>NC_091122.1:167919454-168519454 GCF_040183065.1 Periplaneta americana | reverse complement strand
AAGACAACAATCAGAATTATGTAATTTAATACTTAATATAGATGTAGGAGGTTTGCTACATTTTTCAGATAATGAGAATTTTAATGAGTGTATTTCCGTCAAATGACATGAATATTAAAAAAATAACAAATAATTACATTGTATAAAATTAATATGCAATATATACACAATAACACAAAAATCTACAAACAATATCTCTATTCCAAAATTCAACTATACAGGATGATTCACGAGGAAAGGTAAAAAATTTAGGATATGATATCTTAGGCCATTTTGAGTGAAAAAGTTCATAAGAACATAGGTCCGTTTTAGAACGATGGCGGAGCTAGATGCATTTTTTGGTAAAGCGTCTCGCCCCAATTGCTTCCTAAATATGTGTCCTATCTACACTCATTTTTTTTTCCTTATCTCATTTACGACTGATGTTTCTTCTGTCATCTTGCACAGTTCTGAAATTAGTTATGGTTGTGACATTTGGTTACAACATTGTAAATATTTTTTTCTAAAAAATTTCTGAGGCAAAGGTTGATAAATGTTTGTGCTCTTATTAAATAATTCTACGTATTTTTTTTTTTATAACGGTTGTTGAAATCTTTCTGTACCGGTAATATGATTTGGTTACTGATCGAATGTAGCTTAGACGTTTTTGTGCTTAACAGCGGTAACGATTATTGCTTATTTGAAGATACGGAGCATTTGCTCGTCTGCACAGGTCGATAGAATCGTTAAAACTCATTTACACATAAGCTATGTAGTCTACTACATGTTTGGTTCTTTCTTAGTAATGCTTCTGGTTCCGTGTGAACGGCTTTTAATTGGAGTTCTTCACAGGAAATCAATAGAAGTAAAGCAACATGTATTAAAGTTTATGTTAGATATTACCGTGATACTGGTACACATAAATATCTCTTATGGTAGAAATCGACGTATAACGAGCCTGTATGAGCAGTGCAGTTTTTATTTGCAGTGTACGCGGTGTTACATTTTGTAATGAGAGTGTAACCTTGGTAATGGAGTGGAGTACAGGGTCTAAAATTGGATTTTACCTACTACAACATGAATGTCGATCCTTGCCTGTGATGTAGGCCTATAACACGGAATTCTGGAATTCCGAATTAGTCTTCCATTTTTGGCCTTGGAACTACAGTGACTTTTGAATGATGTCATGCTTTTAATTACTTTATAACGCTTCCAAGGTTCTGATTATTAATTTTTTTGTTTGGTTCTCCCCCTTTTACTGTCATTTCGGCTCAAGTACCTATACAGAGTGAAAGATAACCTCTGCACCAAAATGAAACTGGTAATAGGTCATGAGGAGAGGTTTGAAAAATCTGAATATATTTTTTTTCCTAACATGCACTGTTTTAGAGGAAATCGTTATGTTTCTATGAAGCATTTGGCAACATACGGCTACGGCAGTAACTCTGGCAAGAGCGACCACCTACCCCTTACCTTCCCCTCCCCTCTGCCGTACTCCGTCTCACACACTCGATAGTGCGCTATGTTGCAAGATTTATTTTAATGATTTTAGCAATTATTCAATTTCCTAAAAAAAAAAAAAAAAAAAAAAAAGCTGATGGCACTAACTACTTAGATTATTTTGACCTATCTGCTTGTATAGCAATCAGCCATTTCTCTTGGGCTGTTGCCGTAATAGAGTGCTGCAAACATTGGGCAAAGGGCTATTTTTTTCCTGCTTAGTGGTGTTTCATCGAAGGAAAAGTGTAACTAATAAAAGTTTTGTTATATTTAACATGTAGGATCACCTCTTAAATCTGCGTGCATCAGTAACCTTCCATCCTGTATACAATATTGAAAAATGTTATGTAGTGTACTGATTGACATTATCGGACACTTTCACATTGATCGATGATACTAGGTTCCCGATGATGAGGATTTGTTGTGTTACTGATTGGGAAACCAATGGAAGCGGTGTAGTCTTGTGTATTTATTTCTTTGTCTTGTTTTATTTGTGTCTTTTGTACAAACTTACAATCTAGTGCGGTGTAGGGAGGGGACATATTTCTGGACCACTACTACACTCCCTGAAATTGTGTGCCCTCTGTCCATTTGGTCAGCACCAGGAGTGTAGTCGTAGATACAATAGTATCAGAGCACTTCACGAAAAGTTTAATATTATGAATATTGTGATTATGATGATGATACTAATATAAATAATAATAATAATAATAATAATAATAATAATAATAATAATAACAATAGACAAATTCTATAAGTAATGCCCTAGATCATATACCCAGATTACTCGGCCTTATAGGCTTTGACTATAACAACTTTTGTCAGGTTTACTACGCTGCCTTCTAGTTGTTACATAAAGAGTCACGTCATAAATCCCATTTGAATTGCATTAGCGACTGTACTGCCATCTCATGTTCGTTTACGGCGGACGGGCGGCGATCCTGGCGGTTCTTCTCTTCAAAGTGCTGCCGATTTTAACATAGGGATGAGCTATCTGTTATATAATGATCTAGGGTAATGCGTATTCATAATATGTTTAAAATAGTTATATTGGTAACACTGATACCCAGTTTTTTCCGTCATTTACATTGAACACAGCTAGCATCACTCTGGTCCCAATGTAATAATGTCTTAAATCCCCTCCCCCCTGATTTTAATTATCTTGCGAAATTTAAGGGTAGGTTTCGATATGAACTCATTAAAAATTCCCTTGTAAGCATTGTGTGTGATTGCAATTCTCTATGGATTAAATTAGACTAAGCCACTTCTTGACCTGAGTGTGATTTTATCAACAGCAGACATACAGGTGGGCACAGATTTAGGGCAATACGAATGCAGGTTACATCTGTGACCGAATTTGATATAGACGAAGTTATAGTTTGATTAGTTAAAAACTCATCTTGCGATTATTTGTAACCAAACATAGTAAATCTGCAGAATCTGCAGTCGACTTGTGAAAAATTGAAACTGCACCCACATCTCTGAAGCTGCGACGTCACGAATAGGCGGGGGCAGGTATAGCGACTCGGAGGGCCTGCTGTGGTGTATGAAATTGATGCGCCCTGAGAAAGGGTAGAGGTCAAAGGCCGTTGTTGAACGAAAGCTGACAATTATTGTAGCATCGTATGAATCATCTTTCCCGAGTTTTGGCTTTCTCTCCAGCTAACAAGGAAATATCCTCATGAGGGCAGATAAAAATGTTAGTTTGTTTCTTCCACCATGTTAATAATGTCATAACAAGTGCTTACACAAATTTTAGACCACTCGAACGCAATTACGAGCGCCGTCTAGAAAGTAAGTTTCCCTGGAGCCGTTTACAGGAAGAAAACACAATTTCTTGGAAAGTTTTATTGGAACAGATACAGCAATTGTTGTATTTTTCAACATATTCCCAACCGGAATTGAGACATTTGTCATACCATGAAATCAATAGAGAGGTGCAGACGGCTGTCACACTGGTTCCGATCCCAGGCGGCAGACTTTTACGATACAGGGATAGAAAATTTGATCCCTTGGTATGACAAATGTCTCAATTCTAGTGGGGAATATGTTGAAAAATAGCTCAACAATTGCTGTATCTGTTCCAATAAATCTTTCCATGAAATTGTGAAACTTACTTTCAGGAGAGCTCTTGTAATTGTGCTCGAGTGGCTAAAATTTGTATAAGCGTTTTTTTTTTTTTTTACATTATTAACATGATAGAAGATAAAAATACTTTTTTTATGTGCTTCTATGAGAATGTTTGCTTGCAAAATATTTTCATATTATTTTAACATCTTCAATTGTTTCGAAGCCATGGTGACGTGTTACTTTACATTATGCACGATTTTATAACAGCATTGAAAGTGTGTTTCGCATATTAAATTAAACGTCAGTCATGATTATGTTTAAAACCGACGGCCAAGGTTGAAATTTCGATAAATACACTTAAGAATATATAATCGTGACTCGCGTTTTATGAATCAGTTCTATAGGTCATTTTGAGCAAAAATGTCATATGAACATGTATCCAATTTTTAATTAGCTTTTTATTTCGAAAAATCTATACGTCGTAGTGTAAACCACGCTTGTAACTTTTTTGAGTCTTAATACAAACAGGGCCTGCACTAAGGACAGTGGGGTTTCGCTGCGACATGACGTACCGGAAATGGGATAGGATAGGACAGTTAAGTGTCCTTAAATCCGACAGGCTTATGTCAGTAGATTTACTGGCATGTAACTCCTGCGGGACAAAATTCCGGCACACCGGCGACGCTGATATAACGTGGGCAGTTGCGAGCGTCGTTAAATAAAAGAATTTTCTTAGGACAATTTGTGTGATTAACTGTCTGTGAGTAAGTCTAACATCACCGCTTCACAATCTTACATTGAAAGATGTCCGTCCCTTTACATACCAGGCGATGTATGTATGTATTATCAACATGGTGGTGCCACCCCCCAACTTGTATAGCCTACCAGACGAAAGTGCAAACAGAGAACAATAACTACTTGCTCATATTGTGAACTCTGCTGCGCTCATCAGCTGTGCCGAGTTACGAAATGCTACGCGCGCGATTCACACCAGTGCGTTTAAGTGGAAAAATTAATATTTGAAAATCGGATTTATAACTAAAGTGTGCTTATTTTATATTTATTACATTATCTATTAATCATCTTTTGTGTATTTTTAACTGATTCCATTTAATTCTGCTCACAACCGCTTCTACTTTCTTAGAATTCGAACAGCTGTAACTCCTTAAATATTTCCACATTTTTTTGTTAAAAATAACCTATAGAATACAATTTATTTCTAAAGCGCGGGTCATACATATCTCATGAATCATTGTACATAGTCAGAAAATAATGCAGTATTTTATGTTACAATAATGTCTAGAATTGAGAGACCTTGATCTTTACACACACATATTGGAGCGCCAAAAATGATCGTCTATCGAGGTCAAAGTGACAGAGAACGAGATAGCATAAGTTATAGAATGGAACTTGAAAATAGTATGTAAGACGTCTGGGGAATATGTAATTTATATCCTCTCTCTGCTTGCGGAAATCGTTGTAACTAATGTTAGAGCATGGATTACACACTGCACAATAAGAGGCGGTAAATCTTTTGTTTTCTGGTCACGTCCAGTCCCATTGTATTTGCTCACGTAGCTCCGTGTTTGTATTTCGCAGTGGTTATATTGTTCCTCAATTTGAAACACTTGAGTCTTGCATCAGACGTAAATGTATCAGATTATATGGAATAACATTTATTTGCTCATCCGAGTCATGTTCTCTCCGTGAATTCACTCCTGGCGAATGTCTTGATGGAATACTGATAAACTGAGAGTATAAATAGATATCAGGCGTATTAAATCTTATCTATGTCACAGTAATATTTCTATTAAGTCACAAAATGTAAACATTGTGCACGGTTATTCTTACACGTACACCAGTGATAAAGATCAAAGTCTTAATTGGTACCTTATAATCGTTTCTCGTCTAATTTTCCTTTAATTAATTAACAAATTAATTAATTCAGATGGATTTCTGTTTGCATGTTACCAGGAGTGATGTTAGAGTTTACAGAAAAACGTTTCATGTTAAAAGTAACAATTTTTCTCTCCTTGTATGTCAAGCATAAGCGCAAGAAGTACCACGTCGGAATTAGCTGTCAGTATTAACTGTAAAGTTAAAAATTAGACCCTGAACAAAATATGGGAAATGTAGTATATTCCTGGCTGAGAGTCGTACTGACGATGAATGCTGTTTGCACAAGGTAACCTAGCGAAACACAGACGTTAGGTCCTTTTTATAATGTCCACAATTTTAATGTCCATTTTATTATGTCCATTACATAAAAGTCCCTTACACTATGTCCATAAATATATGTCCAATGAAGTATATGTCCACTTTGTTTTAGTCCAATTGCACAAATTTTATGTCCACATTTTTACGGCCACTACATGATTGTACAATACATTATGTCCATCTACAGATTTACTTCAATTCCCTACTCTATCTCCTCTGTCTGTTCATCTTCATACAGCTTCAGATGATAACTGATAGCATTGAGGTAAGTTCTGATGTGTTTTTCGTTGTAGTGGTTGTAATTCCGAACAATCTATTCTATTCGACTTAAATTTTGTAGGTACGATCTTTTAATAGGATGTCGCACATTCAAATTCCCGCCAAACAATTGGATTACTAATTTCATTATTCCTTTGGTTTTTCTTGATAAATTCTATGAATTTCCAGACAGATGCGGTTGTGCCAGCCCTTGACTATGTTAGTTGTTCGACGTTGTCCTGCCAGAACCTGATTATGTGTTTCATATTTAAGGTGCGAATCTAGGTGGCATTGCTCTTCTTCCTCGGGCAGGTGTTCCTCGGATGTAAGTTCTTTCCATGTACAATGCTAAATCCATTATATCAGGCTCAATATTATCTATAAGCTTAAGGCCATCAAAAACAGACTGAACACCTTCCAGTGGTAGGCCTACACAGGGAATTGTCTTTAATAAAAGTGGACATAGATGAAAGTGGACTTAAATAAAAGTGGACATAACAGTCATGGACCCAAAAAAATGAACGCACATAAAATGTGGACATAAATGAAAGTGGACAAAAATATTAGAGGACGTAAGTCATATGGACATGGTTTCAATGGACTTAACACCTTGGAAGCAACCTAGCATGTCAAATGACAGAATAGAATAAACTTTAGGATGAAAACTCACAACTATTAATTCGAAGGGAAATGTAATATTCCTACATGAAATATGATTGATATTGTCAAGTATGTTGTACAGTATTTACTATAGGTAAATGAAATTCCATTTTACAGCCCATTACATTTTAAGAGCTGAAATCGAATGGTGTAAGTATCGCTGTTGATTGTACTCCAAAGAGATAGGCTTCATTAAATTATATATTCTGGGTATTAATCTGAAGTCTGCGATAAGAGATTCCCAGGACGGAAATTTATGTCTTATGATAAGTAATCTGTCCGGTTTCCGTATTAGCTGTTGTATCTATTAATTATATCTATAGCTGGGTAAGTCCAGTGGTGGGGCTGCCACCTCTATGGCTCATGGACCTGCTTGCTTTTCTGTCTGGGTTTGCTCACTTAGTTGATTGGGCCCCAGTTATGGCGCTGGACACCCGCCTTTACACTCTCCCGTCTGTTAGAACCATAAGTTTGCATTGGCCAGGGTTACGACATTGAAGATACCTGTAGAACTAAGCCAATGGCAATAATTGGAAAAACACTTTATAGAGTAAATAATAATGATAAATAACAAATTAATTATTGAACAGTTAGTAACAGATTTTATACGTTTAGGAAGTCCACGAGGATTTACCGTCCCTTACGGAGCTTATTTCCGAAGACATTCTGAGTAAAGAATGTCATATAAACATTTGTCCTAATCTCAATATTTTCAAGGTTACACTAATTTGAAGTTGTTAGTAAAGTACCATTTTCTTTGGTTTTAATGGTAAAAAAATATTAAAAATAGAGAATGAACTATTCAGAAGTGTCATTTCTTTAATTAGCTAGTGTTCTGAAACTAAAAATTTGTTAACTCCTTTGTACAGATTTTGCTTTTCAATTTTTAACTAAAAATTATATAAGTTCCTAATTCTTACACACTTATCACAAAAATTGTTACAAATCATACATATTTGGGAACTTGATTCTTTACAGTTTAATTATGCATCCTATGTACAGTCTTGAAGAAGTTACAAGAGTGACGTGATTTATAAGAATTTTTGTGATAAATGCGTAAGAAAATGTAATTTTGTAGTCAAAAAATCGAAAAAAAATTCTATACGAAGCAACTATGGAATTCACAACACATTTTTATCTTCAGACTATTAGCTAATTAAAGACATGATACTCCTGAATAGTCCGTTCTTTATGTGTAATATTCTTTTATCCTTAAAACTCAAGAATAATGATATTTTACAAACAACTTCAAATCAGTGTAATTCTGAAAATATTGAGATTAGGGCAAATGATTGTATGACATTTTTTTCTCAGAATGTCTTCGAAAGTAAGCTCCGTAAGGAACGGTAAATCCTAGTGAATCACCCTGTATATATGTATATTTATATCAATTTAAAAACCAAAAAAGATGTTGAGACAAATTTAGTAAAATACGACAGATTAAATGACATGTTGAAGAGAAATTTTGGAGAATATATCAGGAAAGAAATTCAAATTAGGTACCACAACATTATTTCAAAACCAGCTCTTCCATATGGAAGTGAATGTTGGATTCTCCGCCATATGATAAACAGAATTAACTGTTCACAGATGAGATTTCTTCATAGTGACTTTACGAAATATAATTAGAAGTGATGACATTACAGAAAAATGGCATGTCAAAGAAATGGTAAGAAATAATAATAAAATGTACAAGTGTAAAGTCCACACCTGTGGAGTAACTGTCACCTCGTCTGGCCGCGAAACCAGGTGGCCCGGGTTCGCATCCCGGTCGGGGCAAGTTACCTGGTTGAGATTTTTTCCGGGGTTTTCCCTCAACCCAATACGAGCAAATGCTGGGTAACTTTCGGTGCTGGACCTCGGACTCATTTCACGGGCATTATCACTTTCATCTCATTCAGACGCTAAATAACCTGAGATGTTGATACAGCGTCGTAAAATAACCCAATAAAATAGAAAATAAAAATACAAGTGTAAATGAAGTCATCACGTTCAGAGGATGCCAGTTAGTTACTTACCTAGTAAGTTATTAAACTATAAAGGAAAAGGAATCCGAAACATAGGAAGACAATTTCGCCGATGGACAGATCAATTTTTGTAGTCGCACAACAGGCATTGTTTCCCAGAACTGCAAGTAGAAGAAGAAGAAAGCTTAGCCAGGTGTATCAGTATGCGCTATCATATTGACTGTAATGGATTGCGATCCGCAAGTCAGTAACACTTGACAGAAATGTACATCTGGGGCCTGTTTCTCAAAACTTACGGACTAGTAATACTAGTCTGTACAGTAGTAATAATAGTTTATTTTACAAGTCTGTGTTTCTAGAAACTACAAGGGTAAAGTAGTAGTTACCAGTTCACAGACTAGTAATATTGGTCGATTTCACCAGTTCATAATTGATTCTGTTTCTCAAAATGCTAATCTAGTTGATTATACTAGTATTCAACAGGAATATTCCTACAAGACTCTAAAGACTGGTGATTTCTATATTATCAGTTACCAGTGGCAATCTTTCTCAGATAATCAAAACAAAATATTGTAGTTATTTTTTTAATATATGTCATTTAGTGATTCCGATTGAAGTAGTGAAGAAGTTGTTGTGAGAAGAGCTAAAACTATATCGAGAAAGAACAATTATTATTCCTTTACGGGAGCATTGTTTAAATATAATGAACGGTTTAAATAAAGTGCTGAAAAACTTGAAGAGTTGTTCAATATAGTGGGACCTGCCATGACAAGACAAACAAATAGGTCATGCATTATCAGCAAAGCTTCAAATACAAATTGCTCTACAAATCGGGATGTTGATTATTTTCCAATGCCATCTGGTTTTTCTGCCCTAGACCAACAACACATGCAGAATTTTTTTCCTAATAATCTGATACCAATTCATCAACTGCAGTAATTTTTGCTGGCTTTCCTCCTCCACTGCCAGTTCTTCTGACATTGTCAACTTTAGCCTACAAATTAAATACAAAACGACACTAATTTATGAATAGATCAAACGTAAAACTGAAAAAAAAAAAAAAAAAATAATAATAATAGCGAATTTTTCAAGTCATAAGTGGCATCCATGTCGCCAGTAGACCCACTAGCTACATAATGTGTTCATATTATGATACTGTGAACTTGAATTGGTACTCGTCAAAGTTGCTTTCTTAATGTTGGGCCAATAAGTGTCCCTAACGTATGCATAATCTTTGTTCTGAAGTATCAGTTCCATAGCCTCACATATTACAAATTTTTTTGTCCAGTCGTTTACTTTATTATTTTTGTTGTTATGCTTGAAAACGCACCGATTGATATATCCTTCGAGTCATTAATCATATTGAGTATAGTTAATTTGCTTTCAATTGATGGAATTTCAAGAGAAGAGAGAAGTAAGAACCAAAACACAAACAACTTAGCCTCCTAACCTCAAATAACAATACCCACCAATGGGTATAAACAAATGAACTCAATCAGCTGACTAATGAAAGAGACTAGTGACTAGTGAAAAATTGTCACAAGTTACTAGACGGGTGAAATAGTTTGAGAAACAGAATCTACTAGAGCTGGTGAAATATACTCTGGTAACTAGTAACTGGTGAACTACTAAACTAGTATTTTTGAGAAATAGGCCCCAGGATAGGAATAAACTATTACTTTTTCATGGCATTCCTTTACGTTGTAATGTGGTAAACTTAATACAAAGGAATCTTGAGCATTGAAGCAAACGCGTCTAAAACGCACCATTTACCATTAAATATGTAGCGGCCGACAAGTAGGTTATTAGGTTCTAGAACCCCGCCACACATTAATGTTCGTCATTAAAGAAAGAACCAGTATTATTCTCTCCCGCTAGGAGGAAGGCATTCTGCTGTAATTGCTTGTAATAATGTAATCCAGTTACAAAGCTTTGTGACTTGATAAAAAACACATGGCTTCATTGTACAGGCTGTAGCTTGTATTCAGTGACTCTGAAACCTGAAGTCTTTTTTTAGATGTTTTATCGACATAATTTCGAAGCAGGAATATACATTTTTATTGTAGATACTTCGATATACATTTCTTGCATAGCTTTCATGTCGTAGTAGGTTTAAATTTATTTACAACCCACAGTAAATCTGTTTTTTCCGTGACTGTTTCAAGAAGACTCCAGATTTCATATATATTTTTTTGAAGGATACGAGATTATAGGCTAATATATATGTTATAGATATATATATTTTTTAGTTGGTTATTTAACGACGCTGTATCAACTACTAGGTTATTTAGCGTCGATGAGATTGATGAAAGCGAGATAATATTTGGCGAGATGAGGCCGAGGATTCGCCATAGATTACCTTGCATTCACATTACGGTTGGGGAAAACCTCGGAAAAAACCCAACCAGGTAATCAGCCCAACCAGGGATCGAACCCGCGCCCGAACGCAACTTCAGACCGGCAGGCAAGCGCCTTAACCTGCTGAGCCACGCCGGTGGCTATAGATATTCGAGTAGTTGAAATGACTGAATGACAAAACAACGATTCTGAAATAATATAGAGAATAATTAAGGGCCGATCTGCAGTAACAATGCTGGACGGAGTTTTGTGACATAAATAAATCTTTGAAGAAACTGAAATAAATATTTATTAGAGCAGTAATGAGAAATTTAACGAAATATAATGCAGAAACATAGAATGTACTGAACGGAGTTTTGTGACATAAATAAATCTTTTTAAAAATTAAAATAAATATTTATTAGAACAGTAGTGAGAAATTTAACGACATATAATGCAGAAACATGGAATATACTGAACGGAGTTTTGTGACATAAATAAATCTTTTTAAAAATTAAAATAAATATTTATTAGAACAGTAGTGAGAAATTTAACGACATATAATGCAGAAACATGGAATATACTGAACGGAGTTTTGTGACATAAATAAATCTTTTTAAAAATTAAAATAAATATTTATTAGAACAGTAGTGAGAAATTTAACGACATATAATGCAGAAACATGGAATGTACTGAACGGAGTTTTGTGACATAAATAAATCTTTTTAAAAATTAAAATAAATATTTATTAGAACAGTAGTGAGAAATTTAACGACATATAATGCAGAAACATAGAATGTACTGAACGGAGTTTTGTGACATAAATAAATCTTTTTAAAAATTAAAATAAATATTTATTAGAACAGTAGTGAGAAATTTAACGACATATAATGCAGAAACATGGAATATACTGAACGGAGTTTTGTGACATAAATAAATCTTTTTAAAAATTAAAATAAATATTTATTAGAACAGTAGTGAGAAATTTAACGACATATAATGCAGAAACATGGAATATACTGACTGGAGTTTTGTGACATAAATAAATCTTTGAAGAAACTAAAATAAATATTTATTAGAGTAGTAGTGAGAAATTTAACGACATACTCGTATAGTGCAGAAACATGGAATATACTTAACGGAGTTTTGTGACATAAATAAATATTTGAAGAAACTAAAATAAATACTTATTAGAACAGTAATGAGAAATTTAATGACATATAGTGCAGAAACATGGCAGATACCGTATTTGATCGCGTAAAATATGCGGATTTTTTAAATTAGACTTCTTGATCTGAGTTTTATTCAAGTTTATATTAATTATGAATACAGTACTTTTGTCACCTAAGACTACTGGTAATCTTGAATTATAAATAATAATTAAATTGGGTATATGACAATCATAATGAATGCAAAGTACATAGCAGATGTAGCATTCTCTCAATAAGTAGTCTTTAATTGAGCACATTGTACGAGTTTATTGGCCTATAGGTGGTTGATCGATGCATTCTTCATGTTGCGGTGACAACTGCACGATATCTGTTAAGCAGAAAAATATTTCACAGTCACTGCCCTTAGGGGTAATTTACAAGGACAAGCATCAGTGTTGAAGTGACGTTATTTAGGGTTTCTTTGTGAAGCAGGTAATTGAGTTGGGTACTGCTCAATGAAATGTTCATGTTTTATTTAACGACGCTCGCAACTGCAGAGGTTATATCAGCGTCGCCGGATGTGCCGGAGTTTTGTCCCGCAGGAGTTCTTTTACATGCCAGTAAATATACTGACATGAGCCTGTCGCATTTAAGCACACTTAAATTCCATCGACCTGGCCCGGGATCGAACCCGCAACCTTGGTCATAGAAGGCCAGCGCTATACCAACTCGCTAACCAGTGCTCAATGAGCAATGCCGTGGAATACAAGTATTGGCATGGAATTGAGGGAAGGAAAATTCATATTACACTGAAAAAAAAAAAAAATTGTACATAAAATGTGTGCAGAAAATACGCGGAGCAAAATTGAAGTTCAAAATAATCATTTAGAAATTAGGGTTCGTAAAATACGCGTTGGCGCAAAGTACGCGAGCAAATACGGTAATTGAATATGAATTTCGAAAAGGTTACATGTCGAATTTTTTCGCTTATCGGTTTTTTCACTGATACGTACTGTGATTACGTCTGCATATCGTTTTGTGCGAAAAGGGCGCCCAACTTGCATTACTATACGCCACTGTCAGATCGGAATTTTGTTATGTTAAAGAGGAAGATAAAAAATGGAAGAGAGATTGTTTATTCATCAACAGTATATCAAGTTCATCAAAACTCAAGTACCGTGAGTAAATTTGACATAATACAAGTAAAAATATCTCATTACGACTCTTTTTTTTAACGAGTGTCATAAACTTTGACATTACATAACAAAAGCGGATAAAGTAACAAGTAAAATATTTGTCGCTAATATGTAGACCTAGTATAATAATTAAAAAAAAATACTTTTCATCTATTTCCACATGTGAGAATATATCTCATCACGACATTTTTTTATAAATGTCATAAATTTCTAAGTAGTTTAGAGTCTACAAAATAGAAGCATGCGTTAATCTAATCAGAAAACAGCCGTTAACTGACACTGCTTTATGAACTCTAAGTCAGTGTTGGTGTAATTTTAAAATCGAGTTTAGTGTGCAAAGCACTATACGATTTCAAGGGAAGACGAGTACTAGGCGGAAGGTTCACCACACCCAGAGTAATGGCGCTATGAAAGAAAGAAAATTTAATATAATATGCTCGGCAGCACATCCATAGTTTCCTGTCGCTGTAGCATTAGCGTAATGAGAGTTGCCATTCATCGCGCTCGTTTCCTCTGTCAAGCTGACACCTTCAACTCATGCCAGTCACCGCTTAAAATGGCCATGTTTAAGGTGCAATCATGCTGTGCTGTCTATTGTATAAGCAGCGCTTGCTATGCAGCCTTAATAAACTGAAAGCCATTACCATATGTTCCAATCTCGATTGGCTTTGGAGTTTTGTAGAAATATTTCATTTAACAACACTTTCAACAACAGAGGTTATTCAGGTTTGAAATTGAACTTGAGCCTCAAATAGCCCAAAAATTTTGCCAGGAATTGCCTATACGACTCGGAAACTATATCACTTCTTTTCTACCGGAAAAAGACCTCGGCGAGGTTTGAACTCACGAACTTTGATCCAACTGCTAGTATAGTACACAGTATACCACCGTTGGCAATGTATATGTCAGTGTAATAATTCTATTTTATATTAATATTGATATGTGTTTGTCTCATTCTTGTCTTCATTTGTTAACCCTTAAATTTGCAAAGTATCCTATAGCATACAACAGGTTAATATGCTATATGCTATAATATTAATAGAACAATAGAAAAAAATTGGTAGAAAAATTAAAATTTCACAATACTATAATATTGTGCAACATATATGGACATAGCGGTAGTTGTTTTCTTTACAGTCCGACACGGTTTAATAAACTAGCGTGAGAAATGAAGTTTTGCCAATTTAAGGGTTAACTCTCATTTCCTTATGGCGTATCGTGAAGGCAGATGTTCCTCAGTGATCTGTACTAGGACCTCTACTATTTACTGTTTATGTTAATGATATCTCTACACCCCTTAAACACTGCAAACATTATCTCTATGCAGATGATCTTCACATTTACATTCACTCTCGATCTGATTCAATTGACAACTCATCGAAACTTAATGATGATCTTTCAATCAGTAACTGGGCTAGAAAATTTGGGCTAAATCCAAACGCAAATAAAACTTGAGTAGTTTTGTTAGGGCAGCAAAGATTATCTTCTTGATGCGACCACGCTATTACCAGCGACCTTTAGCATTACTATTATTCCATTCAGTACAACGGTAAACAAATTTTTGTTTATTTTCGCGTCAAATCTGAATTGCAATACACATCTTAGTGATGGACTCGTTGACATTTTATCGTATATCCATTAATTTTATTACACAGAAGATTCATAAAAATTTGTGTAACCAAAAATATGTATTACCCAACATATTTAATTTATACAGATTTTAAGGTATGAACTATTGAAGAAATGTATAAATATAGTTTACTAACTTACTACCACAGAAATCGAGAAAGTTACACAACGCAGAACTGCACGCATTGTATTCTTCACTTGACACAATTAGGAACATTAAATCTAGACGTTTGAGATGGGCAGGGCATGTAGCACGTATGGGCGAATCCAGAAATGTATATAGAGTGCTAGTTGGTAGACCGAAGGAAAATAGACCTTTGGGGAGGCCGAGACGTAGATGGGAGGATAATATTAAAATGGATTTCAGGGTGGTCGGATATGATGATAGAGAGTGGATTAATCTTGCACAGGATAGGGACCGATGGCGGGCTTATGTGAGGGCGGCAAAGAACCTTCGGGTTCCTTGAAGACATTTGTAAGTAAGTACTACCACAGAAATAAAATACTAAAACATAGGCCTATATCTAATCGACATGAATATCGTACTCGAAGACAAAAGTCTACTTTCCCATTAATTGAGCCTAAGTGTCATACAAGTGCAGCTCTTAAACATGGTGCTAGTTTCGGCCCAAGACTTTATAATAAAATTACAAACCATTTTCCAAATTTTAAATATTTTAAAATCGAAGCTTTTAAAAAAATAAATTTATAAAATTATTCATGATATATAATATTAACAAATGTGTTTTTTTTTTTTTTACCTTTTATATCTGTCGACTATATTCATGTTTTTATTGAATATCACTGGCTTCTGTCTGATCGTCAATTTATACTATATGTATTTTTTCTCTCTTTTTCTCTCTTTCTTTTTTTGTGCTCTTGTGTGTTACTTATTTGTTTGAATTAGGTTACTTACTGTGTTCAGTAAACTGTCCTTGTAAATTTTAAGTTATATTATGGCTAAGACCACACCATACACGAGCCTGGCTCTCACAGTAGTGACTAGAAACATTTTTGTTTTATAATTTTATTTTGTACTCACTAACTAGCTAGCTAGTTAAATAAGTAAATTAAATAAAATTAAATATGACGTGAACATTTCCATGGCAACCTTAATCGAATGACGTCAATGTAATTTCTGTGCTACAGAATCCTTTCCTTTCTTTTGTTCTGTATTAATGTTGATCGAATATGCACGTTACACGTCGAAAGGGTAAAATTTCTCACGAGTTACCGTTGCTGTCTGGCCTGAGAGATGATCTTAACGTGATCGAATTACAGGCATTCTATAGAGGAAGTAACCTCAGTAGTTCCTGGATATAGGCGACGGTTGATATTGGGGTACGTCAAGAACAAGATAAAGTCAACATCTGTAGTTCGCGGCGCAATTGACCCGCCTCCGAGCTATCGAGTTCGAATCCCTGATAGGGCGTGGCTGTTTGTATATTGTTATACTTACACTTGTATTATCGCTTTATCTCCAGTACGCGTGCGAAATAAAAAGGAGTGTCTCGCCTTCTATTCACCTTCCCCTTGACTTACATGAGCTTGTAACCCGACCCGTTAGCTCTGGTTAATGCATTATTTATTCGCACACTTTCGCTGGCAGCCTATGTTGGCCGTTAATGGAAGGGGGTCATTCGGACTTTAGAAATTTGAACTCGCTGCCATTCAGCGTCAATATTGTGACGGCTATAAAATCAAGTTATGTTTATCTGTACTGCTGTTTGATTTATTGTATTTTTGTTCTGTAGTTCATCAACATAAATTGGTAGCAGTAAAAGTTTGTAATTGGGCGGAAGTTTTGCACTTTTAGCATCACGCTCTGCTTGAGAAAGTACCTCTCTCGCCCAATTACCAAGATTTCAACACGTCATTAAAGCTACAGTAAATACAGACACAAAAAAATTTATTACAAATATTTTTACTGCACTTTTAATAGCATGGCACTCCTTTTACTTTCCTGACGCTATTCTCCGTGCCCCTCCCAATTTCTCAAGTTTTAGTAAAATATTTATGTTACGCAATATAATAGCTGTTTTTTTCCTTATCATTCGACGACATAACATTTCGATATAAAGCCGTTATTACAATGAAAAAGGTCAATACCACGCAGAACCTTCATTTGGGAGAACATAGGGTATCAAGGAAACTTTTAATAAAAAAAAGAAGCATTTTTGCGGACCTCACTGCAAACCCAGCATTTTCCAATTTTTCCTTTTTCTGCCTTTCTCTTAGTCTCCGTATATGGTCCATATAATAGTCCACACCTGTGAAGTAGTGGTTAGCACGTCTGGCCACGAAACTAGGTGGCCCGGGTTCGATTCCCGGTCGGGACAAGTTACCTGGTTGAGGTTTTTTCCGGGGTTTTCCCTCAACTCAATATGAGCAAATGCTGGGTAACTTTCGGTGCTGGACCCCGGACTCATTTCACCGGCATTATCACCTTCATCTCATTCAGACGCTAAATAACCTAAGATGTTGATAAAGCGTCGTAAAATAACCTACTAAAATAGAAATCCATATAATATTATTTTAATGACGTCTATAATCTGATATCTTCTTCTGCCCCGAACTGTTCTCCCGTTCACCATTACTTCCAGTGCATCTTTCAGAAGGCAGTTTCTTCTCAGTCAGTGACCCAACCAATTCCTTTATCTCTTCCTGATTAGTTTCAGCATCATTCTTTCTTCACCCACTCCTTCCAACACAATTCATTTCTTATTCTGTCTGTCCATTTAACATGCTCCATCCTTCTCCATATACACATTTCAAATTATTCTAGTCGCTTCTCTTCACTTCGTCGTAATGTCAATGTTTCTGCCCCATACAACGCTACACTCCACACAAAACACTTCACTAGTCTCTTGCTTAGTTCTTTTTTCAGAGGTCCGCAGAAGATACTCCTTTTTCTATTAAAACATTCCTTTGCCATTGCTATTCTCCTTTTGACTTCCTGGCAGCAGCTCATGTTACTGCTTGTAGTATACACCGCAAGTATTTGAAGCTGTACTGTTTCATTTAGAATTTGCAAGTATATCTTTTTTATTTTTCTTCCTATGACCATGGTATTCGTATTGTTTGCATTTATCTTCATTCCATACTGCTCACAGCTGTCATTTAGCTCCAGTAGCATATCTCTTAGTATCATTTCCTCTTCTGCTAACAATGCCATTTCAACAAATCTTATGCAATTTATTCTTCCTCCTCCTCCCATCACTCCTCCCATGTTCTGAAAAGAGTTCTTTTTTAAATCCTCCAAGTAGATGTTGAACAGGGTAGGTTATAAAGGGCATCCTTGTCTTACTCCTCTCCCTATTTCACTTCCTTTTGACATTTAGTCTCCTATCCTGAGTTTGACTCGTTTCATAATAAAGATTACCGAATAGTCTTCTCTCTTTCTAGTTTACGCCAATTTTCTTTAGGATTCCTATCAGTTCATCCAAGCCAATGTGTCAAAAGCCTTTTCTAAGTCCACAAATACTGCATACTCTTCTTTATTCTTCTATAGGTATCTTTCGCCGATTGTTCGTCTCGTACCTTTTGTCTTTTTCCTTCCTTAAGCCAAACTGCTCTTCTTCCAACTGACCTTCCATCTTAGAATACAAACGTCGATTCAGCGTTCGCAGGAAAATCTTCGCCGAGTGTGATATCAGGCTGATAGTTCAGAACTCGTTACATTTCTTGGCGTTATTTTTCTTCGTTATTGGAAACAACACAGTCTCCGTAAAATCTTCAGGCCATTCGCTTTTCTCATACATATTTCGCTGCACAATGCTAGAATTTTCTTCTCGTCTTCACCCAAGCATTTCACTAATTCAGTGGGAATTCCATCAACTCCTAGTCTAATATTGTAGGCTTCTAATTGCGGATTATGCTGCTAGTGATTACGAACTGTTCAAGTAAGGTAAAAGTTAAAGAGGAATTTTCATTTTATAGTGTTTTGTTGTATGATCTGTCAAAATATTTGGTTTTATTTCCTAACACCCTGTATTTGCAGTATTCAAATGAAACCTCTATCAAGAAACTCTTTGATTATGCAACATACGATATTTTAATATCTGAGTTGTTGGCTGGTTGTAAATTAACAAAGATCCCAGCGTAAATTCTCCTAATGGGAGTGGTTCATAACTCCATAAAGAGATCACCTTTCGACTTGCGGAAGAAGAGTTGGGTGATTATGGGAGTTATTGTGAACAATAGACGGTGAGAGGCGGTCGTAAAAGACCGGGTTAACAATAAAGATCCAGGTTTCGACTACCGCCGTAAGAACGATGTGAATATCTTTATTTGTGTGTAGGAAGTCCGTCAATTTCGTGAGTCGAGGGTTGAGTAGCGCATGAGTCATGTTTTTCCACGAAGTGTCATTGCTAAAATAATTTGCGAGTGGTATGATGTTTCTTTCCTTGCGGTAGGCACATGCAGATATTGATGGATGCATTAGGCGTCGGTTAAATTACCTGTAATGACGCTTCTCCCTACCGCTTCCTTCATTTTTTCCTGCTATCAAGGACCTTTACAACTTTTTATAGCATTCATATCTTCATCACAGTTCATCGATTGTTATCAGTAAAATGTGTCATGAAGTCAATTTCGTAGTAGGTAAACTTATCCAGTTATATATTTTGCTTCTTTCATTGATAAATCAACAATCATTATTATTATTATTATTATTATTATTATTATTATTATTATTATTATTATTATCATCATCATCATTATCACCATCATCATTAATAATTGTCATTTTTTATACTTTGTATATCTCATTTATTTTGACCTGCTGTTCACATTTTATTATGCTTTTTCCTTTCTTTCTACATGTTATATATTATGTCTGATTTCTACTTACTTGTTGTTTATATATTATTATTATTATTATTATTATTATTATTATTATTATTATTATCTTATTCAGTTTTGTGTGTAAAATTGTAGTGTACTTTGTAAATTTGTAGTTTTTTTTGTAACGCAGTTTTATTCCTGGTTGAGTGTTAGAGAAGGCTGTATGGCCTGAACTCTGCCAGGTTAAATAAACCATTATTATTATTATTATTATTATTATTATTATTATTATTATCTTATTCAGTTTTGTGTGTAAAATTGTAGTGTACTTTGTAAATTTGTAGTTTTTTTTTAACGCAGTTTTATTCCTGGTTGAGTGTTAGAGAAGGCCATATGGCCTGAACTCTGCCAGGTTAAATAAATCATTATTATTATTATTATTATTATTATTATTGTTATTATTATTATTATTATCTTATTCAGTTTTGTGTGTAAAATTGTAGTGTACTTTGTAAATTTGTAGTTTTTTTTGTAACGCAGTTTTATTCCTGGTTGAGTGTTAGAGAAGGCCATATGGCCTGAACTCTGCCAGGTTAAATAAACCATTATTATTATTATTATTATTATTATTATCATCATCATTATCATTATCACCATCATCATTAATAATTGTCATTTTTTATACTTTGTATATCTCATTTATTTTGACCTGCTGTTCACATTTTATTATGCTTTTTCCTTTCTTTCTACATGTTATATATTATGTCTGATTTCTACTTACTTGTTGTTTATATATTATTATTATTATTATTATTATTATTATTATTATCTTATTCAGTTTTGTGTGTAAAATTGTAGTGTACTTTGTAAATTTGTAGTTTTTTTTGTAACTCAGTTTTATTCCTGGTTGAGTGTTAGAGAAGGCCATATGGCCTGAACTCTGCCAGGTTAAATAAACCATTATTATTATTATTATCATTATTATTATTATTATTATTATTATTATTATTATTATTATTATTTTACTCTACATTTTGCTGACGATGAGTTATTAGGCTAATGGTCGAAATTTATGATGATTTAAAATATCTGGCAAGAAAATTGATAGAGGAATATAATAAATGAGAATTAAGCAATGAATTTTCGAAGAAAAAAATGTTTATCAATTGATGAATCAAGGAAAATTTTGATTTTGGAAAATTGAGAAATTGTAGAATCTTGTGAAGTCACGTATCTGAGAATTAAAATAAATAAAGATGGAAATTATGAAGACGAAATAAGGATAGAAATAATAAAAGAAAATTTGCAGTTACTTGCCTGAATGAAATATGGGATAAAATATCAGTAAAAAGGAATTAAAATTACCATATACAGGATGGACGTGGAATAGCCTTGCAGATTTCCAGAGCGAATAGCTCATGTTATATGTAACAAAAAGACTGTAATATTATATTATATTATATATAACAAGCTCTTATTGGGTAACTATTGCGAGTGGGATCGTGATTTTTGTCCATATCGATAGAAAATCTAATAAAGAATAATTTATGCCTTTGGCATATTTCAATAGTGTGAACGGTTTTCGTGTAAATTTAATTTAAAAAACACCTAAATTCAAGCCATTGCACGATGCGAGCAAGTGACAACGTCTTGACAGAATGCAGCTAACGTACGGAGAGTCACCGAGTTCGTTGACCTCTTACATCTGTATCACGAATAGAGGAGTAGAGTGTATTGGTAATGATGTTGCCGGACTGCTGAAACTTGAAACTTATTTTTCTAATTAAATGCATTTAATCACAAAACGTAATATAGATTTTCTCTTCATTTACGTGTATCCTATCGTCCCTTCCAAGCTGCAAGGTTATTTGACTTCCACTGTGTATAACACATTATAAGAGTGTTATAGCTTGCGGAGCAGAATTTTGGTGCAGCCTAAAGATCCACTCACAATGAAAATTAAACACAGAAGTTTGCGGCCAGGTTACCAAATGGGATCATTCACAATGATTCACATAAACACTGACATTAACATTACCGTTAGACGTTAACATGAAAGTTTGCGAACTCCAAACTTTCATACTTATGCTTACGTGATTTGCAAACAGAACACATTCGTAGAGCGCTGAAGTATACGACAGGATATGAGGAAATGGCGTCGTTGTTATGTTTCCATGGTTACCAAGTATCTTTGCGGTTGTGTTTATGTTCCCATCGTGAATGATTGTATGACTTTTTTATTTTACTGTAACGTTTACATTTTTAAGTTAACGCTTATTGTTACGTTTAATTTTCATTGTGAATGAGCCTTAACTCTTTGCGGTTATCTAGCTTGTGGCAATTGAGTCTCTGTTTGGCCTTACTGGTGCCTGACCCAACTGGGGTTGTATGAGTAAATTCAATTATTGACAGATTTCAGGAAATAACCAATAATTATTAAATATAATTCAAATTAGAGCTCCATTACGAAAGAACAGCACTCGATATGCGTTCCCTCTGGATATTATAAACACGGCGAGAAAACTCGATTATCCGTAATGTGGCACTCCAACTTACATTATTGGCTTTGCTGATCGTCTGGGTCACGCATCGCTCGACAGTGATACTTTCCTGCCATTTGCAGTTGCCACACCTTTTATTTTCGTAAATTACAGAGGAAAAAATGGATGTAGGTCTATAGAGAAATACTAGAAAAGAAAGACATATATGTGAAATAGAAGGGGTTATTCCCCCCCGGAATATTACAAGGGAAGGGAGAATTGAAATTGGTAGCGCGCTTTACCCTAATGACCCGGAACTACCCGCACAACGCCTTATTGCACCGTGTCACGCCACCCACGCTCGTGGAGTCCAGGAATCGATCCAGTTTACAACAAACACAAGCCCCTCTGGATTAACAGTACAAGTCCGTTGTGTTTGCTCTTAATCCTTATGTGTATAAGAGGTTACGAATGAAACACATAAATGATTTTACAGCTTACAGTTTTCTATACAACTACTGTGCAAAAGATGTGCAATATTTAATAAAATAATTCATTATAAAGTCAATTAATAATAATACTTACTGGCTTTTAAGGAACCCGGAGGTTCATTGCCGCCCTCACATAAGCCCGCCATTGGTCCCTATCCTGAGCAAGATTAATCCATTCTCTATCATCATATCCCACCTCCCTCAAATCCATTTTAATATTATCTTCCCATCTACGTCTCGGCCTCCCTATAGGTCTTTTTCCCTCCGGCCTCCCAACTAACAATCTATATGCATTTCTGGATTCGCCCATACATGCTACATGCCCTGTCATTTCAAACATCTGGATTTAATGTTCCTAATTATGTCAGGTGAAGAATACAATGCGTGCAGTTCTGCGTTGTGTAACTTTCTCCATTCTCCTGTAACTTCATCCCGCTTAGCCCCAAATATTTTCCTAAGCACCTTATTCTCAAACACCCTTAATCTCTGTTCCACTCTCAAAGTGAGAGTCCAAGTTTCACAACCATACAGAACAACCGGTAATATAACTGTTTTATAAATTCTAACTTTCAGATTTTTCGACAGTAGACTGGATGATAAAAGTTTCTCAACCGAAAAATAACAGACATTTCCCATATTTATTCTGTGTTTAATTTCCCCCCGAGTATCATTTATATTTGTTACTGTTGCTCCCATATATTTGAACTTCTCCACCTCATCAATAGATAAATTTCCAATTTTTATATTTCCATTTCGTACAATATTCTCGTCACGAGACATAATCATATTATATAATAATAATAATAATAATAATAATAATAATAATATAAATGATGTATTAAAAGTTACGTAAATCTTTGCACAAAAGTAGCCTGAAAGAGCAAAGCTCGTGTTCTGGGACAGTTTCATTTTAATAACATTACAGAAGTATTACATAAATTGTACATAATTCATAAATTTGTCTATGTTGTTTCTAAACTGAAATTTAAAATTTCAGTACCAGGATCAGATTCTTAGGAGTAGAATGATGATAACATACATAATTTAGAAATATTCATGATAGACTAACATTTTAACACTAGGATAAAATTCTTAATAAATATACGAAGATAGCTAATAATAAACTTAATGACAAAAATAATAATAATAATAATATAATAATAATAATAATGATAATAATAATACTTGACAAGGTATACCGGTACAATAATTTTTAGAGTGAAAAAAATGATGATTGATATTGCTTTATAATTATTAGCAAATAATATTGATACAGTTCAAAAATTTTATTATGCATATTTCGTTTCGTATTAAGAATGTTTGATTAATAAATTTAATTAAAATATATGAGAACAATATGTTACAAATAGCATTATAAGTTGTTGTAGGCTACATAACTTTCACAATCCTAAGTCACATATTACACTCTATGAAACAGTGGCAATACAAGTTTGTGCACAAACAATATAAATAAAATATAAATGAAATTTGATATGATCTAATACTTGTAATAATTATTAAAGTCAGTATTGAATAAATTAGGAAATAAATAATTAATATATTGTCTTCAATATTTATTATTGCTAATATTCAACCTCTATTGAAGGTAAGTCAAGATTGTCGAATGGAAATTTGATCAGACGTAAGTGAGAGAAATAATATAGTTAGGGAAGAAATAAAACTAGGGAAAAAACGGGAATTTTGCTCGAATCATATAGTAAGTTCGGAAGTAAATCCCGAAAAGACAAAGTGTATAATTGTCTCGTGACCAGAACATAGTACGAAATGGAAATATAAAAATTGAACATTTATCCTTTGAAAACGTGAAAAAATTCAAATATCATGGAGTAACAGTAACAAATATAAATGACACTCGAGAGGAAATTAAACGCAGACTAAATATAGGAAATGTCTTTTTTTTTAATTTATAGCTCCAAGAAATTGTTTGATTTTAAACGAGTGAGCCCTGAAACTATTTTTAGCAAGTAGTACCTTCTACAGTGACTGCACATTTCACAGCATCTCTGGAACAATAGCATCCATCACATAAATCACCTTCAACCAATTAAAAATTACTCGTAAGTGTTTCAAATGGTTAGAGATCAGTAGGTCTAAGGATTTTAAGTGTAATGACAGAAGGCCTAATTTTGTAAGTCTAATGGCATTTAGTCTGTGGAACCAAGTCTAATACAACCTAGTGAAATTAACAAAAATACCTAATACTACAAATTCTAACTTGCAATGACGTCTAATACTATTATGTCTAAATTATAACAATAATATATCTGTTACCTGTACATTATTGTTTATTACTAGGGAAAGGGATTTGGAGTATTATAAAGAATGGTGAAACGTAGTATAGATATTCGTAGATCAGTGACTGTCAAGCGAGCTGCGTCACAGAGCATGGACGAGTACAGTTCACTTCATACAAACTTACACGCAACATGCTGTAAACGTATTTCAGAATAAGCAAATGTTATAATTAGCTTAATGACATATAGTGGCCTACATACATAATCTGCATTTCACTTTGAACTACATGTGTTTTTCTTGGCAACGCACAAGACACCAATAAACAACATTACAAATATACATAATTAAATATCAATCTCTCCGTCCTCGCGTGTCAGGGGAAATATTGATGGCTGATAGACAGTTGTCTTCTGTATGGAACTCGACTCTGAATATATGTGTTTTTCTGTCAGGAGCGTGCTAAATTAAAACCTTTATTTACAAAGTCATGAAATATGATAATATGTACACAACGTACACTACAGTATTTAGAAAAAAAAAAATATATATATATATATAATACTACAATATTTACAACATAGCCTAATAATAATAATAATAATAATAATAATAATAATAATAATAATAATGATTTATTTTAGCTGGCAGAGTTAAGGCCGTAAGGCCTTCTCTTCCACACAACCAGCAAAAAGTGTATATACATATGCATGAACTTACAAAGAATTCAACAATTTGATTTAGATGAGAGTTACATGTATACAAGAGTTATTTACGAATTAAACAACAAAATACTATGAACTATTAATTAAACACTGAAATAAACTGGGTAGCAGAATTAAACTAAAATACATAGAATGTTAATATATTTCAAATTATATTAGATAATAGAAAGAGATTATTATGAGACAATTTTGAAAATGCAGCACAATCAGGATGATGTCTAAAGAAAAAAAGCAACAGTGTAGTCAGTAATATTTTAAATCAGTATGATTGGAGTGAAATGCTAATAAGGTTATCTTTTAAGCTGTTCTTAAAGGTGTTTGTTGTCTTGCAGCCCCTAATACTTTGTGACAAGGAATTCCATTGACGCGAGGTGGATATTGTAAAAGATGAGGAATAACAAGATGTTCTATGAAGAGGTATATTTAGCGTGCCACAGATAAGTGATCTGGTATTTACGTCGTGGTTAGAGTATAGATAAGAGAAACGAGACGAAAGGTAATTTGGTGTTGAGGTGTGCAGAATTCGAAAGAGTAAAGACAAAGAATGTAAAGTTCTGCGTTCTTTAAGTCGGAGCCACGAGAGACTTGCGAAGGACGGTGATATGTGATCATATCGTCGGATGTTGCACATATTCTGAGCTCGCTGTAACTTGACTGACAGTTCAGAACTTAGATCACTTAACAAAACGTCACAATAATCGAAGTGCGGCATTACTAGGGTTTGTACTAGGGTAAGTTTTAGTTGCTGGGGCAAGAAGTTTCTCAAGCGACTCAAAGAGTGAAAGGAGGAACAGATTTTCTTTATCGTTTCTTTAACTTGAAAATTCCAACTTAGATTATTATCAAAAAAGAAGCCAAGATTTTTTACGACAGATGAATAAGGGATTAGAGTATCATTAAATGTTGAACAAAATGTAGAGCCAAACGAAATGGTATTTTCAATTAATGCTATGTTTTGGCGATGAAACAATTATTCCTGCTTTGTGTTGTTATAATAAATTGTAAATATCATTTTCAAATTTTCTAAACACAACTTTGCTCTTTTGCAAGGGAGGAAATCTTTTAACATGGAAAAACTCCGCTCTACATCTGCAGAGACAATTGGAGAGTACTTGAAACAAAATACGTCAATTAAATTTACATGTTGAATGACGTCATTCGGACACGTGTTTGTTAGTGCATCTGAAATCCGACTGAAAATACTGTACCTATCATTTTTAATCAAAACTCTGTTCATTTTTTCACCAACACGTTTTCCTACTTCACCTTCTACTGCACTCGTTTATTTACAATAGTCCTCATAATATTTATTTGCTCAACTAGTTCTACTCCTGGCTGTACTAATCGAATAATGGCATCCGGTAAATATAAACAATTTGACTTAATATCCATGATTTCTTTTTTGATTATTCTATCATTTAGCAGTTCCTGGCATATTTGAATCGCAGCCGCGTCGTCAAGATCGAAAGATTGGACCACTTTCTTCACAGATTGAAGGTGATATGCGTAATAATAATTATTGCAAGCTTCTAACCATGACCCACATCTCTTAAGAACTGGACATGGGAGAAGCGATAATTTAGGGAATTGTTTCCTGAATTTTGATACTCGATCTTAGCTTTTACAAATATAGTCTTTCAATTTTGTATTGTTAGTTGGTTCCACTTTCGGCTTGTACCTACACTTCGCTACGCTGAACTGTAAACCTGCATGTTGACATTCTTATGCGACAACCTGTTGTTGACGTGCAGAGACCTGCGAGTATGTCATGGATGGGAGGACTTGGTATAAAGGGTTGTAAACAAATGACTGTATAGATGCCAATACTAGCTTTTACTACTCCAAATTCCGTTCCCTATTTATTACATACAATTCAGGAGTAAAATACAGTACCGGTAAGCCTAATGTTGCAATATTTGAGCAATGAAAATAACACTATTTCTTTGAAGTCTTATGTGGTAGCCGAAATTATTATGAACAAGAACTGTTTTACCTTTTGGCGAATTAAATGTACGAGTAGATGTATTCATTTTGCTAAAAATGTTCTGAAACTGACAAGGTACCATATTATTAAGGAAACGTATGTTCATTATCGTAACAATATCAACTTTTTAGTAAATATTGTTAAAATTATTTGAAATTTACACATAGTTTATTTAAAAAATTACACAGACGTAAATTTTATTTAAATATTTACACATTAGACGTAAATTTTATGTAGACATTTAAGGGAACCAGGTAGTGAGAAGGGGTAGAAAATACAATTTTTGATTTCGTGTTTAAAAAAATAAGCACAAATCTTGCTCTTTAAAGCAATATACATTGTGAGGCGTATATCTACAGATACCCTTAAATTGTTTCTTTAAATTTGGCGGCGAATGTAATTTATACATACTTCCATTTTTAAATGCAGTTTTCCGTAAGTTGATGATTTTCAAACTTAAGTGAATTTTTCTCTGAAATTACTGAATCAATTTACATCAAATTTTTACGGTGTTTTCTACAGCCTGTGTTCTAGAAAGTAGACCTACTGGTTTAGGGATATCGCACGTATAACACGAGGAAAAAAAATATGTAAGCATTGAAAAAATGGCAAAATTATTAATCAAAGTTAAATATATTTTTTCTTTTTCACTAACGGTGAAATATTTAAATAAATTTTGCTTTATAATTTAGAATATATATTACTTGATAACTTAAAAAAATAGAAGGCATATGAGTGAAGATTGTAGCAAGTAATGTGCACCTGAGGAATGAGATAAACTTAGCAAAGTGGGAAAACAGGTTATCAGTTAGGGCGTTAAATTTGCACTTGGATACGAAAGTAATTAGTTGTCTTTTATACTACTGAATTGAGAATGATTGGTTGTATGACCATGGAAAATGTTATTCCACTCTGAACAATAAAAGCCTAGATATATTGAACTAAACTTTTGTATTGAAATTCTTTAATCTCACAGGCAACACTACCCACTGCCCTTAAGCAATAGACATTTTTATTTTAGACCTGTGGTATTATTGGACATTTTTTTTATTAGACTTCATGTTTTATTAGACCTACTGTCCTTAGACGTAATGGCCTGAAACCTTTCAAATAAATTTTTACATTATGCAAAAATAAGGAAGAAAACAGCTCGATGAGAAGGAGAATACGGGAGTCGAGAGATTGTTAAAAATTAGAGCTAAATACGGGAGAGTTGACAATCCTATGATCCAACGTGTAGGCCTACGTTAAGATTGCATTACATTTGACGATTACTTACACTGCTGACAACATGTTAGTAATTCGAAATACACTTCCGGTTGTAATATACCTATGTCGCAATTCCTACTGTATTGCTTAATAACAAATTGTTAGAGCATGCGTATGTAGACACATACAGTATATGCGGAACTTATCGACGTCTATAGGCCTATATGCAGTTATTTTGAGATCCATAATTAGATGAAAGGACATTCCTATCACGCTATTTGTTCAAGCAGAGGTACGATTCTATAGTAGAAACTTTCACAGCTTAAATTTATTACGCGTTGCAAACAGCAGCGTTATTTAGAAAGGTCTGTCTTAATGTTGTTAATAAAAGTAGCATGAATGCCTTATTCACAAAGAACTGTATAAACACCTGTTTAAGTATTGGGAAGAAAGATAATACTCCTGGAAATAATCCTAAATGCATACTAAATTTGCTTTGTTCTGCTGCATCGAAAATATTCCCTTCAAATTCTTACGAAGTAATTATTATTTATACAGCCTTTCTTGCACGGAGACTGCTTCTATCACAATGCGCACTTTTAAATTGTGCCGTTATATAGAAATTTAATTGTCTCTTCTGATTTGATATTGTTTATTGTGTTTTCAATTGTTTTCTGTATGTAGGAAGTTAATTATAAATTCTTCGTTTTACTTCCTGTTTAATTAACCGACAATTCTTGTAAAACGACGAAATTATATATCATATTTACTATACGTATTGCTTTTATTTTTTCTTTTACCACCTGAATTTCACGGTTTGGATTTCCCTCATCGTTTTTTTGGGTATAACAATTATGCTATGTCTTCAGACTTTTTCCTGGTTTTTATTTGTCTGTTTGCTAGGGATGGCCAAAAATAACCGGTTATTTTGATAATCGGTTATTTTCATACGGTTAACCGGTTAAGTACTGGCTATTTTTGCTCTTCGGTTTAACGTGATAACCGGTTATTTTCCTCAATAACCGAACGACCGGTTATTTTTCAAAATACACACGGAAACATTATTTATTTCAAGTTTATCTCCAATTTAACATCAGTGGAACATAGTTCCTTTTCAATATTTTGTACTCTATAAAATCAACTTTGTCTTGTAGGGCATTCCTAAATAGGAAGGGGTTTATTGCCTTACTTATTTCATCTGTTCATACATGGCAAAATGAAATTGGACATCGATTTAATGTCAAATATATTATGCCTATCTTAATCGCTGACTTTCTCTTATTGACTTATAACAGCGTTTCTCAAACTATGGTCCGCGGACCACCCGTGGTTCTCGATGTCTGCCCTTGTAGTCCTTCAAAAAAGACAGAATAAAAATAAAAATTTAACCGAATTGTGTATCACACTATAGCTGAAAAACTTAGAGTTTATAAATGACACATTGCAATCGCCTTTCACTTTTTCTCCCAGTACTGACATTTTATGAAATTTATTTAACCTACTCGTCTATCCCCTTCCCACTCTACTCTCAGCAACAAAAGAGGGATTTAAAGCACTATGAACGTGGTGTTTCTCGCCATCTTTTCCCTACACTTCTGGCGCTGTGCCTGTTACCCAGCTAGGGACTACCCGAATTCATAACAGCACCAAAGTACCGAACCTTTTCATGTATTGATGACCTTCTTAATAGTTTTGCCGACACCCAGTCTGCATATTCAAATGGTCACGTACTGTACGACGTACAACAATAATAGAACATGCAAAATTGCATCTTTACTTGTTGAAAATCGGGCATGTTTCTGCATTAATTTTTTTTTATTTCTGTTTTTGCAAACGACGATATAAGAAATTTTCTTCTATTAACGTTAACTTAATTAGTTAATACTAATATAAAATTAATTGAAATAAATTAATTTGAATTAATTATTTCTACATTAAAATATAACTATACTGGTATTAAAATATGCTACATAAATGATAAATTTTCTTTCGAAGGGAACAAGAGTCAGGTGGTCCGCTGAACTCTTCTGACTTAGAAAAGTGGTCCTCACTTCAGAAAAGTTTGAGAAACACTGACATAATATCCGCGAGTATTGGAGCATTTCAAACACTAAGAAATTTTAACTTCAGTATTTACTCATAGGAGAATAGATTGCCTGTCGGAATGTATTTTAATCAAGATTATTATTGTAACAATATGGAATGTGGGTTACGTTTTTTCTTACCTATAACGTTAATGTGACTGAAGTAATTAATAAATGCAATTTCATAGTCTCTTATTTATTTATTTATTTATTTTTTTTTTTGTATTTCGTTTAAGGACATCATTGATGATCTTCACCACTTAATGACGTTCTTTCAACTATATTCTGGTTGATTTACAGTTAATTGCTAATTGTTATTATATTTATATTGTAATTAACCTCTAATTTTGTTTTGTAGACTAATTTGCTGATTTTAAGAAGATTTAAAAAAAATAATAACCGGAAAATAACCGGCTAGTCGGTTATTTTTATCGATTAATTTCCTTCAGGTTAAATTAATTTAAAAATAATAGCTTATGTTCGAATAACCTCCCATCCCTATTGTTCACCGATATATTTGTTTCAGTAGGTTATTTTACGACGCTTTATGAACAGCTTAGGTTATTTAGCATCTGAATGAGATGAAGGTGATAATGCCGGTGAAATGAGTCCGGGGTCCAGCACCGAAAGTTACCCAGCATTTGCTCATATTGGGTTGAGGGAAAACCCCGGAAAAAACCTCAACCAGGTAACTTGCCCCGACCGGGAATCGAACCCGGGCCACTTAGTTTCGCGGCCAGACGCGCTAACCGTTACTCCACAGGTGTGGACTCACCGATATAAAAACACCATTTCTGGTACTCGTGTACTCTTTCAGTATTGAAAAATATTGGCCCAATTGCTTCTGAATGTTATTGTCTTGATTTTTTAACTTCATATTTTTAGACACAAGCTTTCAGCACTATATACGTAGTGTCTTCGTAATAACGGAAACTTAAACTCTTCAGAAATAAAAGAAACAAATTTCTTTATTCCCTGGCCTTTTATCCTCCACATCAATCAATCAACCAATCAATCAATCAATCAAACTCCTGTATCTCCTCATGAGGAGCATAGGGCATTCACAGAGTGCCTCCATCGGACCCTATTTGTAGCCAACTTCTTCACTTCGCTCCATGTTTTCACCTCCCTAGAAATTTCCTCCAAAACTGTTCTATTCCATGTATTTTTTGACTTCCTCTTGTCCTACTACTCTGTGGGTTCCAATCCAAAGCCATTCTTTCTACTGCTCAAATCCACTTTCGTCTTTTGATTTCTATTGTGATTTCTTTCTGATTTGTTATCTTCCATTGTTCTGAGTTTGTGATTATATCTGGCCATCTAATTTTTAAAATTCCATACGATCCATATATCTTAATGTCGTCTGTCATCTGATTATTATTATTATTATTATTATTATTATTGTTATTATTTTTATTATTATTATTATTATTATTTTTATTATTATTATTATTATTATTATTATTATTATTATTATTATTATTATTATTATTATTATTATTATTATTATTATTATTATTATTATTGAAGAATTGGGTGAAACCCACTGCTACTTTTTTTTTACAACTGTTGACAAATGTCAGATAATCCCATGGCGAATTAATGAACTCGGCAAAATACGTACAAACTTGCTACCACCAATTCATGGGAACTTGTTAGCAGTAGAGTTGATACAGCGTTATTAAATGAATCACTATAATATCTTTGTCGTCCTTGTCTGAATTATAATCTCTCGTCTCCCACGTGGCCACACTCCGACTCTTGAGAGGCCCGCTTCCTCAGCCCCTCTGTGAAGCATCAATCCTAAATTAATTTTAATTCTTCCACCATCCTGACGTGGCTGGAGTGGGCTTGTTAACACTGAGGATGTACGCAACGAGTGTTGTTATGTTGTAAAGAGAAACGTGTTTCGTGCCGGGGCCGGGGGGACGCCAGCATTTAGACTACAGTCGTGCTTGCGTATCCGCTGCTCCAGACCGTGCGGCACGCACCGCCACGCTTCCGAATAGCGAGGCTGAATTGTGCAGACTTCCAGTTTCTGTCTACGATTGGAAAAAATAACTTATTATTTCATGCATGCAACTTTAAGCAGAGCCCGGATTTTCATATAATTTCATCTTTTTTATTTAATATGTATCTGTCTGGTGAATTATTAGGCTGCTAAGAATGATTAAAAATATGGAACAATGCTTGTAACTTTCTTATTTCTAATTTTATGAAGAAACTATTTATACAAAACTTGTAAGGTATCAAAGAAGAAATATTTTGAACATGTTTTCAAATACTATGCTTCTCATTTATAAAGGTTGTGCCAAGGAGACAAAGACAGGCAAATCTGCTCTTTTTTTTCAATATGAATTGTTTGCAGTAAGGAAACTGTATAGGGGAGTAGTGGGTACAGTGAGACACAAAAATTAAGACATAATTATGTATGCAAGTGATAATTGAAGTATTTTTAAAATCAAGTGCAATAGAAATAGACATTAAAGCATGGGGTATAATAATACATAAACAAAAATGTTAATAGATAAAGGACATAATATACAATACGTGTTTGTCAAAAAAAATGCAAATGTCTCAATGTTCCCATTCAGGAGGGTACAGTGAGACACCACAGTGTCTATTAACGGACATTGAAATGATTTACATTTATTTCAAAAGAAAACAAAAACTTGCTGTCTCTTTATCTTGACATGACCTGTAGACTTATTTAGAATTATTTTGATGTCTGACTTCGAAACCATGAATTTTCCATGACATTTCAAACTTTTGCGAAAAAATGAAATGAATTTTTGATGAAAACTAAGCTTATAATTATAAGAATTTAATGTAATTCTTTATTATTTTGTAACATTTTCTTAAATTTTGTGAATAATTTTTTATTTATGAAACCATTAAAATGTAATGTATCCATTATTTTAAGCTACAGTCCCTAAATTGGTTACTAATATGTTCATTTTTAATTTAGTTACTGATAAATGTAATATAATTACAGTTTGTTTTTCAAATCATTGGTACATGGGGACAGTGAGACGTCTCAGTGTACCCTTCAATGGCATGTCTCACTGTTCCCTTTACGCATAGTTCATTTAAAATCACTTCAAAATTAAGACAAGAAAGACGAAACTTTGCCAAATATAATCTCAAATACCATAGTATTAGGTAACAAAACATTCATATTTATATCTCATTTGTATATCCAAATATAACCTTCATTAAACACAAGCCAAAATTTTACTTCCAGAGTGAAAAATTACGAGCTATTTTTTCATCACTCACCTTTATAACTACAATCAAATCGAGTATGAAAATACTGTTACTTTACTCATGCAACATACAACTCCACTGTTACCAACATCTCAACATAAAAATTTACCATCTAATAAAAAATGTCTCACTGTTCTCCCTGTCTCACTGTACCCTCTTCTCCCCTACTAAAGTTTTCCCAAGGATGAGATGATTTGGATATCGTACGAGTTGCTTTCCAGACCCGGAGGCATCACAGATATGACTTAAGTAGCTCCATAACTGTCACCAGATATCACAATCTCAGAAAACTTGCGGAACGCCACTTGGGAGACTTTCGACTAGCATCCCTGGTGAAATATGTGACATTTAGCTGTTATGGAGCAGGTCGCAGTGAACTGTAGCTTTAAAGGTTAGTTAAATAACGAACACGAACGTCTGAAACTTGAAACAAGCACGCCAACTGAAGCACGCTGTTTGATATGATCTTGTTCTGTGAGAGTATTTGCTGAAACTGGCAGTTAATATTGTCGAGTGGAGTCAAGCACCTCTCCCGATGATTGATCTGTGAAGTGCATGCTTGTATTTCACTATCCCGTATATCATGCGTGTATGAGAGGGGTGGATGCCCTGAATAGCGACGTCACAGGCATAATGACCCTAATTTATACATGACAGCAACAAGTGAACCGTTATCGCACATTTCCGTAAATATTTTACAACATTAAGTTTAATTCACTAAAGGCTCCACATTTTTTCTTCGGCGTAATAGATCGACTATTGATCAGATTTTTTGTATTCGACAGATAATGGAGAAAAAATGGGAGTATAAGGGTACAGTACATCAGTTATTCATAGATTTCAAAAAGGCATATGATTCGGTTAAGAGGGAAGTATTATATGATATTCTTATTGAATTTGGTAGTCCCAAGAAACTAGTTCGATTAATTAAAATGTGTCTCAGTGAAACATACAGCAGAGTCCGTATAGGTCAGTTTCTATCTGATGTGGGAAAATTTTCATGCTGCTGGCTCAAAATTTGTTGGAAGGTGATAGGTTTTGAACATGGGGAAAAATTCAATAACTAAAAAGCAAGAAAAAATGCAGTTAACCAGACGGGACTTCAAGGGATTTGAAGTGTGCACACCTTTAAAATTGGCTGCCAAAACAAGTGTTCCTAAGGGACGAAGATTTCTGAAATTTTGCTAGGTGCATGTGTAATCATCGAGATATTTTTTAAGATAAAAAAAAAAACAAAAAAAAAATTTTTTTTTCTTGAAAAAATGCTATATCATTTCAGTGTACCCTTAATTAACAATAAACCTGATCCTGTCTGTGGCAAAAAAAAACTCATTGGTATGCGATATTTAACCAAAGAAATCTGCATTCACTATTCGTGATGATTTGGGAATCCAGGGCGGATGTACTTAGTTTCGGTTTTTATGGCGCTGAAACTTAGCGTTTCTCAAACTTTTTTGAAGTGGGGACCACTTTTTAAAGTCAGAAGAGTTCCGCGGACTCCTTACTCTTGTGCTCTTCGAAAGCAAATTTATAATTTTCGTAGCATATTTTAATACCGGCATATTTATATTTTAAAATTGAATTAAGGTTCGGTACTTTTGTCCTTTGTTATGAATTCGGGTGGTCCCTGGCTGGATTACAGGCGCAGCGCCAGATGTGCAGGGAAAAGATGTCGAGAAACATCACGTATATAGTGCTTTAAATCCCCCTTTTGTTGCTCAGAGTAGAGTGGAAAGTCGATAGACGAGTAGGGTAATAAATTTCATAAAATGTCTGTACTGGGAGAGAAAAAGTGAAATTCGATTTTTTTTTTCTTCTGTGTTTTTTTAAGGACCACAAGGGCAGACCTCGAGGACCACAGGTGGTCCGCGGACCATAGATTGAGAAACGCTGTCTAACTGTATGAAACGTCACTAAGGACATCAATAATAAAGTTCAGCATGAAATAATCTAATACAGTAATTACACAAACTACAACATTATTCTGACAAATCTAAAATTCAGACACAAAATAATTAATTTACTAAACACAACAGCTTAGGCTATAGTTCTGTTCATTCTGTGTCAGCCTTGTCACTGACTTATGGGCCTTCTCTAGGAGATAGTCTGTGTCATTTCTGGGTACGTGCCATCGTCAATTTCCGTACGAGTTTGCTGCACGACCTCTTTGTGGATAATAAATGTGTTCTTGTAATTGCCAGCTAATTAAGCCTACAGCTACGTGTCTAATGTTCCTCCGTGGCTATTTTATGGACTTGACCTTTTCTTTTGTAAGACGGATAGAAGTGGATCTAGTTCTGGCTCTCCTTTCACAATGTGTGAAGACAATTGTTCACAGTAATCACTATAATTATTGCTCTCCTGTCTATATTAACCTGTTCTGCATATTGCTTTACCTGCAGACTTATTAAAGGCTTTACCATTAACCAAAAATGTATTTAAAATAGGCTTACGGACTTTACTAATAGGTAGTAGTATATTATACACACTATTTAAAGAGTGTAATTGATGTTTTGTTATTTGAAGTGTTATATCAGTGAGGAAGTGTGTTATGTCAGTGAAGTTTTATAGTTTATAGGCCTAGTGGTAGAGCAAAATGAAATATTTTTGAAGTGTTAGTGAAATCAGCATAGTATCAGTGAAATGAGTCGTAGTATCAGTGCAGTGAATGACTTGACAGCGAAATGAATGTAGTGCTGGTAGGAACTTGTGCATATGAAGGGTCCAGGGGAAAAAACCAGGTAAGTCACTTTTTTGTGGAGATGGAGTTTGAGGTGCCATTAGATTCTCTATGGAAGGGACTATCTTTTAGAGGTATGAAACAGGAAAAGAAACAGATTAATCATGGGTTTATTTGCCTTAAAATTTTTCGGCGTACAGGAAAAGAAGAACAGAACTCCACGCATTCTATTCTTCACCTGACATAATTAGGAACATAAAATGCAGACGTTTCAGATGGGCAGGGCATGTAGCACGTATGGGCGAATCCAGTGCATATAGAGTGTTAGTTGGGAGACCGGAGGGAAAAAGACCTTTGGGGAGGCCAAGACGTAGATGTGAAGATAATATTAAAATGGATTTAAGGGAGGTGGGTTATGATGATAGAGAATGGATTAATCTTGCTCAGGATAGGGACCGATGGCGGGCTTATGTGAGGGCGGCAATGAATCTCTGGGTTCCTTAAACGCCAGTAAGTACAGGAAAAGAAGCGGGTAAGTCAACTGTTTCAGCGAGAAAACCAGGTTTCATGGAAAAAGTTACTTACGTGGTTTTTTTTCCGTGGACCCTTCATATATGAACATATCATACTCGTGGATTTCATTTCCAACTTAGGGTTAAGATACAAATTAGATTCCGTTTACTTTAAATGTTATTTTAAGTGATCGTGTTTCATTTAATTTAGGATGCTCCGTGTTAATTTTATTATACCATTATTATTTATTATTAACATTTATTATTATTATTATTATTATTATTATTATTATTATTATTATTATTAATTGCCATTATTGAGTGTAATTAGTTACCACTGCCACCGGGTAGGCCTATTTACCCATTTGCAGTGTGAATAAACACACACATACATACATACATACATACATACATACATACATACATACATACATACATACATATTGCATTTGAGTGGTCTGATTTCACAAAACAGATCTGGGTGTTTTGCATTTGCAAGTGGGAGATGTGCTATTTACGTATGTCGATAAAAAATTATGAAATTGTATTAATAGTTGTGATGGTGGTGGTTAATAATAATAATAATAATAATAATAATAATAATAATAATGTTTTTTTTATTTTAGCTGAAGTTTGTTACGTTCACTTTTTATATAAATAGCTTTTTTTTTTCTCATGTACGAAGGAGGGATCCGAAGGCTTGCACTGCAGCCTGATGCTTATTGTGCTTACCACTCCTATTCTGTGAATGATTGGGTGCCGAACGTCCGCGCTCTTGTACAAGTACAGCACGCCGCACCGTTAACTTAACCCGGGCTATGGTATGATGATGATGATGACGATGTTTGAATTAATGATGGCGAAATGTGTCCGAGGTCCAACGCCGAAAGTTACCCAGCAATTCTGCTTCAATTGGTTGAGGGAAAACCCCCGGAAAAAATTTCGACCAGGTAACTTGTCCCAACCTGGATTTGAACCCGGGCCTGCTCGTTTTACGATCAGTTGTGCTAACTGTTACTCCACAGCGAAGGTTAATTCAAATGAAGTTGGAATGTAATCCAATCACATTTCGGATAATTTTTCAGAAACACACTAAATTAATCCTCACTCCTCCATGTTTCCTGGAGTCCTCGAAAAACGATAACGATATAAAATTTTAGTAGGATTTCTAATAAACGAGCGTGTACAGCAACAACAGTACTGACTTTGTATCCTGAAGGTGTAGCTTTCAAGGATGCTTGTGTTAAGGGGTACCCCTCTGTGTTTAACCGTTATTTTAATCGACCGATTATCTTTTTTGGACGTCATAGTTGGCTTTCAATCTTGCGGTGTTATGCATAATGGGTTGTAGCAGGAACGCTCAAACTGTGCATATTTTTTTAACGAAATTCTCACGCGGTTGTGGTCGATGTTTCGCGTCAAGAAACCCTTGTAATGGACGGTACAGTTAGTAGAGGAACGCTTCCCTCTTTTTTAGTTCTTGTGGTCAAATACTGATGACAAGCAGTGGTTAATGAACCTCAGACATATCACATGTCTGCAATGGCGTCGAATGTAGGACGAGATGTAAAAGGGGAGAAGTCCCCCTGTGTGTAACATTATATGTTTCATGTACAGAACTTACTGTACGTTGATAGACTCTTTTTCTACCTTCAGAAGAAAATAATGATTCCTTATCGCTTTATTTCGACTTTTGCTGATTTGTCTATACCTCCAGGATCTCTCTATGTTTTCTTTATATTATAATGCAGCTCCTAGGTTCTACCAGAAGTCTAAGGACACCCCTTCGAAAGAGATGTTGCATTCCTGTCCTTTTACTTATGCGAAAGCCTCTGATGTTTATAAAGGGATCAACTGCCTGTTAAAAATGTAGTTTTTTTTTTACTACAAACCCAATCTCTCTATCTTTCAAATTGCGGATTATAATAACAATTTTTCTGTTATGAAAACTTACTGAAAAATTACATTTTTTTTTTGTAGGGTAAAAATAATTTCTCCAGAATGGATGTGTTTAGATCAGGCCTGAACAAACAGCGCTCAACGAGCGCGCGCGCTCCTTCAGAGCGGGAGAGCGGTGTTCACCGCTCGCCGAATCGGAGAGGAAGATACGTCAGAATGACATAGACTTGCTATAGGTAGAGGAGAGGGAAACGACCACTCAGTTATCTAGTGGAGTGCAGTGTGTAGGCCTATTCTCAGTAACTGTTTCACGTTGCTTATCTACTGCTACAGTACAGTATGGAGGAATCTAAAAGACGGAACATAACATTTAACATTTAGCGATTTACATCTCGAACTTATTGATCTTCAATGTAACCTAATGGCTAAAGATCGTTTGAATAATACTACTAGGCTGGTTGAGTTTTACAAGACTAAACATTAGCAGTAATATCCACGACTACACAGGCTGGCTGTGAAAATGATTGCTATGTTTGGCACTACATTTATATTTGTGAGCAACTGTTTTCTATAATCAACTTTAATAAAGGCAGGCATCGAACATCTGTAACTGATGTTTCATTACTGTCAGTAGGCTACTGTTCCTTTCAGCTGCCAACAGCATAAAACCTCGTTTTGATGTACTGATAAATAAAAATATAACAAAATGATTTTGTACATTTAAGTAGCTACTATAGAATTTCTATTATTTCTGTAAAATAAATATTTCTTTATTAATTAATAATAGTTCAATATAGTTTTACAAACTCTGAACGGGAATTCATTTCATAAACACTCTTACTAGTACTGTATTTCCTTTTGTGTATATTTTGTACGAGATCACCCCTTCTTCCAGTCCACCCTTATACAGAGCGCAGCTAATATCTGCTCATGAGCTGTGAATCGGCTCGGAGAGCGCAAACCTTGTGCAGGCCTGGTTTAGATCAACAAATTTTGGGATAAAGTTATATGTATCTGAAAGACTTCTTGTACAAATTTTACTTTTTGCTTAAACAAATTGTTACATCTCGTTTACACATTAAAATCCAGATATGTTTCTTTATTTTCTTTAGATAAAATTGTCATTTTCTAAAATTCTCTTGAGTTTGAAATTCGCAGCAAATTAACTCGGGACCGCCACTGCCACGTACCTCATAACATTTAGAGATGTTGATACAGATCAGTCAGCTTATTTCCTCTAGTTTAGTAACTGTAGTTGTGGAGTTCGCTACAAGTGTAGAGAGGTTAGATTTCTTCCTTGGGGGGGGGGGAAGTGAAAATTGGTCGAAATTCAAGATTGTGGATGTGAAGTGGCAGGTTATTGGGATGTGAAAGAGTGACTTGAGGTAATATTATTGAACTTTACCTCAGTATTTTTTATTTTTAAAATATTTTCTCGTTCCTTTTGGAATTCTTCCACCTCTACTTCAGTTGTTCATCGGTTGAACTTCGTCGCTAGGATAATTTCTATAAGCTTGGTCATATGCCCCGATGAGAATGTACGATTGACGGAAGGATTGAAATATATTTGTAGAGTAGTATTTATTTAACGACGCTTTCTACTACATAGGTTATTGGTATTTAACACGGCTAGAAATGGTCATAAAATTTTGCCTAGGGTCCTTTTTTTATAGACATGGTTCTTTTACGTGCCGTGAATCTGTGAAACTCGCAGTGATTTCCTTTCTTGCTGGAGGAAGTCGTGCTGAGGTTTTATAGCCTTTTAAAATCCTTCTCCTTCGGCCAGGTTTGAAGGCGCGATCTTCGGACCCCGCGGTCAGCATGAAATATATATGCTGAAGCGATTCATGTAGAATTAATTGAAATATGCCGGTAGCGACATAGCTTTTAACCTATTATCAAAAGCTGTTTGTGCTGTAACTTCCATGCCTCGTATTGACAATACGTCCTGCTGGTATTAATAGCATTACGGGCTGAAATAACCCGAACCCACTCATTAAACCCTAATAGACGTCGGGCTATAAATTGGCTGACAGCTTGTGTCTTGTGCTCATCAACTTTTGTGTAGGATAGTGTCTGTGGAACTGCTGGAGGCGATGACCTCATTCATTCCTTCATGCCGCTTCTTTCAGGACAGCTCCTGGCTTTTGGTTTTGGGTGCGGCGCTGATGGATGGGTTTATGTACAAACATAACATTATATATTACTTCACTCAGTGTTGTTTGAAATGTAGATTGTACGATATGGCATGAGAACCATGTCAGATGTTTGGATGTCTAAGAAAGTGTCGCGATTGTTTCACATGCTAGTCCGTATTTGTATCGATTGTTACTACTGATAAGCCGGCTACCACATGATGTTTAAACCATCTGAAATCCATGATCCAGTATATGGATTCTTCAGTTTACGTCGTTGTGGTCCCCAATATCTTCCTACGTCTACAATATTAGGATTAATGCAGTTATTTTAGCATTATACGAGGCGCGTCCATAAAGTAATCTTCCCACTCGTCCCACAGCTAGCAAACTATATGTTGCGCGAAGCGACTGCGTGTAGAGTAATGTTCTGGCATGGCGCATGCGCTAGCGGAACTTCCCGAGTGCTCTCAGTAGCTTCGTTGCATTGGTTGAAGATGGACGCTCCTATTCCAGCTTCTGCCGCATGAAGTACGGTCAGTCATAAAGTTTTTGAATGCACAGGGCATAGCGCCGATTGAAATTGATCGTCAGCTGTGCCAGGTATATGGGCCTAACGTCATGAGCAAGCAGATGGTGCGTTGTTGGTGTAGACAATTTTCAGCAGGGCGCCAAAATGTGCATGACGAAGAGCGCAGTAGGAGGCCAACCATCATCACAGACGACCTTGTGGCGTAAATTGTTAGTGTTTATAGCTTTCACTTTGATTAGAGATAAATCAGCAATGTTTCATCTCACAGTAATTATTCGTTTTCTAAACAGGCTGATTAAATTTTACTTTTGTCATATATTTTATTTGCGTACATGCTTGATTTCCTATATCAGCGTTTCTCAAACTTTTCTGAAGTGGGGACCACTTTTTTTAAGTCAGAACAGTTCCGCGGACCACCTTACTCTTGTTCCCTTCGAAAGCAAATTTATCATTTTTGTAGCATATTTTAATACCAGTATAGGCCTACTTATATTTAAAAATAGAATTATTTAATTACAATATTTTTGTAATTATATTTTTTGTAGCCAATCACACTTAACTTATAACAAATTCTGTGCATTGTTGATTCATTGCTTACCTGTTAGCAGTTAGTTGCTTGAAATCCTTCTTACGCTAGTAGTGGTCCATGTCTCTGTTGAATAGTGCTTATTATAAATAACGAAAAAACTGGCTTCGATCCGGATCTTTGAAAAGAAATAAACATGAAGATATTTTTCATTTAGGTAGTGCTAATATCAGAAGCTGTGCGTGAAGAAATATATTAATTATAGTGCCATTAAAGAAATATCTAATCCCAGTGGTGTGAACCAAAACCTCGGTGCGTTGTTTGTTACGAAGAGCTTTAAACGAGTGTATGAAACCCGCGAAATTGAAACGGCACTTAGAGGCGAAACACGCAAGTGTAAAAAGTAAACCTGTCGGATTTTAAAATAGGCGGAGTCTAAAATTTCCTATATCGTCATCTGAAAAAACAAATAAAAAAATTAATGCAGAAACATGCCCGATTTTCAACAAGTAAAGATGCAATTTGACACGTTCTATTATTGGTGTACAACGTATAGTACGTGCCCATTTCAATGTGAATATTGGGTGTCGGCAAAACTACTAAGAAAGTCATCAATACATGAAAAGGTTCGGTACTTTGCTATCTCTGTGATGAATTCGGGTGGTCCCTGACTGGGTTACAGGCTCGGCTCCAGATATGCAGGAGAAGATGGCGAGAAACACCACGTTCATAGTGCTTTAAATCCCTCTTTTGTTGCTGAGAGTAGAGTGGGAAGTGGGTAGACGGATAGGATAAAAAAATTCATAAAATATTCGTACTGGGAGAAAAAGTGAAAGGCGATTGCCATGTATCATTTTCAAACTTTGAGATTTTCAGCTATACTGTGATACGCAATTCGTTTGAATTTTACTTTTTCTTCTGTCTTTTTTGAAGGACCACAAGGGCAGAACTCGAGGACCACAGGTGATCCGCGGACCATAGTTTGAGAAACGCTGTCCTATATTATCGTTTTGTTTCAATGAACTTTCTGATGCATTAGACTCCTTTCGGAGTTCTACATCACATTCGAAACATTTCAGCAAGGTTGGTTATTAAGTTTACTTCTAAGGTTTGATGTACAATAGAGTAGACGAAATCTTCTTCCCCTATGGGAAGATGGCGGTTTGACTTTGAGCCGACGTGAGATCTTCATAATTGCACAAGGTAGGTGTGGATGTCTGCACTTTGCCCTTCTAGTACTAAGGATATGAGATAGTGACGAAACAACGGTGTACGGTATTTAGTGCTCAAAATATGTTTGGAAGAGGAATTTGTAATTGGAAAAAAAATTAATAATGGCTCCTAAGTCTGACGTCCAAAAAATACGAAGAGAGTAATTTTCTCTCTCTCTTTTTTTTTACCGCGAAAGTTTTTGACCCGATTTCGGTAGTCATGAGCCTCTTGTTACTTGCCTGTCAAAATTGTTCGAGGGGACGGACAGTTACTTTCATGCAAGTCAAAGAAAGGCGGAGGGTCAAAGTTGGAATGTGGAAATACCGCGGTAGTGCGTTTCCTTCTGAGAAATATTGCCCCTTGTTTTCGTATCTGTAATGAACATCCACCGCATCCCGTTGCCTGCACGTGCGCATCAAAATTTTTCATTAAAATAATTATATAACGAGATGAAGTGCAGTATCTGATTTCGCAGTTCATTTCTCCCAGACTTTCTTCTGTTGCCGCGTGCTAAACGCGTAGGGGTCATGCAGGAAGGCCACTATCCCATTACGCACAAGAATTGCTTTCACGGAGAGAACTGTATAATATTCTCATTCCGAAAATGAGCTGTGAGCACATGTAGCGTACCTGTCAGCAGTACCAGGGACCGGAACCAATTGTTTCTGCTTTTGAAATCTTGATAAAAACCTCAAGTTTGTACATGTTTGGCGGTCTACGTCTGCCCCAGAGCTTTCTACTAAGTAAGGAAAAGTTATTTATTATTATGATGTGTACTCGTTATGTCGGAACGTGACCTGCCTTGTCTATTGTGATGCAGCAGTGGGTGTGGCGCTGTTCTTACAATTCAGGTAGCAGCCCCACATATGTGGACTACATCGTAGGGCGTGGACCATCTAGCTGTTGGTTATGATTGAAGACTCTTTCCAGTTGGTCTTGTTAGTCTTTTCTTTAGAAAGAACAGAAACATAAGTGTGTGTACTCTTGTTAAACAGCTTCGAACAAAAGTTTTTTCGAAACACAGACGTTAGGTCCTTTTTATAATGTCCATTTTATTATGTCCATTACATAAAAGTCCATTACACTTTGTCCATAAATATATGTCCTATGAAGTATACCCGGACTCATTTCACCGGCATTATCACCTTCATCTCATTCAGACGCTAAATAACCTTAGATGTTGATAAAGCGTCGTAAAATAACCTACTAAAAAAAATGAAGTATATGTCCACTTTATTTTAGTCCAATTGCACAAATTTTATGTCCACATTTTTACGTCCAATACATGATTGTACAATACATTATGTCCATCTACAAATTATTTCAATTCCCTACTCAGTCTTTTCTGCCTGTTCATCTTCATACAGCTTCAGATGATAACTAACAGCTTTGAGGTAAGTTCTGATGTGTACTTCTTCGTTGCAGTGGTTGTAATTCTGAACAATCTCTTCTACTCGACTTAAATTTTGTAGGTACGGTCTTTTAATAGGGTGTCGCACATTCAAATGCCCGCCAAGCACAGCTCTCTTTTCAATCTCCGGTATCTCTTTTGCCCATTACTGCTGTATGAATGATGATGATTACAAAAACTTTACAATAGCAAAGGTTTTCCTTTTTTTTTAGACAGGATCAATTTTGCTTCATCCATGGTTATGGCTCAATGTCCTCTATAGAGGAAAGCAGGTAGTCGTTTGCATAGTTTCGATGAACAATGAAACAGGAAGCTAAAAATACTGCTGATCCAGTATTAAATAAAAGTGGACATTAAAAAAGTGGCATAAATGAAAGTGGCCTTAAATAAAAGTGGACATAACAGTCATGGACGCAAAAAAATGGACGTACATAAAATGTGGACATAAATGAAAGTGGACAAAAATATTAGAGGACGTAAGTCATATGGACATGGTTTCAATGGACTTAACGTCTTGTAAGCGTTTTTTTCACGTGTCAGTACTGGTATAGCTTAGATTTAAGCTTATTGTACTTTTCTTTTTTAGAGATGGTAAATCCTTTTGGAAAAAAATCACATTTCCATTGCTATAACTTGATTTTCATCCTGAATTACCTTCAAATTAAAATCTTTCGAGAATTAAAATCGAAAGTAAGCAGACTGGTATCATATTTAAGAGGTTAAGTACAGCTTAGTGCAGTAAAATTTTGGAAATATTCAACATTTTTCCCCTCCATTACTGTATCTTTTACAATAATGAAAATTAGTATGTGTAAAACACTAACCTTCTGCTATATGACAAAAGTATTTTTGTGCGAGATCGTGCGTATTTGCTTGGTTTCCGCACAAAACCAATCCGCGGAAAGTCTAAAATTCCACGTTCAGTATTCCCAACCTAACACACATAACAATTTCCCTCTTCTTACCGCTTAAGTGACATATTGATTTTACTGCTTTAGGCTTTTAACATATTATTTTTAAAGACGTTCAATGTAGTAATAATTATAAATTGGAAACTTACCACTGCAATTTCACCTAAATTGCACTGTTAATTATTGTTTTTAAATATTTGCAAAAATTAAGTAAACTCTACAACTCCACTAAAGTTACTGCATTCGTGATGCAAGTAACATTAAGGAAGCCGTGAAAAAATCAACAAGATTCCAGACTCATCATAGACTTGGGGAAAAAAAAAGACAGACGTATATCACGGCCTGCTGGAGTATAGTAAACACAGAAAATATTTTAAAGCAACAATGTTGAAGATAGATATTTTTGTTTTGCAAATTTGCCGTCATTGAACAGAAACCAAGATGGAGATTTCATTGCAACTAATTAGAAATTTCTCTTTCAGTATGTAATAAACGATCTTCGTACAAAATAATGTATGATGCACGAGCGGTTTGTTTTCTTTCAATTCTCGGAAATTAAAAAAGCTCAACTACGTTTCGCTTTTTCAAACTTTTCCTCGAACATGAAAACTTCAACATACCGCTCTTATAACGCATATTACTATTACGGCTTAAAAAAATTATTTTCATTTTTTTTTTCAAAATTCATTTCACTGTGCAGTGATGAAGCGTTTCCCACATAACTCAAAAACTATCCAACATTCTGTAATTAAATTTTTTGTATGTAATTATGCATGTCATATCTACAATATGATACAAGACCACCTCTCTACCTTTGATAGATTGTCTGGTAATAAATTCATTTTAAAAAATGGTCAAACATCAGTATTTTCTTCTAATACAAAATAAAAAAAAATATTATTTATTAAGGAATGTAGTTGAAAGAGCATGATATTCTAAACATGAATTTCAGCAATAAAATAAAAGAGAGAGAACATGAAAAAGTTAACAGGTTTATGACTTATGAGGGAAATGCTTCATCACTGCACAGTAAACTGCAACCATTTTGCATTTTGAAAAAAAAAAAAATATATATATATATAGGCCTATATACAGTAATTTAGGAAAAAAATGTTGAATATTTCTAAACATTTTATTACCGTAAGCTGTACCTAACCCCTTAAGGAATAGGATCCCATTTCCTTGCCCTACTTCAGTGATCGCCAAAAGCTGTGTCGCGACACATGCCCCTGCCTCCACTCAAGCGTAACCATGACACCTTCTGTTTACGGCCATCACTTCGATATAAGTAAAGACATTTATCAGCTGCGGACGTACACATGTAATGTTACAAGTGTGTAGGATAATATGTTTCGATGTCTTTTCCAAAACAGATAATAAGTAAAAAGTTAGTTTTAAGGAGCATGGGAGGAAAAGTATTTATTTTGTGCAGATGGCAAAAATATGAGATACTTAATTTGTTGTAAAATTTTAAATGAAGTATAAAAGAACAATGTACGTTGTCATTATTTTTCTTGTTATGAAGACTGCCACGCCCTTACCTGTAACTTGAATATTTCATTAATAAATGAACAATGAAAAGTATCGTCTTCTATGTCTTAATCGGGGTAAAATACATCGACGTTTTTTTTTTCGAAGTATGTAGTGTAATTTGAATATTTCATTAATAAATAAATAATAAAAGGTATCGGCTTCTATGTTTTAATCGGTGTAAAAGAGTTCCACGTTTTTTTTCTACGTATGAGTGTAACTTGAATATTTCATTAATAAATAAACAATAAAAAATATCGGCTGTCTTTATCGGAGTAAAATACTTGAACGTTTTTTTGAAGTATGTAGTGTAATTTACAACTTCGTGACCAGCCTGGTATGTTTTTCTAATTTCAAATATCTGCTGATGTAAAGTACACGCTCTTTCTATGGTAAATAAGAAAATAAATTTATTTTATTTTATTACTAATACAAAAATAATTAATAGGAGAATAAAAAATTAACATGGAAAAAAGTGTGTGTATAGTTAATAAGTAGAAGAATATTATATTGCTTTCGTTTTTTGGTCACAGTCCGTCTCTGCACTGTTATTCACTGCATTACCTGAGGAGATACCCACTCCACTCCTCTCCCTGCGATAGTGGTGTGCGGGTTGCATTTCTATTACGTCACAATTTCGTGGTGTTTGGCAACCACTGCCCTACTTAACCCAGATAAGACTGACGTCCTATATATAGGACACCGGACGTTTCACACAAATGTGTTAATAACAATGACTATGACAGACTAAATAGAAGAAAAAAAAATTGGAGGCAATTTATAACACATAAGGATTATGGTATCATGATTGCCGACTATGAAAATCTTACACAGCAATGTTAAAAAAATAAAACGTTTCGTCCTATATATAGGACGTCAGTCTTATCTGGGTTAATGGTGAAGCCTATGTGAATATATAACTTAGGACATTTCTGCCTCTATGACACGATACAACGGCTGAAGAAATCTTAACACAACCGAGGTATTAATAGTTACATGTTTTGATCGAAATTCAGTTGACTAATGTCGTACTCACTATATTTCATTAATGCATAATGAAGAGTCCAGGGGAAGTACAGTAGCACCCCGATTATCCGTTCTCCTATTAACCGATTGTTGGATTATCCGTCTTTATTGGGCAGGAAACGTATTGAGTACTAAACAATACATTAGTAACTTACGTATTGTTTATAGAGAGTGAATTACAAACTTTTGCTCTTACATATTATGATCTACTGTTAGAGTGACCTGTTTAATTTCTCTGCAAAACGTCTTCCAGAAGTGCCAAAAGAATACATATTGTGCTAAGTATCTAAGAGAAGTGCATATAATTGAATGGTTTTGGAAAAGAGGAATGGGTGGTTCATCTCACATCGGAATACGAGATTGGAGTTACAACTGTGCGAGATTTCATAAAAAAAAAACAAGGATAACGTGTATTAATTACTTAAATCTATAACATGAGACCTATACTTTTCCTATCTTTCCACGGAAATCCATCATAGAAATTTCCTTGACCCTTAGAAACCCATCATTGACATTTATTCATTCATTCATAGTGTTCTATCACTGCAAACCAAGCATTCTCCAGTCTTTCCTATTTTCTGCCTTCCTCTTAGTCTCCGCATATGATCCATATATCATAATGTCTTCAATTATTTGATATCTTCTTCTGCCCTGAAATCTTTATCCGTTTACCATTCCTTCCAGTGAATCCTTCAGTAAGCAGTTTCTTCTCAGTGAGTGACCCATCCAATTCCTTTTTTCCTTCCTGATCAGTTTCAGCATTAGACTCTTTCATCACCCACTCTTTCCAACAGAGCTATTATACTTAAAACTTCTGATCCACTACCTACTGTAATGTGTTAAAACACATGACCACGGAGAAAATTACGAAATTGTATTATGCAACACTTAATTTATGAAAGTCTTCTGTAGTACGGATTATCCGATTTTTTCGATTAACCGTTCATACCACCCCCTTCATTACCACGGATAATAGAGGTTCTACTGTACCTGTTAAGTCACATTTTACTGTTGTTACAAGAGAGCAGATTAAAAGTTTCAAGATCCACTATATTCTGTTATCTTGTGTTATCATTAAAGTCCGAAAGTTTAGCCGCTATTCTAACTCGGAAGGTGTAGCATTACGTTTGTTTACTGCTGGGTCATCATCCTACGTGCAGTCAACTCACAAAAACACTCGTGCAGGAGGACCTCAAGTTCCAGGCGACCGGATCAGCCTGATATGATTTTTGGTTGCGTAGTAATATGCTGATTATGAAGGCAGTATACTGGTAATAAGCAAACAATGTTGTTGAACATTATGTCGTTCAGAGAACATGCAAAGGCAATTGCACAGGAGAACAAAGATTTAAATTATAATATACAGTGTGTTAATTAAGTGTGGAATATTGCTAATAACTCTTTATATATTCATTTTATGAAAAAAATACAAAAAACAAAAGTTGTTGGAGATATCTAAGTATCTAGGTCAGAAAGCATGGGTAGACATAACGGCTCGGTTAGAAAAGCCAACGTACTATGGTAGGAACGATCATGATTTTAAAATCAAATGTAGGAAACAGAAAACGGATGTAGGTAAATTCTCATTTTTAAATAGAATTATAAATGATTGGAATGACCTACCTGCAGCGGTCTTCGAGGGCTGTCCTTCCTTAAGAAGATTCAAGAATAACTTAAAAAGTTGTGAATAAAGTGCAAATTAAAATTAAGGTGACATTTAACATTTAATTTTTTAAGGTGACATGTATTTATCTACCCTGACGAGTTACTTCCTTGGTTTGAATTGTAAATTATTTAAAAATAGCGTGTAAGAGGGCCTTAGACTAGAAATGTTTAGTTTAAATGTAGTTCTGTTTATAAGTATACATAAGGGTGTAATTATTTGACTTATTTGAACTGTTGTATCAGTGAAGCGAGGTGAGTCAGTGAAGTTATGGTTTTACAGTGCAGTGAACAGTTCCGATCAGTGATAATTTATAGCGTCAATGAAATGTGTTCTATAGTGTCAGTGAAATGTGTTACAGAGTGTCAGTGAAATGCGTCATAGTGCCACTACAGTGAGTGAGATGAGAGTAAAGTGAAAGACTATTGAAACTTATGTAGGGCCTATTCATAATTATGTAGGTTGTAATGTAAAATTAGGTATTTTATTTATGTTTTATTATTATTGTGTTAAATTGTATTGTGTATTCTTATTGTATTGTGTATAAAATTGTATATGTGTTGTAAAATTGTATTGTGTATTGCTTATCATTTTATTGTGTATTGTTTATATTGTATATACCACTGCCACCGGGTGCTTGCCCACTTGCAGTGTAAATAAATGCATACATAGAAAACTGATGACTGTGGTCTCACAAAAGTATTGATTCATGTACAGAGTGTGGAAAAAAATAACACTTTTTTTAAATGGCACCCTATATTAAATTTTACACATTTGAAATCTCCATTTAATTTTACATACAAATAGAAGTTTTACTCAGTATAAATGATGAATTTTCTTAATGTGGAATATTGCTAATAACTCTTTATATATTCATTTTATGAAAAAAATACAAAAAACAAAAGTTGTTGGAGATATCTAAGTAAAAGTGATGGCTGTGGTCTCACAAAGGTATTGATTCATGTACAGAGTGTGGAAAAAATAACACTTTTTTAAATGGCACTCTATATTAAATTTTACACATTTGAAATCTCCATTCAATTTTACATACAAATAGAAGTTTTACTCAGTATAAATGATGAATTTTCTTAATGTTATGGTTCTTTCAAATGCTTTGATAATGTACACAAAATAAATGTGTGTATTCATATGGAGTAGGCCATGAAATAAACAAAACAATAATATATATATGTAAAACTTAATATAGTGTGTCATTTAAGAAAGTATTACATTTTTGCCACAACCTGTACATGAATCAATACTTTTGTGAGACCACGGACATAAGTTTTAGTTAGATATCTCCAACAACTATTGTTTTTGATATTTTTCCATGAAATGAATATATAAAGAGTTATAAGCAATATTCCGTACTTAATTAAGGCACTGTATAAAGGAACAGTAATATGAACACTGTCGCAATTTTCTGGAAACAAAACATTATTTTGTTCGTAGAACATAATATGTCCAGTCCATAGATGGGTTACAAACATAGTAATTGTATTACTGTTTACATCTGCAATAATTATTTACATATTTGCATTATAAACACTTCAACCACTGCATTTTTTAACGATTGTTCAGTTTATATGCTCTTTCAATAGCGAGACTGTAGAATGACCTATTTTCAACTATAATCACCTTTGCAATGACTTACGAATGTTTAGAAGGAAATGTTTTTGCAATGCTCACTCAGATAGCGTTTGTATCTCGAAAAAGAGCGTTGCCGATCACAAAACGTAATAGGAGCGTAATATTCACACAAGTTATATTCCTGAAGATCTGTGGAACCAGTGAAACATATTATCTCATTTAGCCGGCATTACTGCTTACCCAAAATTTTTATAGAGTGTGTTAAATTTATATTTGAGGTTTGTGACAATTGGTCCATCAAATAACGCATTAAAAATGTGAGAATTTGTGCACTTGTTTTTATAGCTTCAGTCATTGGCAACTGCGATCATTCTAAAATGATGAGAGTTTCAGAAATAACTGAAAAGTTATCGTTAATAATCATTTTATTAAGCATGGCAAATCCTATCAGACTGACCGCGTTGCTTGGAACTTAAAGTCACGCAGCAGTACACGTTGCGGGCTAGAAAAGGGGCCAAACCTTCGGACTATACAGTGTGTCCCAAAAGTCTCCATACGTAGGGAATATCAGTTAAAAACAAAAATGTCACATAATGTGCTCAATATAACGGCTTTTGAGAGTCAGGCAGAGATCGGTGAATGTGTTCCAACCTGTACCGATGCAAAAGCTGCAACATGTCCGTCATCATATGACAGAAATCGACGATAAGGGCTTGCAGATGAAAGATGTTGGGGGAAATCAAGAAATGTCAATTTTTAGCGATTTTATGGTATACAGCGCATTATATAGGTGGCAACTGGGACTACAGAACTGTCGAATCACAGAAAAAGAAGTCAAAATTGGAGATGTTCGTGTAATGTAACGTTACATTTCGTACATTGATTATAAACCAGAAATTTTCAGATATTAAAACTTGTTTTTCTCGATAATGATGTTTCGTGACATTCTCTGTTTTCTCCTGACACCTTTCAGATGTTGAGAATCCCGAGTTTTCTCCTAGTAGACCTACTACTTAAGATGACTTCAGAGGTAAAAATCAAGGGTTGTGAGGTCTGGGGAGCGGGTTGGCCACATTGAGCACATTATGTGACATTTTTAATTGAACCTACATTTCCTATGTATGGAGGCTTTTGGGACACATTGCATTTGTTGTATCCTTCCTTACGTTTTTTCCCTGTTAACTGTCTGTACAAACTGAGTTGCTTTTATTATATTCCAGTCTTTAGATCTATATTTTACTTTCTTTTTCTATTATGGTATTATTTTCATATTGTTTCCTATCGATTTTGTTATGCTATTATTTTTTGCAATATGTTAGTGTCTTGTTCTTTAACTTTTTGTTAAATTTTCACTCTTATATTTCGTCACCTGGTAGAGTGTAAGAGAAGGCCCTATGGCCTTTACTCTGCCAGAGAAAAAGTAAATAAATAATAATAATATGTATTCTTCAAAGCTCTCGGACCCAATCATGTTATTATGCTGTGCAAATAAACCATACAAAACTACACTAACTGAACTATCTGAACTATCAAATGACATCAAAAACAGAATAATGATAAATTTGTATTTATCAGGATTTCCCTGGACTTTGTTACATTTATGTCACAAGTAAGTGATCAAAACACTGGATTTACAATCGGATATAAAGGTCGATAGTTGCTCAGTCAGCTCTCAGTTAAAGCGACTATAAATAAAAACATTTAAAAAAAAAGTCACGGTGAAGTGGTACAAAAACAAATGGGGCTGATTAAATTGTAATACCACATAGAAGTGTATGCTTGACATAGATTTTCGGTATACAGATTCGAAGCTCTGCTGATAAATAAACAATATGCAGAAATTAATTGGACTGTATCTTTATTCATTCGATAGTTTCATTAGTAGGGCTAGGATTTTGATGACCTATAAATAATGAAAAAATGTCCTAAAAACAAAGCATTTATGAACTAAAAATCTTTAAAAAATGCCCTTAAAAATGCCCTAAAAATTGATTTTACATAATTGGCTTAATAGGAACATTAATATTTAGACTAGTAATTAAATTAAATTCTGGTACCAACATTGAAGTTTATTTAATTTTACATAATTTTTGTAAGTAGTACACTTTAATTAATTATTTTACCTGATGTAGTTCCATATAGTCCACCACAAGGTCACTCTTATCCGGAACTAGCAGGTATACTCTATATTGAAGGGGTGGTTGGACTGATCCATTCATTACGTGGGGATGTACGACGTTAAAATGACAATATTTGTGTAGAAAAGACGATTAAAATAATATATAAAATAATGGATATTAATTGAAAAAATACTTAAATAAAATATGAAAGGAAATAAATAATACTTTACATTAATAATGGGGATTTATGGCCAAAATTAAATACAAATACCCCAAAAATGACCGAATAAAACAAAAAATGCTCTTATGAGTTGTAAGAGGTAAAAATTGCAAAAAAAAATGCCCTAACAAATATGTTTCAAAACACTCATTTTATCACATAACATATAAATACTAAAGCAGCAATGTTTCTGACTTACCAGAAAAAAAGATGCAAATTCATCAAAATCCTAGCCCTATTCATTAGTATATTTCCTTACACATTTAAATAGGCAACTTGTTGAATTGAATGAAGCTATAATAAGTCATTTACTTAATTAGACATTCACAAGTCTTTCTCTTGAAGCGTCATAAGCGTTTCACAACTTATAAAATCTCCCCCCCCCCCTTTCGCTAAATTTAATTAACTTTCTGCAGTTTCTCCCCTCGTACTGACGTCACTACAAGGATGTGAAATCCGCCCCGACAACTGACGAACAAAGACCGTGTCTTAGCTAGAGAGTTGCTAATTCACTCCACCCCCGCTCTTCGCGTCTGCCTTCTCAGCAAATGGCACCCACTCTCTTCCAAGAGTTGCAAATTAACACTCGTCTTTATTACACCCTCTCGTGAAATCGTTCTTGTTTTGCTTACAAGCGGAAAATATATCACGATCTGCTCGTGTAAATGAGAGAGAACTCCTGTTCGCCCTGTATGCACAATGGAGGTGTCAATGCGAAACGTGAGCAAAGTCACGAATTCAGGTGTCTCTCTGCATGAGAACTGTGTTCTCAAAATACGTTAGAAAAACAAAAGACGTTCTACAAATATTATTGCAACCAAGTACAGAACGAAAATGCTTGTCCACAAAAGAAAATCGTTAAGAGTGTCAAATGAGCAGTAGAGCCAATAAAGAAAGTTATATCTGCCTTTTCGTGGCGTGTTACTCGGCTGGTAGGCTGTTAAATTTCACTTCTTTTACCCTTGCGCGCCCCTCTAACTCTCCCCGCATTCTCAGCTCTTTTTTTTTTTTTTTTTCTTTTTTGTTCTTTTCAAGAATTAGGCTTATTTAAACCTGTTCCAGCTCCAAATGTATTTTCACTTTCTATTTATACGAAGAGAAGAGAAAGTATTATGATCGATTTCCAGCTTTCATCATCCCTGATAACGGAAAATGTTATTTTCGACATGTTACAGGTCTTTTTACAGCAATCATTTATCAAATGTTTTTTGTTTTTTAATTTTTATCATGTCATGTATCTGTCACTCAAGTCTCTGACAGCAATTTCTCGTAGACTAGGTATTTGTCACATTTTCTTCATATCCAGTATCTGTCAGTGAAGTCAGTGACAGCAATTTGTCGTAGACTAGGTATATGTCAGATTTTTCCCAGATTCAGTACCTGTCAGTCAAGTGTGTGACAGCAATTTCTCGTAGACTAGGTATAGGGGAGAGTCGGGTAGTATCGGACATCGGGTAATATCGGACAGTGAGTTTCTTTCATCTAACACACGATGATAGTACCTGATTGACATGGTTACGTTTCTGTGATGTCGCATAGAGAAACGTAACCATGTCATTCAGCTACTACCATAAGGTGGTAGATGAAAGAAACGCACTGTCCAATACTACCCGATGTCCGATACTACCCGACTCTCCCCTATGTCAGATTTTTCTCAGATTCAGTATCTGTCAGTCAAGTGTGTGACAGCAATTTCTCGTAGACTAGGTATATGTCAGATTTTCTTCATATTCAGTATCTGTCAGTCAAGTCTCTTGCAGTAATTTCTCCTAGACTAGGCATTTGTCAGATTTTCTTCATATTAATTATCTGTCAGTCAAGTCTGTGACAGCAATTTCTCGTAGACTAGGTATTTGACAGATTTTCTTCATATTCAGTATCTGTCAGTCAAGTTTGTGACAGCAGTTTCTTGTAGACTTGGTATTTGACAGATTTTCTTCATATTCAGTCAGTCAAGTCTTTGACAGCAGTTTCTCGTAGATTAAATATTTGTCAGATTTTCTTCATATTCAGTATCTGTCAGTCAAGTCTGTGACAGCAATTTCTCGCAGACTAGGTATTTGACAGATTTTCTTCATATTCAATGTCTGTCAGTCAAGTCAGTGACAGCAATTTCTCGTAGACTAGGTATTTGACAGATTTTCTTCATATTCAATATCTGTCAGTCAAGTCTGTGGCAGCAATTTCTCGTAGACATTCAGTCAGTCAAGTCTGTGACAGCAATTTCTCGTAGACTAGGTATTTGTCAGATTTTCTTCATATTCAGTATCTGTCAGTCAAGCCTGTGACAGGAATTTCTTCTAGACTATTTGTCAGATTTTCTTCATGTTCAGTAGCTATCAGTCCAGTCTGTGACAACAACTTTTTATAAACTGTTGGTCAGATTTTTTTTTTTTTCATATTAAGTATCTTCCAGCCAAGTCTGTGATAGCATTTTTCTCCTAAACTATATGTCAGATTTTCTTCATATTAAATATCCATCAGGCAAATCTGCGATAACAATTTCTTCTAAAATATATGTCACATTTTCTTCATATGCAGTATCTATCAGTCAAGTTTATGACACCAATTTCTAATAGACTATTTTTCACATTTTTTTTCATATTAAATATCTATCAGTCAAGTCTGTGACAGCAATTTTCTAAACTATTGGTCAGATTTTCTTCATATTCAGTATCTATCAATCCAGTCTGTGACAGCAATTTCACTAAACTATTGGTCAGATTATCTTCTTGTTTAGTATTTATAATTCAATACTGTGACAGCTATTTCTTCTAAACTATTGGTAAATTTTTCTTCATGTTCATTGTCTATCATTCAAGTCTGTTACAGCAATTTCTTCTAAACTATTAGTTACATTTCGTTAATCTGTCAGTCAAGTCAACCTAGGTGACCTTTCTGGTGCTTTGCTGGTCGTTGGTTTCAAGATAATCAACATTAATGAGCTAGATCATATTCTGCTTCGTACACTTTATTTTGAAGACTGCAAATCTATTCTTACTCGAAGTGCCGCCCAGCTGTGAGAGAAAATTAGAAAACGTAGGTTTCCTTTCTAATATTAAACGTGCTGACTACTAACAGAATCAAAGTTATTTCTTATCCCCCTCCTCTACAACTGAAGTTCTTGTCATACAGTAATTAAGCTGTAAAGAATAACGCCAGAACTCTCCTGTACATCGTTCACGGCGCTGCGAGATTGTTTGCGTGTTTCCAAGCAGTGGTGAGCCACAAACTCTTCTTTATTTCCCCATTCGTCACGTGTCTCGTGCGTCTTTTGTTTACTCCCACCAAAAAAGTGATGGAACTTTTTTACGTTGCTATTAAAAGGGAGGAGTAACCAGAAAGAGAATATTACGGTTATTAAGTCTTTGGAAGCGTTTTATTTCTTTTCATTTTGTATTTAAACAAAGTTTTCTTGAAAATAATATTAAAAAAAATAGTAAGGCGGTGCTGGGGCGTAACAATAGCGGTGCCTATCAAAGCCCTGGAGCAATGTGGAAAGTGTGTTGCTGTGGGGAACAACACCTGGGTAGTTTACATACGGCCTGCTCGACGTAATTGTAACTTGATTAGCGTGGAGAGATTCCATCTGCAGTCCGAGATGAAGTGGAAGAAAGCGATGGGTCGTGATCCGAGAAGATCCGGGTTACAGTAAGATGTGTGGATGTGTCATACACTTTGTAAATACTTATTATCCAGGAAAAAGTGTTACAGGTGATCCGCCTTGATTTGATTGTGTGAGTGCCTTCTTGTTCCTTGGTTAATTCGAACAGAAGTTGTATGTTTATGTATCAGCAGGAACAGTAATTGAATTTGACACTTGCTGACGAAGGTCAGATGCAGTACTCTTTAATTTTGATTGGGAGGTTTAGAAATAGTCACGTCAATCGAAGGAGGAGTAGATTGTTCTTTTTCTGGTGTCCGAAAAGAATATTTAACATGCAGAAGATAAAGAGATAAATGTAGCTATATTCCTGCACACAACAGGCTTCGTTGGAGTCAGGTGAAGTAAATATTCCTGATGTTAGGGGATTACTTTACGATGGTTTAGATTATTTTTATTCTTGATAAGGCCTATTATAATGCTACAAGAATTATATTTTCGATATTTTTTCTGAAATACAGTACATGGTAGCAAATGTTCTACGAATGCATTCTATCCGTTCATCTAAGCGAGGTAATGCACTAATTTCTTATTGAATGAAGTTTGTCTATTGAATATTACATGTTATATAGTAGTGCGTAAAATGAATAGCAGTGTGTAAAGTGATTACTTCTTTATCACTAGTGTTTTAAATGCTCACTTTACGCAGTGTTATAAGTAGGGGTCGTATATTGATGAAAAGTCATCTTCCTATTTTTCACATTAGGACGATGCCTATTAGTATAGAAATCCTTTCTATGTTAATATCAACGTAAAAAAGTAATCTCTTACATTGCATTTTTGACGTTTTTGAACTAATAGGTCATGTTTTATATTTTTTCGACATTTTTGGTCATTTTTAATAGGCCTACTTTGAATAACTTTTAGATCATTTGGAATGCAGTTTACTTTCTTCTTTAACGATAGGTCTGTTAAATCATTTTATAAGCAAATAGGTTAGTAGTAATTACCTACTGAATAAGTGAATAACAATGAAATTTTAGTTTTATAATTTGGAACAGACTCTAAAGTCCATCCCTCATTCCACTGAAGGCTTCACTTTACACAACGGAAGTAATATAAAATACTTGACAGCAGCTTAGTTTAAATGAGGACTTTGACCGCTACTGTTCTTTTGTCGGTACGAGGGTGTCTTTAGAATTTGTTTGGAAGGGAGGAAACTTTCACCATGTTCTGGACAGGACGTTGTGTCCTCAATATGGTTCGGAAGGGATGTCTACTGTACTAAACAGTATTTTTAATACAAAGATTTCAAGAATGCACGCTGTGCCCACAATTTGTTTTGTCATTCACACTCCCTCATCTGGAAGATCTGGTAACGAAAGTGAAGCGCGGGAGGAGACAGAGAATGAAGGCACTGACATGGACCACCCCTGATTGAAACACATTGTAAACCCTCATTAAAATCTATAGTTTTCCCTTAAAATCTTCATTTTGTGGAATGTTCTTTTCCTTTATCTTAGCTAAATTCCAGGAAGTTGTCTCCTCTTTCCGAGATTTGCAGGGCAGTCATTGAAACAAGGTGACTAATTTTTAAGAAGTTGTGGTGCGAGTACGGTGAATAATATTTAAATGTCATTTTATTTTAATTTTATGGCATTTTTCCATTACTTTAAGGACATTTTAATGATCATTTTAAGTAGATTTTTATGTCATCAACATCCGCCCCCTAGTTATAAGTGGTTAAAATGCAACTCTAAGCACTATTTAAGAAAAAAAATATATTTATTCAACTTATTTCTATTCATCTTGACTCGAATCGTTCTTTGGCATACTTTTCTACAAACTTAATTTTCATCGTTTACGTTTAGATTCCATGTGTTGCACTCTGCTGAGAGGCAAGAAGATCTTACCTGCATGAATCATGAGTGGCCACCACTGATAACAGGAAATTCTCGCAAAAATATTTATCTTTTAATAAATTTCTCATTTGGTATCACTTCCTTTTTCCTTAGATCAGTGTCATGAAGTTCCTTAACACTTCATTTTGTTGTGGATGGAAAGTAAAAATCTAAGTTAAATAATGTTAATAAACATTTTTATCAAATATTTACATTAAATTTGTTGTTGAAGTTCTTTGACTTCAGTGTGTACGCGGTCTTAGTGTAAACTACAGGGTTAAAAAATGTGACAAACAATTTGGTTTTTGGGTGTCTTGTATATTTGTGCTGTTATCTGTCTTGCGAATATAATTTATGAACAGGAAATTTATAGGAAGGCGGGGATGTGGCAGTTATTATTGACTGTCGGTGTACTTTGCTGAACTAATGCGAATTTAACTACCTAACACTTGCATGTTACGTAAACATGATAGACGGGAAGTACAGGCTCTCTCCCCCTTAGTGAATGTCTGGTAAATATGTACGAAAAGACTGAAGTTGATAAATATCCGTACTACCACTTTATGTTTATTTGTACTGCAATTAAACTAAGGAGTTTACATGATTGATGTCTTCGTGTAGATGTAAGGATTAATTCTTGTTTTGTTTCAAGCTTGCGATTTACTGACCACTTTTATATGTGTAGCACACTATACTTACGAAGTTATCATATCGATTTTCATTAAATAATACAGGCGTATGTAATATTTCATGGTAAATAATGTTTCATCATTATTTTACGTGGCGAACTGTTTAGTTTCCATGCCTACGAAATAACGATAGCTTTTGTTTATGCAGCACATTAAAGATACGAAGTCTGCTTATCGATTTTCATGACCTTCTTACATAATACTTTTGTCTTGGGGCCGATTTCACCAACATGTTACTAATCCACAATTAACTATTTGTAATTTAACTTAAATACGGGCGTTAAATCCTATTTAATTCGTTTGCATTTCACCAAACTGATGCGCATTTAAAATTAAGTCACTTAATTTAATTCCCAATTAAGCCATCACGACCTTCGGACTCATAGTAAAATCACAGTCACGAAGCTCAATACGCAGGGAATATTCATCGAATGACAGTTGAACTTTAGTTGCTAGCCAGTAGGTTCGCTACTATCGCACAGTCTATTGTTTCTAGTGCTCTCAGTTGCTAACCGCTTGGAGCAGTGTTTCGCGAGAAATGCAAAAAATCACCTCAAGCTTCGTGACTGTATGTACTAGACTGTGGTAAAATCGTAATTTTGAAGGCCATGTGCCTTCTTAATGTAATAGTGACCTTTATAGTGGGTTCATTTGTTATATTATCACGTTATCATAACCTCAAAACATATTAAAATCATCGAAAACAAAAGACGAATGGGCAGACTTCAGAGGAAAAGAAGAAAGGTTGCAAATAAATCAAAATAGATTTCAATGCAAACGACCCTCATCCCAGTGTCTTCAGCAATAGGGTAAATTAGGGTCTGTTAGACAGTCGGGCATGTTGGACACTTTGTACTTTAACGTGTTACCTCGCCACTTGTGGGCACCACATTCTGCTAGAAGTCAGTGACTGAAGTGACTCTTGGCTACTTCCGTCATTGACTTCTAGCAGAATGTGGTGCCCACAAGTGGCAAGGTAACACGTTAAAGTACAAAGTATCCAACATGCCCGACTGTCCAACAGATCCTAATTTACCCTATTGAATAAAAACGGGATAATATGAAAATATGATGCAGCAATCAAAATTGAAAGACTTCATGGATATTTGCGCTATTTCAATGCCCTATATGATAACATTTGTTATTCATATTATTTTAGTTGCCATATTTTAGGCAAGCAAAGATTGATTTAACATTATTATGAAGTACTTTACTATCAGTTGGAAATCCTAAACCGCCCTCTATACTATTCAAAATATATAATGTCGATGTCTTGCTTAGCCTAACCGCATTTGCAACTCTTTTTCGTCCATTGTATTAAAATAATATTTTCTTTCGGAAATTAACCTCGCCCGTCTTGCTGAGAAATCATTATTTTCAAATTTCAAGTCCATCATTGTTTTCGCCATAATGAAAATTATTGTCGTTAATGCAGGATTAATTATTTAAATGATTAAATATTGACCAATTAACTTAAACGGAGTTAATGAGAGTTTAAAGCCCAATTTGTGTTGGTGAAATGCATTGTCCCTTTATGTGTCAATTAAAAGGACTTTAAGTAATAATTAAATTTAAATAAACTTGGTGTAATCGCCCTTAGAACTAAAGCTGGCAACCACTTGGTATATTTTGTTTGGTAGTTAATTTACATTCATTTTAAACTACTAAAAGTCGATTAAGCCAATTCTTTCGAAATTAAACCTCTTTACCAAAGAAAAGTTTCCAATATTTAGACTACCCAAAGGGTTCCGAGATACAGGGAGGTCTAAACAACTGCAGCCAAATCAAGAGCATTTTGAGACATAAAAACAGATCAAAATCAACCTAAATTGTTTACGATATGATAATGATGACGATGGCGGTAATGAAATATCGATTAAGTGTTGTAATAATTGCCAGGTAATAACGAAATGACACTGGGAACTGAAGTACTCGAAGAAAACCCGCCTCAGCCGTATTGTTCACAAAAATATTCACACGCTTTCAAGTTTCTCTTGCGGTTAATCACTGTAAGTTATTCTAAAACGAAATCGCACCGTGACCATGACAACGCTAGCACTCCAGCTTTCCGTCCCGACCTGGCAGTGAAGGCATTTGTGATGGACAAAGGCGTAGAATTTTCTCGAGGACACTGCCACTTCCATTTCATCCTACCAACACTTAGGCCTAACCTCCTGCTTATTTCACCTTTCTTTTGCAGTAGTTGAAAATAGTTTGGGATAAAAGTCTTGGGGTAGTACAAATTTCCGATGCTGATATAGGGTATTGTCGGACCATCGGATCTGTGCCCCTTCAGCGCTGTCGTTCTTCTTGAAAAAGTTAGCGCCTGTACTCACTCCATTCCACCCGCTTTCCTCCCACCACGTTAAACAGCAGGCCACGAACCTTGCCGAATAGGGATGTTGCCAGACTTCCGTCAAACGGTGTCATATATAACTGGTCCTCCATGCTACAATATCATTTCTTTCATTCAAAATACATTTTGTATTTCTACATTTTTTAAACCTAAATCCCATGTCTCGAATCACTTTCCTCAGCGTTTCTCTCTAAACTTGGAAAATATTGTCTCTTGCAACCTTCAGTAATTTCTTCAATGTTGGAACTTCATTCTACACGGTATAAAATTCTTGTATCTATCTTCTTAAAATACATCGGTTCATATCATCTACAAGAATTAAAGGTTCCCTTGGTCTGTTCTTCTCTGGTGATTCTAGCTTTTCATCTCCTGCACAGCCTCCCTCTGTCCTGATTTTCTGCATTAGGAGTTTTGACCTGCCTATATAAATTACATAAAAATGTTGTATTATTAGTATTAGTTAAGTAAGTAATTTTAATACGTAATCAATTGAAATAAAATAAGCCCCCACCTGTGATAGCAGCTGCTTTTTTCGTTGCTTGATTTATAGGAAACAGATATTGACCTGTTTGTTTCTCTTCATTGCAAAATGCTATTACGTACTTGCTTAATAATATTTCTTTCACCACTTCGTGCCACAGTATTCATGTTATGTTGACAACACTGCAAGAAGGCTCAAAATTGTGAGTAGTGGGGGAGAGAAAGGGACAGAGATTGAAAAGAGAGAGATAGGAATGCAGGGAGACAAATGAATTACCGAGGCTGAGAAGGAATTAGGGTTCAGTTCGCATATCTTACGGTGGCACAGATCCGATGGTCCGACAATACTGGGGTTGAAGATCCCGTCACAATTTAGGGATTCACGCGTTCTTCTGTAGGGAAACTTCACACTAGGAACTTAAAGAGGCCCATAGAGATTTATTAAAATGAACACGCAGTTTATTTTTTTGATAGAGTTTATCATAATCTTCAATGTGAGAAGTAGAAGATAATGTCACGTATCCGTCCCACAATTTACAAGGTGTTTAGTGTGTGCGGACGTTTTAGGACGCGCCATGTGTTGGGTAGGAGAGTGGTAAGCTTTTTATAGCCTCGATGTACCCAGGATATCCTGATGCTGTATTGTTCTGGTCTTGGGTACGTGCTCTCCTCTCGTTTGTTCTGGTAACTGTCTATTTCGCTCTAGGCTAGAATATTAAAATGATACGCTGTACTTGTTTCTGATTTGAAGTAGCTACTGTAGTTTCACCCTACAATCTGTTCGGCTTCTTTTTACTTCACTCCATGCTTAAGTTTTCATCGAGCCTCGCACGCTCTTCCTATCGTAAGAAAGACTGGAACTCTTCCTGTATGACTACTGTACTGGTGAAGCATGACTCAGATCTTAGTAAAACTACGTAGCAATTAAGAAGGAAAAGATTATCACGAAGAAGATACATTAGGTTACTTTCTAATGAGTTTTAGGCTTTTCCCAAAAATTAGTTTAAAAAACATGTTGCGTAAAATAACCCACTGAAAATTAAAAAAAAAAAAAAAAAAAAAAAAAAAAACAATATTGAATAACATTTTGGTTCATATTTCTTAATTTTGCGGTAGAGGGAGTATATTTCATGGTTATTGACATATATTTCGCCAGTGATCCAAAATTTAATGTTATTTTGCGAGTTTGTTTTGCGTAAATGTGGTATTTTAGGTATTTGGTAAGGTAAGTGTAACAAAGTGTGGAAAATTTCGCTCGTATCGCTATTACAAAAAAAAATACGGCCCCTAACAATTTTTAAGATAATTTCTGAAGTACATGATTTTTATAAGACACTTAAAGTGAAGTAAGTATAATAGAGATTTTATTAATTTTGAGTAAGTTATGATGAAAGGCCATTTTATATATGCATTTTAGAGTATTTTTTTTAATTTTAGAGCCTATTTTGTACTTTTATTAATCATATTTTAGGAACATAACATCTAATTTTTTTATATTAAATCCAGACGTCTGAGATGGGCAGGGCATGTAGCATGTATGGACGAATCTAGAAATGCATATAGAGTGTTAGTTGGGAGACGGGAGGGGAAAAAGACCTTTGGGGAGGCCAAGACATAGATAGGAGGATAATATTAAAATGGATTTGAGGGAGATGGGATATGATGATGGAGACTGGATTAATCTTGCACAGGATAGGGACCGATGGCGGGCTTATGTGAGGGCGGCAATGAACCTTCGGGTTCCTTAAAAGCCATTTGTAAGGAAGTAAGTAACATCTAATTTTTAGAACCTATATGGATCTGAAGTCTGACTAGAGTAATATATAACATTTTGGTGCATATTTTTTAGTTTTTGCAGTAGAGGGCGTGTATTTCTTGGTTATTGGCATATATTTCGCCAGTGATCCAAAATTTAATGTTATTTTGCAGTTTGTTTTACGTAAATGGGTATTTTAGATATCTGGAAAGGTAAGTGTGACAAAGTGTGCAAAATTTCGCTCGTATTAGTATTACAAAAAAAATACGGCCCCTAACAATGTTTAAGATAATTTCTGAAGGACATGCTTTTATAAGACACTTAATAGTGAACTAATAATAGTAGGTATAATTGATATTTCATAAATTTTGAGTAATATATAGCCTATGCATTTTAGAGTTTTTTTAATTTTAGAGCCTATTTTGTACTTTTATTAAGCATATTTTAGGAACATAAAATCTAATTTTTAGAGCCTGTATGCTCTGAAGTCTGACTAGTGCAATATCGGCGATGTATGCAATAGAGGGGGAAAGGAACTGGCCACCCTACCCCATTATCTCCTGGACTAGTTGCTTCATAAGTGGTGCCGTGTTGGTATCACTTGTGAGGTTCAGACCTGTCTTCGGACAGTTGACTAAACAACAACAACAATGTTTAAGATAATTTCTGAAGAACATGATTTTTATAAGACACTTAATAGTGAACTAATAATAGTAGGTATAATAGATATTTTATTAATTTTGAGTAAGATATGATGAAAGGCCATTTTATGTATGCATTTAGAGTATTTTTAATTTTAAAGCCTATTTTGTACTTTTATTTATTTATTTATAGAGTGTTAGTTGGGAGGCCGGAGGGAAAAGACCTTTGGGGAGACCGAGACGTAGATGGGAGGATAATATTAAAATGTAGTTGAGCGAGGTGGAATATGATGATAGAGACTGCATTAATCTTGCTCAGGATAGGGACCGATGGCGGGCTTATGTGAGAGCGGCAATGAACCTCCTGGTTCCTTAAAAGCCATTTGTAAGTACGTTGTTGTAAGTATTTTGTACTTTTATTACTCATATTTTAGGATCATAACATCTAATTTTTAAGTCCTTTATGCATCTAAAGTCTGAGTAGTGTAATATATAGCTAATCGGAGATGTATGCAATGGAGGGGGAAAGGAACTGGCAACCCTACCCCATTATCTCCTGTACTAGTTGTCTCATAAGTAGTGCCATGTTGGGGGGGGGGTAATTATTGTAAATAGTGAAAAAAAAAACAAATTAAACAAAATAATCTGCCCTCAATGAGGGTGACCATAAAGATCCAGAATAAAAGCACTACAGAATAATTTAGAAAGACAGGAATTGTTTAGTAAAAAATTCAGAGAAATGCAAACCCTATAGAATCATCACTTGTGAGGTTCAGACCTGTCTTCAGACAGTTGACTAAACAACAACAAACAACAATCCGAAATGTACGCGTATTTATCACTTTTTAAAATCCATATGTTTGTCCTTGTCTGGATTTTGTACCCACGAAGCTCTGATCACACGACCGACATGGTAACGGCAAGACTGTTTAGAACGACTATCCCATTATGCTCATTGAAAATCTCCCCCAGTCTGTCTGGAATCGAACGCTAGTTATTTCAAGAGAGAATCGGCCGACAGACAGCACTCTTCTACGCTTATGCCAGTTTTCTTGAAAGATCTGTAGAAAACCGCAAATTTCCAATTCAGAAGTTAGAGAATCTAATCTCTACAACATTCTACGTAAAAAGTGTATGTATAGAGTGGTACATAGAGTGGGAAATGACAGCGGCAATTTTCGTCAGCGGACGGTAAATGAAGCTATTACGGAGCTTAAGCATTTGATGGCTGCTGGCGAATTCTCTGTTTCTTCAGAGCCGACATTGGCAGCAGTAACCTTGACAACGGAGTTGTAAATAGAATGAAGGAAAGCTCTTCGTGTGGGATACGTAATGCTATCATTACAACACGTGACCCTCGCCGTAACCTCGCTTCATGAAGCATGGGATATATGAAATTCTCGCTCATAACTGCAGACAGCGTGTAATTTTAGTGCGAGTTGTAGATGGAGAGAGAGATACTATTCTGTTTTTGTTTCGCCGCTTCCCATGTAAAGGAGCATCGCCAAAAAGAAACAAAGTGCATATTGTAAAGTTTGTGAAATATTTACCAGGCGGGTAGCATTGCATCAGTCAACTGTTCTGTAAGACTTGTTGAAAATAGGAATCGTGTACCTGTACGCAAATTCACTTGCCGTAGTTCAGTTAAATGGAAGGCTTTCCTACGATTTGACCAGGATTCGATTCCGTGACGGGTGATATCGAATATATTAATAATAATAATAATAATAATAATAATAATAATAATAATATTAATACTTACTTACTGGCTTTTAAGGAACCCGCAGGTTCATTTCCCACCCTCACATAAGCTCGCCATTAATCCAGTCCCTACCATCATATCCCACCTCCCTCAAATCCATTTTAATATTATCTTCCCATCTACGTCTCGGCCTCCCCAAAGGCCTTTTCCCGTGTGGCCTCCCAACTAACACTCTATATGCATTTCTGGATTCGCCCATACGTGCTACATGCCCTTCCCATCTCAAACGTCTGGATTTAATGTTCCTAATTATGTCAGGTGAAGGATACAATGCGTGCAGCTCTCCGTTGTGTAACTTTCTCCATTCTCCTGTAACTTCATCCCTCTTAGCCCCAAATATTTTCCTAAGAACCTTATTCTCAAAAACCCTCAATCTCTGTTCCTCTCTTAAAGTGAGAGTCCAAGTTTCACAGCCATACAGAACAACCGGTAATATAACTGTTTTATAAATTCTAACTTTCAGATTTTTTGACAGAAGACTAGATGACAAAAGCTTCTCAACCGAATAATAACAGGCATTTCCCATATTTATTTCGCTTTTAATTTCCTCCCGAGTGTCATTTACATTTGTTACTGTTGCTCCAAGATATTTGAATTTTTCCACCCCTTCGAAGGATAAATCTCCAACTTTTATAGTTCCATTTCGTACAATATTCTGATCACGAGACATAATCATATACTTAGTCTTTTCGGGATTTACTTCCAACCCTATCTCTTTACTTGCTTCAAGTAGAATTTCCGCGTTTTCCCTAATCGTTTAGTAATAATAATATAATAATAATAATAATAATAATAATAATTTATTTTAACTGGTCGAGTTAAGGCCATTCGGCCTTCTCTTCCACACAACTAGTATGATAGAAAATTACTACATTGCTATGAATAAAGCATAATTAATACAATACAATACTACAATACAATAGAATACAATATAATATATAATTAATATAATACAATGACAATTCTTTTTATCTTCATAACAACAGTAAAAAATTATGTAATAATAATAATAATAATAATAATAATAATAATAAAATACCTAAATTAAATTAAATTATTAAACTCGATCACAATTATAACTTCAATTTGACTGCGCCCTAAGAAATCGTTTAGCCTTTTCTTGAAAGTGGTTATTGTCTGGCAGCCCCTAATCTTCTGAGGTAGAGAATTCCATTCACGGGGGACTCAGACAGTAAAAGAGGATGAATAGTGGGATGTTCTATGGACAGGAATTGCTAGGGTTTGGCTCTCCTGTGACCTATGTGATTGGAGGATAAGTCGTTAAACCGGGAACGAAGATAATTTGGAGTAGAAGTGTGGAGAACTCGAAACAGAAGAGAGAGCGAATGAAGTGTTCTACGGTTACTAAGTTGCAGCCAGGATAAAGATTTGAACGAGGGTGTAATGTGGTCAAAATTGTGAGCATTGCTGATGAATCTGACACACATATTGTGCACACGCTGCAGCTTGTTCGAAAGTTCAGTTGCCAAGTCTCTATTATTGAGAACAATGAAATAAATAGGCTATAAATGTTTTTTTAGAAGTGTTTAAATTATTTTTGGATTATTAATAGTTTTTCGATTGAATGTAATGTGAAGGAAATAGTCGAAATTTTTCTGTAATAGTTTGGCATAACATAGCTTTTGCTCCAATTTTATGGGTTAAACACTGCAAATGAACTTCTTACTATACAGTGTGTTTCAGAGGGCTTTTGTGAAGTGGTAGGCGGTGAACATGGCTGTTTTAAATACAAAATATAAAGAAGTTTCTTTTTAATACTGTATCATTAGTTGAGTGATTTTATGGTTATTATTTTACCCCGATTTAGGTCATTAAGGCCCGATTGTATAAACCATTTAATCTTAGATCAGAGGTTAAATTGATCCTTGTTTCAGCTGAACTTGGAATTTTGTGTTGTATAAAGTCTAATCTGAGATTAATTTGTCTCAAACTAAAGTCAACTTTGACTGAAGAAATTTCTCCGATTAAGTTAAATGATCCAAGTTCAGTTATTTCTTTTCTGTTTGAAATATAGGAGTGACAGATTGTGCAAATAAAATACCCATTATTATTAATATTAATAGATATGATAGGTACATTTATATATATTTTTTTCAATTTCTTGCCTTAATACACAAACAATCTTATATTTTATAAGGCTCTATCGTGTTCAGCAGTATCAAATAACATAACCTATAATTATATTATGTTTATAACAACCATTAATTATTAATGGATATGATAGGTACATTCATAAATGTTCAATTAACTGTATTACTAAACGAAAATTGTCGTTTTATAAAGCTTTATTATGTTTAGCATTATCAAACACCATAAAATGATAACAACTTGGAGAACAGTCAACCTTCTTCTTATTGTCCGCCATTATTTACATTGCACAAAAAAAAAAAAACCAGTGTCTGCAACAGAGTGTAATACGGAAAGTCGCCAAAAAGTAGTTGTAAAGTCGCTAGATTTCTCATTATCAACAAAGAAAGATTAAATTTTGTCACTATGGGGTGCTAAAAAGGTCACTAAATCCCTATTTAAGTAATATAAAAGTTAAAGGAAATTGTTGTTGAAAAAGAGTTAAAGTTGCTAGATTGGCAACACTGAACAAACCTGTCCGCGCATCACGTATTTCACCTGTTTATGCGATGTTGCCAAATCCTTTTCAAGTGAACTTAGATTGCATTTGAACCAAGGTAATTTGATGGCAGAAAAGTTTTATACAATAGAAGAAGTGTCTGAACTCGGTTCACTTTTCGATCTTCGATCAAAGTTGATCTTTAGTCAGGGAGTTTTATACAATTGGGCCTAAATAATTTAATTTCGGTGATTGAATGATCTAATTTCGTTTAATACTTAATAAAAAGAAAACAAGCAATTTCACACATATTTCACACCCTAAAGAAAACTAAAAAATCATCAAATAGCATTACTTTCTCTATGAAACTAACATAAAATTGTTTGAATCATTAATTAAATTCATAATTCAATTTCGATCATTGTCTGCTTGCGCTTTTCCCTGGAAGTAGTCCCTGAAACTATGCATACATCGTTGTCAGATGTCACATACATGTAATGATTAAATTTGTAGAAGTGTTCACGATTACTGTATTTTATAACGGAAATGTTTGTTTTATTTGGAAGAAAGAGTCATGCGAGTTCTCCAATTTTTTTTTGTATAGAAAATATCGTGATTATGAAGAAATTTCCTGGATTTCTCTCAATTTCGTGTATATCGTTAATATGAAAAAAAAATCACATCCCTAGGTATCGTGTCCACCACTGAAGAGTAGCAGTTAGTATTTCTGGCCGTGAAACGAGTGGGCCCAGGTTCAAATTCCAGTTGAGACAAGTTACCTGGTTGAGGTATTTTCCGGCGTTTTCCCTCAACAGCAAATGCTGGGCAACTTTCGGCGCTGGATTCTGGACTCATTTCACTGGCATTATGAGTGTCATCCCACTCAGACGCTAGATAACCATAGCAGTTGATAAAAGCAGCGTAAAATAAACCAAATTAAAAATAATGCTTTGTTGATGTTATGTTCCCATACTCGTATCTTGAAATATCTCAAGAATTTTAGCAGAAATGTTCAACATTTCTTCTCCCCCCCCCCCTTTCTTTTGTAGAAGTTACGGCAAAATTTCCTCGATAAAGGGTAATTTCCTCATGTTACTATCACTGGTCATTAGAAACCTAGGTGCTGTTGAAAACTTCTTTCAAACCTTATTGTGCAACGCAATCTGTCGGAAATCGCTTCGGTGAGAAGCTGTGAGCCAACTGAGCAACGGTTCGGCTCAGTATGTATTAACCTCCCTTCACGGATGGAATTCTTAAACAATAGATGCTTGTCATAGTTTAATTAAGGTTTGCACGTACCTAATCTATGAATAATAATAATGCTTTACATATCATGTATGTCTTAACTTACTGTCGATTTGTGTTACCATGGAAACATTAAATGATTTGCGGAATTTGTTTATACACGTGCACAAATTATTTGCCACATTAGTTCCCTTCTTTATTACATTACGTCGTTAGTGGAATGAATATTCATATTACATTATGGCAAGGGGATTTACACTTGGCGAGTCTGTAAATTGGTTTTTCTCGCTCTCCGTCATAATGACCTCGGCTGTGGGTCGGTGTGCATAACACCGGAGGAAGAAAAAATCTTATTGCAACCATTATAATGTATTATGTTGCAGAAATGACGTGGAGGAGGAGAGTTGAATGTAACAATGATATTGTGTGGGTTTCCAGGGTAGTCTGTCGTGTAATTAGGAAGTGGCAGCCCTGCAACGGAAGCGAGCCGTGTCACGTGATGTAATTTTTAGAAGTTGCTTGTACTACGTGAATAAGGACTGTTTTTATCATCGGCATTTTCGAAATCGATGATTAGACTTGACTTTTCAGATGTGTTCAGGCCTAATTTTTTGGGGTTTTCGTATACCGTGTTACAGATACAGAAATATCCTAATTTTTGGAATTATGTTCGGATTCCATTGTCAGAAATAGGTTAGGAGCCAGAGAAAAGCAAGGGGATCTATCAGATGGAGTTCTTGCTTGATGGAGTAGGTACGTAATCCCTAACTTTGGATGTTTCTACTATTATGATATGATGCAAAACCTTCAGATATAAGTATGCACTACTTTGAACTCTTCAATAATATTCAACCATACTCGACATTCCCCACATTATCTTCCTCTCTGTCTTCCAACTTGTCTCCTTACCATAAGTCTGTATTTTTAGTTAGTTTATTGAACGACGATGTATCAACTTATAATCACAGTAGCAACTTCGATTCAAGGCTCTGTAACAAGATAACAGCTAAATTCCCAAGCATTCAATTTGCTAATGCTTCTTATTAAAAAAAAATTAACTAAAATTATTGTTTAGGGAGAAAATACAAAGTTTTAGTTATTGTAATACCTATGTTTTTCTTTTTATATCTGTACTTTTTGTTGTATTAATTAATAAAATAGCCTACTTATCTTAAAATTTTGTGGAAAGTCCCCTGAGCACGAGTGTTTACCCTTTTTGGGGATGCTAGAGAGATTTTTTATATGAAAAACAATCTATGTCTTTGTTCTAGCAATAATAATAATAATAATAATAATTATTATTATTATTATTATTATTATTATTATTATTATTATTTGAAGGCTTTATAACGAAAAAACGGCTAACTTTGCTAACATTCAATTTGCTAATTCTCATTGTTATTATTATTATTATTATTATTATTATTATTATTATTATTTTATTTGAAGGCTTTGTAACGAGAAAACGGCTAACTTTGCTAACATTCTATTTGCTAATTCTCATTGTTGTTGTTATTATTATTATTATTATTATTATTATTATTATTATTATTATTATTATTGATTATCAATTTTTTTGCAAAGTTATCAAGGGTGATATTGATTGTGAGTCTATCATAAACAATATCAGCCTTCGTATTCCTACAAAAGGTTTAAGATTTCAAAAAAATTTTTATAACCGAAATTCAAAATCACTTTCTCCAGTCTGTAGATGCATAAAATATGCCAATTTGCATGGGCACAATTTAGATCCTTTTAAGGTTTAGTTTCGTTTTGATTATTAGTTTTTACTGTTTGTACACAATTGTATTCATGTATGTTTTTGTTATTTATGATATTATTTATTTTTGTTTTGCACCTTTGTATCTTCTGTTTGTGTATTGTGCTGAACTATAATTGGCCTGTGGCTGTTGTTCAGCACACAAATATTAATAATAAATAAATAAATAAATAAATAAATAATTATTTTTTTTTTTTATTTGAAGGCTTTGTAACGAGAAAACGGCTAACCTTGCTAACATTCAATTTGCTAATTCTCATTGTTGTTGTTGTTATTATTAAGTTATTATTATTTTTTTATTTGAAGGCTTTGTAACGAGAAAACTGCTAACTTTGCTAACGTTCAATTGGCCAATTCTCATTGTTGTTATTATTATTATTATTATTATTATTATTATTATTATTATTATTTGAAGGCTTTATAACGAGAAAAGGCTAACTTTGCTAACATTCAATTTGCTAATTATTATTATTATTATTATTATTATTATTATTATTATTATTTGAAAAGGCTCTATAACAAGACAGCAGCTACCTTCTTCAACATTCAATTTGCTAATGCTCCTTATTTAAACCTTATCGTTTAGGGAGAAAACACAGAGTGTTTTTCTTTTTCTACTTGTATTTTTTATTCTGTTAATTAAAATGCTTATGGGAAATAGTAAAGACTCTCATTCTTTTACCTTTTCAACCATAAATTGCACTTCAGTCAATGCCGGGATCATAATCTGAATGAGCATAATTTTTATCTCTCGTTCTCGGACTGACAGAGCTACCGAGAGAGCTATTGCTATTGTGTATAGTTCCTACAAAGTTGATATTTTAACATAATGAAGAAAATACAAATATCAGAATTATGTTACTGGCATAGCACTTGCGTGCATTCTTCGAAAGAAAGTTACAATGCATATTACGTCTGTATTCTGTGCGTGTCTTAATTTATTGGGAAGTGCTTTGCATTAATTGTTGGAACATTGTATTGCGTTGTGAAAAAATGGACGGAAGAACTGGTTCGAGTCGCCTATAACGAGTTGCACCTGTGCACTGATTTTAGCGTGCTTGTCTGCTTTGATTTTTATTTATTGGGCCTACTTACATCACACCAGCGCGAACCATCTTTCAGGTCACACTTCGCTCCTCAAGCTAAGGAAGTAACATACATTTTTGGTACGTGTAAATAAGTGAGTGACAGATATTTTACTTATAAGAAACTTCTATGTGTTAAGGGGAGAGGATGGTATTTCTTGGTGAAAAATGGGTAAATTAAAAAAAAATCTTTAAAATACTCTGTGACATGTGTGGAATGCATAGCATACATTTGGTGGGTATTTGTGCCCTTATCGGATGTTGAGTCGCCATTTTTAAACTTCCTGCGTTACGGATTTTTAAATCACTCGCCCACATTTATTGTTGTTTCCGGTAAATTAAATTTAAAAACATTTTTTTTTTCTTTAAAATACCCTTTGATATGTGTGGAATGCCTGCGCTATGGATTTTTAAATCACACGCCCGCTTTTATCGGTTTCCAGTAACTTCATTTTTTTTTTTTGCTACATTGCCAGACAAAAATGGTTATAATTTCTGAACTATTAAAAATACATGCATGAAATTTAGGACACACATTCTTTAGACTATTAGGAAACTTTTCTCTGTAACAGAATTTTGTTAATTGATTTCATTTTAAAAATACGTCCGTTTGTTTGCAAGAAAAGAAATCAGAAAATTGTTATTAAATTTTAATTGTTTATTTTACAAACGTAGGGACTAATGTCAAAATTCTGTTACAGACAGTTTGTAGAACGTGCTTTTGCAAATACATTGCAAAAAACTGTTTGAATCTATCTTTAAAAACGGTTTAGATATATCGGTTTTAGTACAATCCTACATTGGGTATATTTTTTTCAAATTTGGGCCCCCAAATAATTTTTTTTCATAATATTTTTATTTGGTTGAGTTGCCACAGCTATGAGCTCTCTACATAGGCCTACAAAAAATTAATATTTTACACCAAATAGGAAAAAAGTTTAAAAAAAATACCATCCTCTCCCCTTAAGTGATGTTTGAACGAGATCCCGGGAGCAAATATTGTCCAGTGTTGCCAGAAACTCAATTTTGATTTTCCCACAAAGAAGCATAAAATTTCCCACAAAACTGAGATTTTTCCCACAATCTAAATAAACACCTTTGCACACTTGTGTGCCGTCGGTGCGTAGTAAATTAACACATATAAAAAACTAAATCCGTGGCGCTACAGCCCATGAAGGGCCAAGACCGACCAGCCGGCTGCTGGCCTCACATCCACAAGCCGAAGCAGAGGTGGACGATCATCCAACCAGAATGGAGGTATCGTGTGGTTAGCACGATGATCCCCCCCAGCCGTTATAGCTGATTTGCGAAACCGGATTTTCGCTACCTATCGTAGTTCCCCAAGTGCATCACGATGCTGGGTGGGCACCGGTTCCATACACTGGCCGAAATTTCGTGAGAAAATTTCTTCCCTCATGAGGACTCGAACCAGCGCGCATTCCGTAACGCGAGTCCTAGGTAGGATGTCTTAGACCACGACGCCACGGCGCGGGACAAATTAATAATAATTTTGTGGAACAATACGTCGAACTTTAGGTAGGAAAGTTCGGAAAGAAACATTACTAAAGTTTTACAAAGTGATGGCTTTACCAGCTTTACTGTATGGATGCGAGAACTGGGTTTTAAGGAAGAAAGACGAGAGAAGAATTGAAGCTGTTGAAATGAAATTTTTTAGGTTTGTGGCTGGCTATACACTATTTGGTAAAAAGAGAAGTGAAGACATTACATCCGAATTAAAAATAGGCCTACATATAGATATAATAAGAAGACATCAAAACAATTGGAGGGAGCATATACAGCGTATGCCAGAAATATCTATTACTAGAACAATATACAATCGCGACTCTCGCGGGAGAAGAAACCCAGGAAGATCGACTAAAAGATGGTGGGACCAGTTTTGATTTGATTGGAGTGGAACGGATCTTATGATCCATACCGTAATGCAGATGAATAATAATAATAATAATAATAATAATAATAATAATAATAATAATAATAATAATAATAATAACAGTAATTTTATTACACTTGTGACTCACGGCAGGAAGAACGTGGCTGTGAGGTCAAACTGCGCATGCGCGGACTTGGTTAATAAAAACCTAAACTAACCAAACCTAACCTTCGTATATGCAAGATTGTAACGTAATACGAACGGAACTTCTTGATTTTATCTGGAGATTGCACGCGGAAATAAATCCAGCTAAGGATCACGTTGGCATTGCATGAGAAGTCGGAGCATGCACAGTTTGATCTCTCAGTCAAGTTCTTCCTGTCGCGAGCCCCTCCTATAACAACAGGCCTATAACTATGTAAATAAAAATATTATCACTCACCAAATCTAATACAAATCTAATTACCCTGAAGTCTCAGATGGCTTTTGCTGACCTTTAAAGAACAGCAGTGCAGTTCTTTAGATTGAAAAGTGGATCGTATTACAGCAACTCCGCCGAGATCCTCGTCACCTATTCTGAAATTTTTCTCAGTTTATTTCAGCATTATTTTATTCGCGTCTAAATTTCCCACTTTTTTTTAATGTTTTCTCTTTTTTCCCCACAAATGAAAATTTTTGCTTATTTTTCCCACAATCTGGCAACATTGCAATTGTCCAAATAGATGCAAGTTCGAATTGATTATCTGTTTTCATTTGATTGCATTATCTAACAAAACTATGAACTGCAGATGTTATTAATCTTTGGCACCGGTATAGTAACAGAATGAATATAAATTTTATTTGATAGGCGTCTACTAGAGACTAACAATGATCGAGAAAGCAAGACTAACAGCGCCCGCAAAGCCGAAAACCCGCACGGTTCTTTATACGTCACGTCGTTGACGTAAAGACTGCTTGTGAGTGTTTCGAGACGCCGAGATTCATCACTCCCGAAGTCCCGAACATCAAGCAGCCTTGAATCGCCACAGTTGTTTATACCTGACTGAACTTTTATCTACTTTGGCAACTGTTATATACAGAATGTTTCCGAAGTGGTGTTACAAACTTTCAGGGATGATGACGAAGGGCACATGTATCAGTTTGAGATAAGGAACCATGGTCCGGAAATGACTGAGTCGAAAGTTATAAGCAAAAATAGTTGTGTGGAAATGGAATTGTAATTGGGCACCACGCGCCCTCCTTCCCTTAACCTTTGGGACAGTCGTGGAAAAATGGTAGGGGCCGGATGTCTCCTACGTGGGTATTGTCCGATACAATCTGTGAGCTTGTCTACTGTTCCTATTGGGTCATCCGTATTCGAAAATCAGGTCTGCTTATTCCGCTTTTTCATGTACTCCTCCATTTCACTAGGACTAATCGACTGTACAAGTTGCAGTTACTACTTTCAGCAAAAAATATTAAAATCACTACCAAACCATTTAGTCTGATGCTAGACAGGTTTTTTTTTTATTTTCCCACAATTGGCTAACTTGGCGCTTGACTGGTTTCTGAAATAAGCGATTCAGTTACCGTGGAAGCCTAAAATTTTATATCATACCTACTGTCTTCCTCCGACGAGTTTAGCGCTGGAACCTGAGGTATTCTTGCCATCGGTGCGGGGGGGATGCAGGTAGATTCTTTTGTTGCTACAGCCAAGCCGAGCCGAGCGGAATGGGAAGTATTAATCGTCCAAAAATATGCAGCCTTCAGTTTGTAGTAGTGTGTGAATATTTCATATACATATTGTTTACCTTGGCCTATATGGTTTTGTTATTAATATATTAAATATATTGTTGCAATTTTTGCTCAAACATCTCCCTTATGTTAGCTATGTTAATAATATATGAATTACTCATATGAAATATTTCACCGTTACAAGTAATTTTTAAGGAAACATGCTGTGGAAAAGTTTTTGGTTTTATTCTATTGGAATTTTAGAATATGTGCGATTAGTATCGTGAAAAACAGATTCCTATAATGCCATGAGAAAGTCATTTGTTGGTGATATCTTAAAATACAAATCAAGTAGTTTTACTTCTGAAGTAAGTTCAGCAGTACTGTATATTTAAATTGATTACTTTACAAATTTAATTCAATTCTACTAATCACTAAATTGTATAGTATGATTCTTCTTTTCATTTATATTATTATAGTTGTATTATGATTTTTCTTTTTATTTATTTTATTGTATTTGTATTTCTGGTGGTGTGATGGCCTTAACTTCACCAGAATAAATAAATAAATAAATAAATAAATTTTTCTACAACACTTGTATCTCTATCTCGCCAAAAATACGTTAGAAAACTAATAGGCATACTGCTCTCGTAAATTGGGCGAATGTTTTCAGTATGATTGTACTTCCTTCCAGACTGCCGCTGTCACTGTCCCCTCCCACTCCAGTACAGCGCTAGACTAGTCGGAACCGCATTCCTCTCAGCACTAAACTCCTCAGAGGATGACAGTACTTCTCATTTGCTTTTACAGTTCGTCCTCTTTTGGGCCGTGCATTTTATTCAGGTTACATTTCACTCGCTCGTCATTTTCTATTAAAATTCACTCGGTGTTATGTAATACTGAATGTAGATTCAATGAACATTTTAGTGTTGTTTTATGATCGATGCTGTTAACTAGTAAGGGGAAGTGCAATAACTTGGAATATTTGCGAAGATGGAAAGGAATTCTATATTTGGACCTTGCCTGGACATGAGAACGTGTGCATAACATACCAGATGGTAATCATTCAGCGTTACTAATTGAGTTAAGAAACAGGGATTGGAACACGGTCGTCACCCTTGAGCAAGCTCGGCGTTTCACGATATTGATTCCAGAGTCCACATTAAGACGTTCAGCTATGCCAATTAGTAACAAAAATGAAAGTTGAGGATTGCTGTTTTGAATGATGTTCACTCTTTGGCTCTGGCTTACTGGGTAACTGGAAGACGTCTCGAGTTAACGATACTTTCACGATCCACGTTCAATTTAGCACAAAAATGAGTGTTCTCACATTAGCCTTCCTTCTGGATTTGCTCGGTGCTTGCGCTAATCTTCTCCATGTTCCTCGAAGTGGAAAATGTTGCCACGGGCTGTACACGTTGTAGGAGTCATTTTCACCAGTCCTCGATTCAATTCTGTTCATGCCTCCATAATGTCTTGCACTACAGCACCCGTGGCGAAAATCTGACTCACGAGCACATTGTGGCTCGCAATGGTAGCTGTGCATTTCTCTTGCTTTCTACCTCCCACAACCCCCACCGTCTCACTCACTGGAGTCAAACTCCGTTCCATTTGTATTTCTCTCTGATCTGCGAGTGGCATATTGTCGCAATGTCTCTCTCGAGTACATGTACATCTACAAAAACGAAAGTTTCAAGTAGGATGGGAGGACGCATTTTTTTACTGCCAATATGATGAGAATATTAAATGTATGATTTGTTCACAAGTATTACGAGGAAAACGGTTGTATAACATAAAACGGCATTATACTACATGTTACTGATGAAACATTAAAACGTTAAATATTATTATTATTATTATTATTATTATTATTATTATTATTATTATTATTATTATTATTTTTTTTTTTTTTTTTTATTTTTATCTCTGTACGTCGATCCTTTTTCAGCAGATGTACGAATAATGCGGTTAGCTCTTCAATTTGAACTCACTGATTTACTATGTGATGTCAAATGAAAGCTAGATCTAAGGATTTGACAAATGTTGAACTTTCAAATCTTTGCCAAAAAATAAATATCCGAAGCTTCGTTCTTTCGCTTGCTCTGTTGAAGCAATGTTCGCTACAACTTACGTTTGTGAAAAATTATTTTCAACAATTGAAATAGTAAAAACCAAATTTAGATCACGACTGACAGACAAATACCTTCGTGATCAACTACGACTGGCAGTAAGTGACATAATTCCTGATTTTGAAACTCTGTCACAGAGAAATTGTGAACACAGTTAATTTTAGGTTATGATAATGTGTCCTATGCTTTCTTATTCATTTCTTTCTTCGTTACACGTACTAAACATTAGTTTGTAGTCTTGTACTGTATAAAATTATATTTAAGTGCTTGACGTAAGGAAAATGAAAATCCGTTAATAAGTCACAGTTGCTTTACTTCCCCTTCGGGTGTCCGCCTCCCTCCATAAGTGCTATGCACGTTGCATGTTACACAGTGGCTCGGCGCACGATTACATTTTCGCCACCGCTGCACTACAGTATGAGTTTAAATAGCGTGAGAGATATGTTTGTGTAAATGCCAAATGTCTTACTTTATATTGTTTTCATTTCGTGGAAAGTATGCGTATGTCCTTATACTCTTCACGAGAATGTTTGTCTGGTTGTGTGCTTGTTATAATAGGGTTCCATATCCATTTACAGAATAGTATGATTTGACGTGAATATGCAATATTGCATATTTAAGTTTCCACGAAAAAAAGTAGCTTGTTAATCATCTGTTAGGTACGTAGAAGTGGTATTGATTGATTGATTTATGAGTACAGTAGAACTCCAATTTAGAGGAATACCTTGCAAACACTAAGTTCGCCCGAGACGATGCACTCGACGTAGGAAGACACCTGCATTCGTTCAGATGTTATTGTAGCTACAGTAAAGAGGGACTTAAAAAACTATTAAAACGAACCTGTTCCTTATTAATATGAACCTGTTTATTATTATTATTATTATTATTATTATTATTATTATTATTATTATTATTATTATTATTATTAGCATGTAGTTAAATATAAAGTACCAAAGTAGTCTATTCATTTTTAAGTGTCATAAGAAAAATTAAATTCCTTCTATAAATAAAATATATAATCTCTTTAAATAGAATAAAACATAAATATATTTTCATAATTTCAACAAAAAATTGAATAAATAACAAATATATTTCCATGAATTCACTTATTTCGTGACATAATAATTATAAAATTAATTGCATAATAATCTCTGAACATTAATCAGATACCTTAATCAGATACCCAGTCAACTTAACTATTGGGTGTTAATTTATTCCAGCTTATCTTTATAGTTTCCCGGGATACATCATTCCAAGCATTTCCAATGTTATCAATTGCATATTTTATAGACTATATAGAGTATTTCTTTAAGAACTCACGGACATTTCTTATCATGCACAATAAATAGTTTTCGATATCGACGCTTCACAAATTGAGAAACAGGTGATGTATCAGCACTTCGTTGTTCGGCTTGTATTGAGATCTGGCGAATGCCATGACGTGCTTTAAAATTCCTTAACCACCCATTGCTAGCTTTAAATGTTGTATCAACACCAAGTTTGTTGTTAACCTCACGCTGCTTTCACACGCACTATTTCACCTGACATAAGAATTCCCTCACTTCTCCTTAGCTTGAACCATTCAAAAATTTCATTCTCTAATTGCTTGTTATCAGGAAGTTTCATAGATTTTCTTTTCTTTACATTACCCTCTTTCTTTTTCAGTTCTTCTGCAAAAGCTTTTATCTTTTTCTCTGTCACTGTTTATCCTGCAAACAACAGGTAAGGTTAGATTACATCGCTTAGCAATTTTGCTTACTTGTTCACTATTTTCTATTGGAGCAATAACCTGCAGTTTTTCTTCTTGGCTAAATCTTGTTCTTTACCGTGTATCGAGTACTCGTTGTGTACACGACAGCAGCGTCGCATGAACTGAATCAACTCTGCTTGCAAGTTAAATGCTCCTTCCTCTAAATTGGAGTCCTACTGTACATGGGAACGGTCCTGACGTCCCAACATTTTCGGTCACGTGCATTAACGACGGTTAGTGTAACCATCAGTTAAAATTTAACGTAATTCAGTTTTAAAAATGAATTAAAAAATTTGATCTTCTCAGAATCCCTTGTGAACTATCTAATTTTAAATGAATTGAACCTATAGTTGTATGAAAAAATCGTTGCCTTACTATTAAACCTCGTAATTGTATTTGATGAAATTGCACAAGAGAGCATAAAACTTCTTATCCCCCCCAGCTAACAACTGTTATGCATTTGTTATTTATAAAATACGGAAACATTTGGAGACTTATGAGGTGTTATCGGCAGACTCATTTTCAAAATATACACAGATTTCAACATTCCGAAAAAGTTAGATTTTCGGATTTTTAAAAGTAAGCCGACGAAATGCTGGCAAACATAGGAACATTTAAATTATTTAGATAGCCTGCAACATATTTTATAAACTCATTACTTTTATTACATTAAAGGAAACGGGTGGGCTGTTTTATTGTTCTAGCAGCACAGAGACGAAGGCATTAAGCCCCCCCTGAAGAATTTTACTCACCCATGTTTCATGATCACTCGGAAATCGAAAATATGATTTGGAGCTTTTCGTAAAGCCGTAATTGTAGCAGGTATGGTGAATGTTATTTATGTCCCGCCCACTATAGGAGACATAGGCCAGTTTTACACTAATCCTAAAATATTTAGTATAACTTGTTGCTTGTGGGCCATCCCAGACCCCGACCTCCACCCGTAAGAGCGCCAGTCCTTATATACCCGTCAGTCAAGGCCTTCTGACAAATAAAAGCAATTGACAATAGATATCTCAGTCATGACAACCTCATAAAATATCCTATCAATTGAATAATCGATCTTGCTACGTACAAAATAATTATATCATATTATTATGTTATTACCCATTTCAGCGAGTACTGACGACCACTGCAAAATACGACAATTTGATCCAGGGAGCATCTCTTTTGGCACAAGGATGATTTATGTAACATGTTTCTAAATTAGTCTTTTAAATACCGGTACATTCTTTAATATAATTTGGTCCAGGGAGCATTCTCTTTTGGCACAAGGATGATTTATGTAACATGTTTCTAAATTAGTATTTTAAATACCAGTACATTCTTTAATATAATTTGGTCCAGGGATCATTCTCTTTTGGCACAAGGATGATTTATTTAACATGTTTCTAAATTAGTCTTTTAAATACCGGTACATTCTTTAATATAATTTGGTCCAGGGAGCATTCTCTTTTGGCACAAGGATTTATGTAACATGTTTCTAAATTAGTCTTTTAAATACCAGTACATTCTTTAATATAATTTGGTCCAGGGAGCATTCTCTTTTGGCACAAGGATGATTTATGTAACATGTTTCTAAATTAGTATTTTAAATACCAGTACATTCTTTAATATAATTTGGTCCAGGGATCATTCTCTTTTGGCACAAGGATGATTTATTTAACATGTTTCTAAATTAGTCTTTTAAATACCGGTACATTCTTTAATATAATTTGGTCCAGGGAGCATTCTCTTTTGGCACAAGGATGATTTATGTAACATGTTTCTAAATTAGTATTTTAAATACCGGTACATTCTTTAATATAATTTGGTCCAGGGAGCATTCTCTTTTGGCACAAGGATTTATGTAACATGTTTCTAAATTAGTCTTTTAAATACCAGTACATTCTTTAATATAATTTGGTCCAGGGAGCATTCTCTTTTGGCACAAGGATGATTTATGTAACATGTTTCTAAATTATTAGTCTTTTAAATGCCGGTACATTCTTTAATAAGTCACTGAAAAACAAATGTGAATATAGGAATGAGGAGTGAGTACGAAATTATTATTATTTTTGGCACATCATTGTTACGTAAATAACTACAAATAAAAACTAACATGCTACATATTTTAATAAATACAGGAAACAAGCAATTACATACAATTAATGTGTGTGTAATAAACAATAAGCAAACCATTTTCGATTAATCATTTCAAAACAACTTGAATATAGCGTGGATTGTGTAGGAAAATAATTTCTTATATGTTGCTCCCATTGTGCATCATTGTTAACTTATGAAAACAAATGAAAATTAACATGGCATATAAATACTATTTGAAGAAAGATAGGAGATTTTAAGTAATATTCAGCGTTCTCAATGATCTTTGGATGGAAAATAACAATGGAATATGTATAAAATAGAAATTACATACAGGTGAGCATATAAAAAACAGTAAGTAGAATCATATCTGATTAATAAGCTTAAATTACTCCAGGTTTAGTGTAAGAGTGGTCTATATCTAACGATGTCTCCCAGCAAATTACTTAATTCATAAATAAAAAAAAATCGTGTTAGAAGATTGAATTTGTGTATTTTCTCTGAAACTTTCCAAATATCTGTAGGCAGTCTTTTACATTAGATTGCCGAAAATTGGTTTATAGCGCAGCATTGGCAGTGATAAAAGTGTGAAATATTCGTTCAGTGGCCGGTGGATACTCTACATTGACCGCAGGTATAAATAGCACACAGCGTATAGGGAATTACAAGTATGAACACTGCGCGTCGGTACCTTTGATGTAACAGTGCCTGATTTTAGTGACCTTCAAACCAGCTCTATCTGCATCAGCGGGAAGTTCTGCCTTTTCCCTAGAGTTGGCGCTGATATCGCATCAGCAGTCGACAGCAGAAATATTTTTCAGCAGACTTGCCAGCCAATTAGGATCGCTATTCCACCGCTCTCGTGTGCTCGATTACACTTCTAGCGTTTGAAAGTGGAATTATACGATAACGGCGCGCATACGCGCAAAAAAAAAAAACAGATCAGGAAAATTCACTCCGTGTCTATTCTTTATAATTCGTATTCGCTGGAACACATATCCTGATATTTTAATTTAGCAATAATTGATAGAATTCTATTTACAAATTCAGGAAATGACCCCTCGGTATATTATGATTTGTCCTAATGTTATCTGGAATTTACTATATTTCGGAGATAGATATCAGTCCATAACTCAAGATCAAATCAGAACAGAGGAGAGTATGATGTTTTGCCTATTTAGCAAATGAAAGACTCTGGGATTATGTAGGCTAAAGTACGAAGATCATACGAGGGTTTCAAGACAGAAACACACGAATAAAGAAACATAGGAAGAACATTAAACACAATAGATGTATGGAGTAGAGAAAGATAATATATTGAAAGTAAACGCCAGTATATATCTACAGAAAAACTGAGTTGATGACGTAATTCAGTTAAAATATAAATGTATATAAAAAAAGATATTCGGACCTAGAGCTGCCATCTAGTATAGAAAATACTTCAAATCAATTTGAAATCATGGCCGACTGTGTTGGAATGATCGGAATAAAAAATGAATTGCTTTTGTAGGATCCGGCAGCTGTTCTAAAGTGACTTTAAGGTTTAGAAATACCAGTATAACATAGGATACAGCATGAACAATGCAATTTATGGACATTTCAAGTAATCACGTCGGCATGACATGTTATGGTTTGTTGCAGTCAGTGGCGATTTCTCTTAAGGAGCACAGGAGCAGTGCACCACCTCTTCAAATAACACATGTTTTTAAATTTATATCAATGAGCTGCAATAGACTATGTGAGCGACATAATTCTTTATTGCAATACTATGTAAAAATAAAACTGCATGTGTACTGTTCTTGTTGACGCCTGGGACTTAGGTTTACCGCTCGACACTTGCGGCACACTGTTCCATTGGAGCATGCGCAGTAGTACTGTTTCACTGGCAGGCTTTGGAGCACGGGAGGGAGGCAGTACAGTGTACGTAGGCGAGGTTAGGAGCGCTTTCAGATGTGTTCTCAAGCTCGTTCCATCATAAATGTTACAATGAATAGTGTGCAAAATCTTTTAAATGTGTAATTTTCTATAAGACTTTTCACGAAAAGATCAAAATAAAGAAGATGGGTAGACCTACACATGAATTAAAATATAAGTGACGAAGAACAGTAATAGAGAAGTGACAAGAAAATTCAACATTCGGACTTAAGAAAAATGCAATATGCGCTGTATTTTGTTTTCCTTGCCTATTGTTCGACGGCGAACATTTATCGACAAAAATAAGTACGTTTTATGAATTTTATTTATTTTTCTGTTTGAATTTAGGACTGTGCGTAGTAACTAAATAATTTTGATTATCGTTCTGCAGATATGATTGATTTCAAGCACATGAATGAAAGAATTAAGAAACACGATTCTTCAGCTGCACACATCAACAATAATGTTAAATTAGCAGTGCTGGGTCAAACAAACATACAGACACAATTGGATTGTTGCACTTCACTATGATAAAGTTACCAAGAACAGATATTATGTGCGTGAGGTTTTGTAGAGCTTTTGAGTTGGCTTTAAGAGGTCATGAAGACGGAAACTCATCTTTAAACGAAAGTATTTTTCTTGGCCTCATCAATTTCAGTTCTGAATTAGACGCACTCTTAAGGAACATTTGGAAAGAGGAACAGTGTTTAAGAGCACATCAAACACTATATAGAACGAAGTCCTTCAAGCCATTTTGATGTCTGTCATGACGAGATTTCAAAGAAATAATGAAAGCTGCTGACTTTTTAGCAGTTAAGGCTGATGAGACGACACACACATCGAATGCTTGTGAACGTGTGAACTGTGTTATAAGACGCAATACAGCGAAAACAATATTATTTACGGTGTACTGCAATAGAAATTGAATATTTTACTTTGCTATTACTGGACATATACTGTTTTCGCTGTAAGAAAAATCCTAATGTAAACATAAGCACGTTGCTGTCATACCCGTGATTGGCTCCCAGCCGAAACACTCACATGACGCAGGAAAATATAGTTCCTATTTGGAAACCATAATCTTGTATTACTTGAAAATAAAAAATTGAATTCTAGTTGTTAAATACGATGAAACATAGAAACATACAACTTCACTCATATGTAAAACACTCTGTAAAAGAAAAGCTACTTTTATATTTTGTTATGTACTATGAACGCGGATGAATACCAACAGTAATACCGAGGTAGTCTGTTCTTGTAACAAGCTGGCGTCACTTGAGCTCGTATAGCTTTTGCATCCTCGGTGTGTGTGTTTATTAAACATAAGAGTGGAAACCCTCTCAAAAGCGGAGAAAAACAAATTAGTCTTAAATGTATATAGTAAGTTAAGTGACTTTTAATTACAGTAATTATAAATTAAATTTTTCCTAAGCAAACGAATGCATAGTAGTGAGGTTAGGCCTACTTGACGAGTAGCGGGAAATGTTTCACATGAAAGAGAATGTACAACAGTAAGCAGGAAAACGTACTTAGAATCTATGGCGCCAAACAGCGGCCGATGAAGCCTCACTTCAGTCACGTACTATTGTTTATATTAGGATTTTTCTTACAGCGAAAAGATTATACATAGGAAACTGATTAACTGCAATTTCTTGACTAACAAAATTATGTAAATCTATACCTACGTAACATATGTTAATAGTTATGTAGTAGTTAATAGTTAATAGTTAGTATTAATAATAATAATAATAATAATAATAATAAATATTTGTGCACCACCAGGATTATTTATCACCACACGCCACTGGTTGCAGTCTTTCCCGGAAATTGTTCTTGACACGTCAATTCTGACGAGTTTAGCAGAATTATTGTAAAATGAAATGAGAGCAGGAAAGTTGTCTATACATTGTATGAACGGCCACTACACAGTCACTATGGTGTGCTGTTTCTGCTAGAGTTACCATTGTTCTCTACTTTTGCAAGATGCAAAAATGAGAGAGTTGTTACAGTGAATGGTGAAAGATGTCGGCATTTTTGGCAAACTTTACGATATTAAGAGAGGCACTAAACTAAGATGGCATTTTGTTTTTAAACAAGAAAAGTACCAATAAAAACAGAAAGAAGTGCAAGAGTTGGGAAAAATGAAGCAGCAGATTCTACATTTCAAGTGAACATACGGCATTTTATCGAGAACTTTTCAGCTGACCTACAGACAGTAATGCAACGTACGATGACTGGAAAACAGTACATCCCATGTGAAAAGACTGATTTTTGTTCCTCATTTATGATATTTCCCCCCCCCCCTTTTTTTTTTTTTTTTTTTTTTTTTTTTTAAAGTGTAATACATTCTGTTTGTTGATTGTGTATGATTTCCAGTAAAGTAATTCAAGAATAACACGAAAATATTTGTATCTTATTTGATTTTACGTGCTATAAAATGTTTTTTTAAGGGCGGCTTTTTTCATATTTTAAATCTCAATAAAACCTTAAATATCCGCATAATGCGTATAATTACTTTATGCTCGACCATGCACACCTGGTAGCAGCCCTTTAATGGACCTCATTAAAGTACACCTATTCATTAAAGTTCAGGTGTTCCACCAATCAGAAAATACCATTGTAGCAATATGAAAGCGCAAGTATCTATTATTCTGGGGTATGCCACGGAAGCTGGAAATCCAATACTGTCGCAGAAGGTTATATTGAAGAATCGATCCAAAATAAAATTGAAATCTCAAATACAATATTAAACTCAGTAGAAAAAAACAACACACAAATTAACATCAATTCACCGTCATCTTCCAGCCTTTCACAAAGCACATTCCCACAAATTCATTTCACCAATTGCACAATAAATCACCTATATTTGAAATAAAGTCAGTTCTGTTACTATAATAATTAGCATTAATTGTAAATAATATTCAAATAAATTCAGTTTGTCATCTCGTTTATCAATGTCTAATTCAATTTAAAAGTTACATCAAGATTAATGTTTATTTTACTCTCTAGATTTTATCAAGGTCAATGTCGACATTTGTTTCTCGGAAAAAATCAATACTTTCGCGTCTGCGCACATCTCATAATTTACAGGTATTGCACAAGGTCAGTTCCTCTCCTCAGTCAGATAAGAATAACATGAATACTTATGAATAATTTCAAGTTAGAAATATGGTCGAGCATAAAAAGTCCTATGAAACTTGCCTATAATGGCAATTAAGATGCTGGTATGAAAATTATGAAACTCGCTTGCGCTCGTTTCATAAACATACTCGCGTCTTAATTACTACCATTATAGGCTCGTTGCATAATGTACTATTAAAAACAAACAACTGTAACTTATACTTCAGCCCACATGTCTGGAATTATATATTCCCAAATAGTTTTCCTCTAACGTAGTTTTTTCAATTTCCCACAAATTTACTTTATCTGACTTACGCCGTTTAAAAAAACCGATTCAAGTAGGTATGTATGTAACCGGAGTAAAAACAACAGGCTTTTAATCGGTTAAGGTTGTTACTGAAATGGCACTTCAGATTTTATATCTAACACTAATACACGGTTGGCGTGTCCTACCGTATTGCCACACATGGGTGCACCTGTTTTGAGTGGCAGAATTCTTTCTGCGAATTAACACATTGTCTCTCCCTCCATTACGTGATAGAGTTTCGCACGTAGTAGGGGTTGCTGATTGCGTTCCTCATCAAGATGTCGTTATTGTTAATCTTGTAAATAACCCGGCATGTGTATCGTGACACGGTGCGTGTTACGACGTGACGTACCAATATGCGAACACGTCTCCCGCTGCACGACGCATCACGCCGAACGAGTTCCGACATTCATTATGTGTTACGTGTGTATAGAGAAGCCGATTACGTCACGTCACGTGTCCACGCACGGAAACCTTGCACGCGTTTCAATACGTCTTAATAGCGTGTTATAGGCATTTAATCCATTGTTGGGTTTTCTGTTTTTATTACTTGATTTGAAAATTGATCCGGACTTTATTTTTGGGCATTTAATCCATTGTTGGATTTTCTGTTTTTATTACTTGATTTGAAAATTGCCCAGACTTTATGTATAGGCATTTAATCCATTGTTGGAATTTCTGTTTTTATTACTTGATTTGAAAATTGATCGGGACTCTATTTATAGGCATTTAATCCATTTTTAGGTTTTCTCTTTTTATTACTTGATTTGAAAATTGACCCAGACTTTATTTATAGGCATTTAATCCATTGTTGGAATTTCTGTTTTTATTACTTGATTTGAAAATTGACCCGGACTTTATTTATAGGCATTTAATCCATTTTTAGGTTTTCTCTTTTTATTACTTGATTTGAAAATTGACCCGGACTTTATTTATAGGCATTTAATCCATTTTTGGAATTTCTGTTTTTATTACTTGATTTGAAAATTGATCCGGACTTTATTTATAGGCATTTAATCCATTTTTAGGTTTTCTGTTTTTATTTCGTTATTTGAAAATTGATCCGGACTGTATTTATAGGCATTTAATCCATTTTTGGGTTTTCTGTTTTTATTACTTGATTTGAAAATTGATCCGGACATCATTTATAGGCATTTAATCCATTTTTGGGTTTTCTGTTTTTATTACTTGATTTGAAAATTGATCCGGACTCTATTTATAGGCATTTAATCCATTTTTGGGTTTTCTGTTTTGATTACTTAATTTGAAATTTGATCTGGACTTTATTTATAGGCATTTAATCCATTGCTGGATTGTCTGTTTTTATCACTTGATTTGAAAATTGATTCGGACCTTATTTATAGGAATTTATTCCATTTTTGGGATTTCTGTTTTTATTACTTGATTTGAAAATTGATCCGGACTCTATTTATAGGCATTTAATCAATTTTTGGTTTTTCTGTTTTTATTACTTGTTTTGAAAATTGATCCGGACTTTATTTATAGGCATTTAATCCATTGCTGGATTTTCTGTTTTTATTACTTGTTTTGAAAATTGATCCGGACTTCATTTATAGGCATTTATTCCATTGCTGGATTTTCTGTTTTTATTGTTTTGAAAATTGATCCGGACTTCATTTATTGGCATTTAATCCATTGCTGGATTTTCTGTTTTTATCACTTGATTTGAAAATTGATTCGGACTTTCTTTATGGGCATTTAATCCATTGCTGGATTTTCTGTTTTTATCACTTGATTTGAAAATTGATTCGGACTTTATTTATGGGCATTTAATCCATTGCTGGATTTTCTGTTTTTATTACTTGATTTGAAAATTGATCCGGACTTTATTTATAGGAATTTAATCCATTTTTGGGTTTTCTGTTGTTAATACTTGATTTGAAAATTGATCCGGACTTTATTTATAGGCATTTAATTCATTGTTGGATTTTCTGTTTTTATTTATTATGACTTTGTTGTAAGGCTATAAAATCCAAGTTATATTTTTAATTAATCGGCCTGGTGTTTTATATAGTCAATGTTTTGAAATTTGTAGGGCAAATCACAGATTTATACCTATCGTAATTGAAAGCAACGTTTGAATCCAACGTTTTTCATGGTCTACCCAGGTTGTGCCGCTCTCATGGTAGTGTCGCTAGAAGTGACATACACAAAATAGCTTTAAACAAATTAATAAGCTGTGTTAAAACTCTAGAATGTCTGTTTTTTACATGTACCTTCTTGTGTATGTGCGTTATTTATTCCGAATGAAATAAAACAAATTAATAATAAACGTTATAAGCCGAAATTAAATAAATAATTAACATAACGGTTTGACTGCACATGTATGACATAAAATTCGTAACATTCACGTGACGATATCAGTGGACGTTATACATACTCCTAATTTCGCCTGTGAAACCTCCCACATATCTGGACTGATATTTGGGCTGCCTAAACAGAAATGAACTGCTGAAATCAGGCTTCTTGTACAGTAGTGGCAAAAAAAAAAAATCGGACCGACCCTTGTAGCTGATTTCAGAGCCTTGTCCACTGAGAGCACGATAGACTGTTAACCAAAACTTTCGTGGTTCGAATCCTGCCTGGGAAGGAAACTTTTTTTTGTTCCTTATTCAAATTTATTCCCAATACTTTTCGATTGCAGCGATATTTTACTACTTAATTAACTTATTATTCCCAGAACATGAATTTTACCAGCAATCGAAAAATAATGGGAATAAATTTGAATAAGGAACAGGAAAATTTCCTTCCCAGGCAGGATTCGAACCACGAAAGTCTTAGTTACCAGTCTATCGTGCTCTGGAGTGAACAAGGCTCTGAAATCAGCTACAAGGGTCGGTCCGGTTTTTTTGCCACTGCTGTACACATATGTCGAGGAATGAAATATTTCTTCTACACTTCAATGATGAAAGTTGTATGCTGAAAATTTGTTTAAATGCGAAAAAAAAAAAAAAAAACATCAAGTGCATTTATATGATAAGAATGCAACACAAGGCGTCCTTTTCATCTCGGTTACCACAAACTACAATTTTTTTATGTACGAAAGATTTATAATCTATACCATTTTATTAGCAGTACTTCGAACAAGTTATCTAGATAAAATCCTTCCTACTTTTCTGAAGTGTTGTGCTCGCGTTGGCGCTATCTACAACCGTAAGATTAAATCTATGGTTACTATCAGCTCCTGACACGAAATTGATTTCGCTAATTTTATCTTGTGTCTTATACTCCTTTTTTTTCTGAATGAGTTCACACTTTCTGCTGCCATTATTAGAGTCTACGAAGGTAAATGTTATGATTATGCGGTACGGCCGCAAAATTCCTTGCATTTAGACTACTGTTTTGTGTGCATAAATTGCATAGCTCTGTTCGTTTCCCGCTATAAACGCATCTCTTTTGACTTCTTATGCAGAGAGCCCGTGTGTTGAGACGAAACCCATTGATTCCACCTTATTAACGTGTTTCTCCAGAGGTGTGTTACAGCACGACCGAGCAAAGCATCTCGAGTCGTTTAATGTGGATGATAATCTTTGGTTTTTATCCCTTTTACCTGCGGCTACTTCATTACCTCAAGGTCGGGCTTTGCAGGCCGAAGGATCTCGATTGCACAACTGGCCTAATACGGATCAACAGTGCGACCCAGTCTTATTTAGTTCAAGAATTCTTCCACGTAAAGTACTCTGCGATTCTTTGGAACCGATTTATTAAAGGAGACCGCTTAGTTTTGCTACTGGCGATGTCCCATATTGTGTATTGTAAATCTCAATCACATTACGACTATGTAAATCCATAAAGTGTAATTTACTGCATTTACTTGTAATATATTTTATTTTTTTCCCTCTGTAAATATGTCTTCCCCGCGGGGATGCTTGTCGCTTGTAGATTCTATAAGTCTAGTCATGATTTTTTTACCGTCACCTAAAATATTATTTTTCTCACAGTATAAGCATCAAAAGAATGTCATTATTGATAACTACAGGGACATCACTTTATTTTTACCAACATTTTTAACATTGACCTGGCTATACTCGGAAACACTGTTACCCCCTTCCATTACAGGAGTTTGGAGTTACTAGTGCAATATGTAAACAAATCATTTTACTAGCTATGGGAGGAGAGAAAAGTAGTGTATCCATTTATGTTACAGAGAAATACGATATTAGGATTTTCAGTTTGATCACCACTTTTACGGAATTTATCAAAATACAGTAGAGTAGTAACATTTTTTTTTTTTTCAAAAACTCAACTTTTCAGGTGGCTATGTTCGTTATGTAATGTCTACTTTATTTAGCATATTAATTATTGGTGTTAACATACAATATAGAGAGTGCACTTAAATTGAGGGGGTCATAAGTAAAGGGCTGTAAGTGCACTTAAGTTACTTTTGAGAAAATGGGGTTTAAATATTTTAGCTTTCGTAAAATCGGTGAAATTTTTATTTAAATTTTACTATGTGATGCGCTTAAAATATCCATTTGCCACAAAAATTTTAGATGCTTTAGCTCTCACTGGATGCACTTAGCTCATGTTATTACAAATGCCACTAGCATTCCTTTGCTTGTAGCCACCTCAATTCAAAATAAGCTAATCTGAATTTTTAAACAAGTTGCTGAAAATGGTTGCCGTTCATTACAATGCAGGCTTCAATTCTTTAAGCATATTATTAAAAACATTTGAAGCATATTCTCTGAAATTGAATTTATCGTTTCTTGAATATAATTTTTAGTACGATATTATTAATATAGGTTCTTTCTTCTATAGAAAACGCAACCATATTTCTGAAACACACTATACACTGCAGTGTTTACTTCACTCCTTGAAGACTTCGAATGCAACAGCAGCCGTAAGTTTGTGTGTCTGACGGGAGCAAGGACATTAGTGAAGGGGTGAGAGTGAAGTACATTCAGAAATGCAGGTACAATAAAAATGCAAGTAAAAATAAAATGATGTCCCTGTATAAAAAAAAATCCATTTCTAAAAAAAACTTGGAAAACGAATTCTTACATTACTAATTTTTCTTGACTTTAACGGTAATAAACCCAGAGTTCCAGCATTTGCTTATTCTCGGATTTTCGGAGGAGTATGGATACTAGGAATAATAATCTTCTTCACGATCATCTATCCATCCATACATCCATCCATTCGTTGGTATTTTTCTGCACAAGACCACATTTTACATCCGTGACCAAAGGTTTTCTATTCCAAGTTGCTTGTTTCGAATCCCTCTGTCTCGGTGAAAATATTTCGGTGTTATTCATTAACACCCTAATATTTTCGAAATATGTTACGTAAATGAGAAAATGGAGAAGTTTGTTGTAAATTGTTTAATAACAGATTACTTGCTGTTGAGTTTTCCCCTTCACATATTATTCCGTAGATCAGGCATGCCAAACTCAACTGAAGGGAAAGTATGACGTCAAACTCCAAAACTTTTAGACACGATTGACGTCCATGCGTCGCTCTCAACCAAAAACTTGCTTCAGTGGCGGGTAGTACATAAACTCATGTTGTAAAAACAATGACCACTATAAACCTAAATTAAAATAAGATTGATACTAGTGAGTCTACATACAAACTGTTGAATATTAATATATTTAGTGATTACCTGATCGCAGACACCTCTTGTTTTGCAGTAATGTATCAATACTCGGCTGGATTGTGTGAGTACATAGATGCAAAGCAAAGACAAGATGACAATCATTTAACTTAGAGCGTGCAGCTGATTTCTGCTACACTGATTCGTTAAAAAAATGCTGTTCACAACAATGTGCCGACACAGACATTTCAATTATAGGAACTGCAACATTTTTCATGTTAAGATACATTTATATTGCCAATAACTAGTATATAAATCTTGATCACTTTTCATTAATGTTTTTATTAAACTGTTGCGAACAAATCGTTTAACCATTTTGTTATTTATTAAATTAAAAAATCACAAATAAAAACAAATTTCTCTAAAATAAGCAACACAATAGTCACTCCTGGCATTTCCTCTTAGTCATCTGTCCATACATCATCACTCAGCCTAAAACATGTAACGTCGGGTGAAACACGCCCCCTTGTCTGGAAGCAAACAACTGAACAACTATGTAAGTGCAAATATAATAAACCTTTAAGAAACGCTGATATCAGCTCTCACAACCTTTTCAAAATTAATAATAACCTATTAACTAAAATATTTTCAGACAACTATGGCATTCACCACGACGAATTAGACTGCGTGCTCTCCCACCAACAGCATTTGCATCACAGCTTCTCCATCTCTTTTAAATTTATACATTATATTTAACATTTTAACATAGTTAATATCAAACTGTACAAATTTAATTTTAATGATACGATCTAATGAGAATACTTAGCCCTTAATTGTATAAGGTTAATATCATGCCGTGCCTTCTCCTTGTCTTATATACACACGAGAATCTAGCATCAGTGTTCAGCTTTACCATGTACAGTTTACCTCAAGAGGCACGAAATTTATATAATTGTAAAAGCAAGTACGTGCATTACTTACTATGTCATTAATTGCTAGATCAACTTATCACCTATTTTTTTTTAAATTGTTTGCATCTCATGCACCTGAAGATGACTTTTTAAAGTCGAAAATATTATAGTGACTTCGTATTAAATATTGTGATGTAACAGATTATCTGACCTCACAAATTGAAAAGTGTATTTGACTGAAAATTTATTATATATAATTATTAACACAATTACAATTGTAAATAATTACGTACCTATAAGTTTGTTTTTCTCATAATCTTTACCATGGGCAACATTGAAATGACGTTTTATTTTATAATGCCGTATATAACGAAAATGAACGGGACATACTGTAATATACAGTTAGCTTTATTATCTCCTTCAATAACAAAATAGCCATATTCCTATTCCTCACTGAAGCTGTATCTTGGTACTGAATATTTACATTCTGCAGGTAACGACTGACTAAGCACCTAGATCATGTATGTAACAGATAACTCATCGCTACGTTAAAATCGGCAGCACTTTGAAGAGAACAACCGCCAGGATCGCCACCCGTCCGCCGTAAACGAACACGAGATGGCAGCACAGTCGCTAATGCTGTAGCTAGAATACAATATACTGAGTAAATGAAACTCAAGAACAGTTTTTATTTCTCGTCAGAAAAGATACAAAACAATTCACAACAAAACCGTTGCCAAGGAGAGCTGAATTTCCATAGCCCACTCCGTTGTATCATGAACATAGACGTAGGCCAGTTGTGACTGCAGAACTCAGAGCCCTACATGTACTCCCCTCCCAGTGACGCTGAGTCACGAAACTTTTCTTGCACCAGGATAAGTTCTGAATGGTGGGGGATTTGAAGAACTTGGTCGTTGATGATCGGAGGTCTTGTTCCCATCATCTTCAGAGAAGACTTCATAGAAAGCTGGCTTAAGTCTTTCTGTGGAAATGGTTTTAGGGCTCCCGTGAATATCGACTTCGAACACGTAGTCAGATTTCCTACGAAGAATTCTATACGGTCCTTCATACGGTGGTACAAGGGATCCTTTAGTTGCCACACGAACAAAGACATGCGTACACGTATATAATGTCTTATGCTGAAAAGCTCTTCTGTTGCAGTGGTGAGCAGCGGGGGTCGATCTGACAGTGCGCATTAACTGTCTGTGTTTTTCAGCGAAGGCTCGCTGCGATAGTTCGGTTTGATCGTCGACGAAAAACTCTCCCGGAAGTCTTAGTGTCGCTCCGTAAACCATTTCTGCCGGCGAAGCGTCACAATCTTCTTTGATGCTGGAGCGCATGAACATAGACGTAGGCCAGTTGTGACTGCAGAACTCAGAGCCCTACAATGCAGTTCAAATGAGAATAATGACGTGACTCCTTATGTAACAACTAGATGGCAGCGTAGTGAACCTGACAAAAGTTGTTAACCTCAAAGCCTATAAGCTCGACATATCTGTTACATATATGATCTAGGCTAAGCAGAATGGGAACAGATTCGCGGACAGGTAGAGGAAGTACGGATGGTAATCTTTGCACTCTAGGGAGCGCATGTTTGGCATCCCTGCCGTAGATACTTTTATGGAAATGTACGGACGAATGCATTTTAATTTAGCGTGGCACTTCCAGTCATTAGAATGTCGTAGAAACTCGTGTTAGTTTTGTTTCAGGTATTTTAATGGCTTTAGTTTCGATATGTCAGATGGAATAAGGTAATCAAATACATCACGTCTCCTACACCAAGAATTAAGAGAGGGAGTTTAAATCTTGTCTCATTAGCGGTGATTTGTATTCTGGTTTGGATGTTGAAGCAGTTCTGTCTGTGACAGAATCATCCGCTTGGGTGAGCAGAAGTGTAAAGTTTTGAGGTATAACTAGTTACTGAATTCTCGTAAGACAACTTATTTAGCTGTCGTATATATTTGCACCGTCCCGTACTCTCTTTCTAAGTATGTTTCAGAATTTAGGAGATCCAAGCTCTCATTTTCACTGTAGTGAAAGTAGTTTGGTAATGAATTTCAGAATAACGGAACGCTGAGTCCGTTCTGTTGTTGGATTTACGCTCATGATGTCAATATTACCTTAACCGCACCGCAAAGACCAAGGCCAGAAGCTGTTCTTTTCGACGAAACCTGATACTGTGGCTCGTGTTAAAATTATTTTGTTTGTATATATAAGACGAAAAATAAATTACGGGGTTTATGCCTGCCTGGAACATCGTCCAGAGAAATTTTTCTTCATATATTTTAATAACTGTTAATTATATTAGTTTCTGTCCAAATATCTGGAGGTTCAAATAGAATTTCAAGTGGTAGGTCAGGGTAGGACGAAACATTAAATAGGCCTAATGGATTTTTGATTACATTATTAGCCACATATTTACTTTATTATTTCTTTGGTGCCTTCTATTTTAATTTTGTTCCTGTCTTATTTTCTGGAAGACCATGTAGAATGTCAGACGCTAAGTTAGTATAAGACGAAAAGAAAATTATGGGTTTTTGGTTAGAACACGAGCCAGGTAGGCTAAGTTTTTCTTCGACTTTTGGCTGGTTTGTTTTTTGTTGTTTTTTTATTGTCATATTAATTTAGTTTCAGTTCAAATTTCTGGAAAATAAAATAAAATGAAATGAAAATAATTTCAGGTGCTAGGTGAGCCTAAGATGGACGCAAATTAGAGTTTTTGTGACTGAAACAGTCTTCGTTTTTTTAATTCTTTAATTTTTTATCTCATTCTACAGTAGTAATTCAGTTTCTGTCCAAATTTCTCTAAGACGAAGCATAATTCCAGGTGCTAAATCAGGTTTTGTTACTAGAACATCGGTCAGAAATATTTGCTTCGTTTTTTAATTCTGTTATGTTTTATAACTCATTCTAATTTAATTTCTGTCCAAATTTCTCGACGACCAAATAGAATTCCAGGTGTTAAATCAGGTTTTGATACTAGAACATCGGTCACAAATATTTGCTTCGTTTTTTTAAATTCTTTTATGTTTTATAACTCATTCTAATTTAGTTTCTGTCCAAATTTCTCGACGACCAAGTAGAATTCCAGGTGTTACTAGAACATCGGTCAGAAATATTTGCTTCGTTTTTTAATTCTTTTATGTTTTATAACTAATTCTAATTTAGTTTTTGTCCAAATTTCTCGAAGACAAAGTAGAGTTCCAGGTGCTAAATCAGGTTTTGTTACTAGAACATCGGTCAGAAATATTTGCTTCGTTTTTTTAATTCTTTTATGTTTTATAACTCATTCTATTTTAGTTTCTGTCCAAATTTCTCGACGACCAAGTAGAATTCCAGGTGCTAAATCAGGTTTTGTTACTAGAACATCGGTCAGAAATATTTGTTTCGTTTTTTATTTCTTTTATGTTTTATAACTCATTCTAATTTAGTTTCTGTCCAAATTTCTCGAAGACAAAGTAGAATTCCAGGTATTAAATCAGGTTTTGTTACTAGAATATCGGTCAGAAATATTTGCTTCGTTTTTTTAATTCTTTTATGTTTTATAACTCATTCTAATTTAGTTTCTGTCCAAATTTCTCGACGACCAAGTAGAATTCCAGGTGTTAAATCAGGTTTTGTTACTAGAACATCGGTCAGATATATTTCCTTCGTTTTTTAATTCTTTTATGTTTCATAACTCATTCTAATTTAGTTTCTGTCCAAATTTCTCGACGACAAAGTAGAATTCCAGGTGTTAAGTCAGGTTTTGTTACAAGGACGTCGGTCAGAAATATTTGCTTCGTTTTTTAATTCTTTTATGTTTTATAACTCATTCTAATTTAGTTCCTGTCCAAATTTCTCGACGACCAAGTAGAATTCCAGGTGTTAAATCAGGTTTTGTTACTAGAACATCGGTCAGATATATTTCCTTCGTTTTTTTAATTCTTGCCATCTAGGACTATTTTATGAACTTCCAGTCTTGTGGGATGTGTCTTGTAACCATTTATAAATGCCTCTTCTTCACTTGAAGAGAGAATGTCAGTGAAAAAAATGCTTCTCTTATACAATTTAGTTTTTGTGGCATGGGTCCCTTTTCCACTGAGCCCCTCAATTTCAGAATCTAGGATATGGTAAGACGAAAAATAAATGATTGGTTTGTAATTACATCGGTAAAACAAACACACACATACATATAGGCCTATCCCCAATTTTTTGGAAGATCAAGTAGAATATCAGCTGCTGGAGCAGGGTTTCTCAGGATAGAACTCTTTCCCTCTCAACAGCTCCATAATTTCTGTACCTTCACTATAATCATCGCCAATCAAAAGAAATAGATGAGCGAAAGTTGTAGTGTCAGAGTGGTACAGCCTCGGACCTGGTATAAGCCACAATCCTCCCATCCCCACACCTAGCATCTCATCTCACGATTTAATTTAACGTGGAGACGTACAATATTTATGAGTGTGTGCGTATATTCTATCAGCATTGAATTAAGCTCGATCAAAATGCCTGGTTGCAGTCTAGAAGAATGCGAGTTCCGTAGCGGTCAAAGGTAATATATTTTCGTTACAGCCTTCAGATACTGCAAGAATTATATTATCTATAGGGGAGACTCGGCTAATTCCGCAGTATTAAGAAGTAAATCTATCATATTTTTATCAAAATGTTTATTGAAAAATATTATCGAGATATGTAGAAATGGACGAAACCTTTCATTACCAAATGAGATAAAGAGACCTAATAAAATGCAAATATATTAGTTGTACATACATTACAGTTGAAAAAGAACAACTCGGGTAATTCCGCAACAGTGCGGATAAATCCACAATAGGACTTGGCTAATTCCGCAGTAGTAAATAATTATGAAATACATTATGAAAATAACATAAAAGGAATAATTTATATGTAACAATGCTCACTTTCTTCACAGCTGTGTAGCAAAACACGAAAAACAGCCAACTTTCGATGTTTCACTGTATTGCCGACAGAGGTGTCGACCAATATCCTTGATTTTTTTCTATAGTACTGCAGAGGACATGCCTCCTGTTGACAGCCTCTCAAAACTTACGTTCACGCTATTGTTAAGCCGCAGTAAAATCATATATGCACTACTGCGGAATTACCCGTACTGCGGAATTATCCGAGTTTCCCCTATTTGTTATTGAAATCTTGATCCCCTAGGAAGATGACTGCCCATATTTTGTTGATTCTTGATCAAATCCATATTCAGAGTGATTTTACAAGACCTCTACGACAGACAAATGAACTGTGTCCTGCGTTGTTACAGCAGTGTTATCTAAATAACGATATTTATTAGGTTTGTTCCAGCACTGTTCGGAATCGATTCTGAACTGCCTGCTCATGCGCAGTAGCTCAATGTGTGTTCCAACAAGACTAGAACTGATTCTGAATCAATATTGAACTGCCAGTTCCCTGTTCCAACGTGCTTTAGAACTCGTTTCGGAACGAGTGAAATTGGTTCTCAGTTAAGAGGCAGAACTGGGAGTTCTGAACTGTTGACGCATGCGCAGATGGTTTAACAGTTCGCAATCACATTTGTAGGGGTAAATATAACATTCTTCCCACAACACTTCCTCGGATTAGCTGGTATACCTAGACGATATTCTGATTATCCTGATGCTTATACAGCCGGTGAGAAAATTTAGTTAAATAATAACATTATCTTGTCAAGATAAAATTAATTTGAAGCTAAGGTTAAAATGCTTCGAGACTAGGCAGGTTAAAATGCTTCGAGACTAGAGTCGACGGCAATTCGGAAGGCGGTTGTCTGCTAGCGTTTGCGTCGAGAGAGACAGATACTATAGAGAGAGAGGAAGGCAGCGTACAACATTGCCACATCGTACTTCATTCGCACGTGCGATGCAAATAGCGCAGGAGAGAATTTAAATTATCGATTTTTTATTTTATTTTAGTAGGTTATTTTACGACGCTTTATCAACATCTTTGGTTATTTAGCGTCTGAATGAGATGAAGGTGATAATGCCGGTGAAATGAGTCCGGGGTCCATCACCGAAAGTTACCCAGCATTTGCTCATATTGGGTTGAGGGAAAACCCCGGAAAAAACCTCAACCAGCTAACTTTCCCTGACCGGAAATCGAACCCGGGCCACCTGGTTTCGCGGCCAGCCCGCTGACCGTTACTCCACAGGTGTGGACTAAATTATCGAAAGACAATAATGTCCTTAGCCGTTGATTACACCCGGCGACGCTGATATAACCTCTGCAGTTGCGAGCGTCGTTAAATAAAACATTAACATTTGATTACTCTAAGCATGACACCAAACAAACCCTCTTTCCTTCACTAACAATATTCTTTGCACTGTTCTCAATCCCACACCATACGCTTCTACAGTTGTTTCTTGAGCGTTGGCAACGTTTAATCAAAGTATGAAAAAAAAAAAATTCCGCAGTTACATCATTTGGTAACCATAACATTGTTATGGTCACTCTGACATCTTTAATATTTTTCCTGCATGTAATAAACACTTGTATGCATGTATTTATTTACACTGCAAGTGGGCAAGCACCCGATGGCAGTGGTATACACAATATAAATAATACACAAAAAAAAGATAAGCAATATACAATACATTTACAATACACAATACAATTATACAATACACAATACAATTTTATACACAATACAATAAGAATACACAATATAATTTAACACAGTAATAATAAAACATAAATAAAATACCTAATTTTACATTACAACCTACATAATTATGTATAGGCCCTACATAAGTTTCAATAGTCTTTCACTTTATTCTCATCTCACTCACTGTAGTGGCACTATGACGCATTTCACTGACACGTTGCAGCCAGCATCAAGATGGCCGGCAGCGTTCTGCTCGTCAACGTTTTTAAAATAATTATACACCTTAAACACTATTTCCCGCGCCTGTCTGTGCAATACTTGTCTTTTCACAGTCTCTCCTTCCATTTATTTATTTTACACACACACACACACACACACACACACACACACACACACACACACACACACACACACAGTAAATGTTAGTTTTATTTATTCACTGTATTGAAACACTCACACGTGAACAAACGAACTCGGGAAGTACTTGTTATAGACTGATTCCGATTGGTTCTACTGTACATACTTGTGACGTCACATACCAGAAATGCTACGGCGCATATAGCAGCCGACCGCCTTCCGAACTGCCGTCTAGTCTAGGCAGGTTAAAATAAAAAAGTAGTCGATCATGACTGATTTGGAAGGTGATAGTGATATATTTTATGACGAGTTGAGTTCAGAAGATAAATATAATTTTAATATGAGGAGAAACTCCGAAGGCCGTGAAAGAATAGTTCAAGAAACATTCCAACAATGTAAAATCCCAAACTAGTTCCCATACCGTACACAACTGGCGCATGCACAACTGGAACAAATCTATTATGGCATTATATTTTCAATGAGTAATGGAAAAACTTATACAGTTTTGAAACTACCTCATGTGAATTTTATGGAACGGACGCGATGATCAACCACAACTGGACAGGGTCGAACAACAAGTTACGAAGCGCCATAACAAAACTAGCAGTTCACGGTTTTCACCGCAAACTGTGCAGAAGATCAGAGTACCACGAACCTTCCCCCGAATGCGTGTGCAAACTGTGCAACGAAGTGTGTCCAAAATATCATTTTAGTAAATGTATGAATAGAACGAAGTCACTGGTGGAATATAGTAAAGAGAAGTAACTCATACGAAACTAAATTGAACGTTTGTGCGCACTTCTTTCTTATTATTGCGATACATCGGTGGGGGGGGGGGGGTTAGATCTTGCAGGACAATTAAGTTAACTAGACAGTCTTTAAATTAAATTTTAAAGAGGTACCGGGCTTTTCACTTAATGTATGTCTGAACAAGATGCCTAACAGATCCCAATGTCCATATTAGATACTGGAAAATCCTGTCAAAGATAAATAATTTAGCTTCTTTTGTTTGCTTACTTCAATGTAAACATTACATTTTGTTCATTCGTACGTGAGGCGTGTTCTTTATACAGAAGGACTACTAGTCACTAAAATGAAAAAAAAAAAATATATATATATATATATATATATATATATATTATCCAGGAATTTGCCGCGAGGGCAAGATGACAAGAAAAATGTTGTAATGTGAATGGCCTGTGCCGGGAATCTAAACGCGGACCTCACGAGTATGAAATCATCACGCATCCACGCCGCTGTGGTGTTAGGTAAACAGTACAGATCTGATGTTCGGAGTAGGCTAAACGCTATGATGAAAGCTTACATGAGATATGGTTTGTAATTTCTTGAAGACCTTTGAGGTAAACATTGATCTACACTCTTGCTTTAAATGCCAGTCATGTTGCCCTTACAGCACATATTGTTGTGTGCTAGTTCTTCCATTTCATCCTATAATCAATATCTTTGCCATAAGGACTAACAGAATTTTATTACTGGGAGCAAAGTTCAATTATCATTACGGGGTGGATGTTGATGAAAAGTCATCTTCTTATTTTTCACATTAAGACGATGCTTATTAATATAGAAATCTTTCTATGTTAATATCAACGTAAAAAAGTAATTTCTCATATTACATTTTTTGACGTTTTTGAACTAATAGGTCATTTTTATATTTTTCGGCATTTTTTGGTCATTTTTAATACATTCAAGAACTTTTAGATCATTTGGAATGCATTTTACTTTCTTCTTTACCGATAGGTCTGTTAAATCATTTTCTAACCAAATAGGTCAGTAGTAATTACCTACCGAATAAATGAATAACAGTGAAGTTTGAGTTTTATAGTTGGAACAAACACTAAAGTCCATCCCTCATACGAGCAAATGCTGGGTAACTTTCGGTGCTGGACCCCGGACTCATTTCACCGGCATTATCACCTTCATTTCATTCAGACGCTAAATAACCTGTGATGTTGATATAGCGTCGTAAAATAACCCAATAAAATAAAATAAAACCATCCCTCATTCCACTGAAGGCTTCACTTCACACAACGGAAGTAATATAAAATGCTTGACAGCAGCTTAGTTTAAGTGAAGACTTTGACCGCTACTGTTCTTTTGTCGGTACGAGAGTGTCTTTAGAATTTATATTTGGAAGGGGGGAAACTTTCACCGTGTCCTGGATAGGGCGTGGTTCGGAAGGGATGTCTACTGTAGTATTATTTTTAACACAAAGATTGCGAGAATGCACGCTGCGCCCACAATTTGTTTTGTCCCTTATCTGGAAGATCTGGTAGCAAAAGTGAAGTGCGGAAGGAGGAGACAGAGAATGAAGGCACTGACATGGACAACCCCTGATTGAAACACATTGTAAACCCTCTTTAAAATATATAGTTTTTCCTTAAAACCTTCATTTTGTTGCATGTTTTTTTCCTTCATTTTAACTAAATTCCAGGAAGTTGCCTCCTCTCTCCGAGATTTGCAGGACAGTCATGGAAACAAGATGACTAAGAAGTTGTGTTGCGAGCACGATGAATAATATTTAAATGTCATTTTCTTTTAATTGTGTCATTTTTCCATTAGTTTAAGGGCATTTTAATGGTCATTTTAAGTAGATTTTTAGGTCATCAACATCCGCCCTCTAGTGATGACCAATCCTGTGCATTTCCCATTGAGACCGGTCTAGTAACAGATAGCAGCACTTTAAGGGAAGACTCCACTGAAAATCATGACAATTTTTCCAAAATTTTTTTAGCTATTTCACTTATTCAGAATTTATATTTTCATACCCCAAATGGATTCAGCTCAATTCTGATTACAAATACTCTTATGTTTACACTTTTTAAATTAAGGCTGGAAAGGGGCGTGGAATTTAAAGAGCTGTCAAAATTGTTTTTCATCGAAGAATTCTTTTTTAAAATTTCTGATTACAAATCTAGTAACTTTTTGTTGGCTCCCTGAAGTTACTAGATGAATGTAGCGGAGGAGAATATTAATTTACATAAATATTCATTTTATTTTCAAATCTATTTTTCTGTGTTCATTTTTGTTGATTCAACACCAACTTTCTTATGCCAATCTGGATGAAATTTTTACTGCAAGTATTTATGAGGTAGCTGCATGTTTCTATGCATTTATTTTGTGAGAAATGCTGCTAGCTTATTTTATTAATATATTTCTTAAGAAAAATATTAATAAAATAAACTAGCAGCATTAAGAAAAATATTAATAAAATAAACTAGCAGAATTTCTCACAAAATAAATGCATAGAAAGATGCAGCTACCTCATAAATACTTGCAGTAAAAATTTCATCCAGATTGATTAATATTTGGCATAAGAAAGTTGGTGTTGAATCAACAAAAATGAACACAGAAAAATAGATTTGAAAATAAAATGAATATTTATGTAAATTAATATTCTACTCCGCTACATTCATCTAGTAACTTCAGGGAGCCAACGAAAAGTTACTAGATTTGTAATCAGAAATTTTAAAATAGAATTCTTCGATGAAAAACAATTTTGACAGCTCTTTAAATTCCACGCTCCCTTCCAGCCTTAATTTAAAAAGTGCAAACATACTAGTATTTGTAATCAGAATTGAGCTGAATCCATTTGGGGTATGAAAATATAAATTGTGAATAAGTGAAATAGCTAAAAAGATTTTGGAAAAATTTTCATGATTTTGAGTGGAGTCTTCCCTTAACTCTCAAGTTGAAAGTTGATATGTGTTGAAAACACTTTTAAAAACTCATATCTGAAATTAGAAATAGAAGTTTGTATTTCTGATATTAAATTTGTCGCTACGAACTTTCTAAAGACTGAACACTAAAACGTTCTGCACACAGATTTCTTGGAGTCCATAATGAGCTCTTTAAATTCTTCGTTCGCTGGTCTTGTTCCCCTAATGGTTGTTGGGTGAGCTTGAGTTGAGTTGGCATGTCCTTCTATTGACTTTGATCCCGAACAGCAATTATATTACCACTTTTACTAACCAGCTTGCAGAACCATTCAGACATCGTATTGCAACTGTCTACTATATAAGGATTCCCCCGCTAGACTTTAATTAAGATCTGATAAGTGCTTGTCTCTTACAGTGCAAGATGAAATAAATGCATTCAAGTTAATTGAGTTTCTGTAAGAGAGAGCCAGACTGTCTAGACAAACATTTTATATGATTGTATTGAATACATCATCTACTTGATAATAAATCATAGCCAGATTGAGTTACATGATCCTTTAATAGTTCTGTGATGAGTTATATTGAGTCTGACACTAGAAATGAATTGAGTCATGTATTTGGAACTATAAGTAATGATTAGGGATGTAAGTTTTTAGTATTAGGCTTAACGATATTCGTGAAATGTGTTAAAACTCAATTTTATGCATGGAAAATACAAATCCCTTAATGAACGTCCAAAATTAAGTCAAATATACCCCCTAATTTTCGCGAAATTGATAGAAAGCCATGAACTTACTTCATAATCACGATATTTTAAACAAAAGACAGATTTTATGGAGAATCCGTACGAAAAATGACTCTTCCTTCCAAATAAAACGTGAAAACTTTCTTCGTTATAAAATATACATTAACGTTCCTACATATATGATCGTTCAGCATTACATGCTTATGGCATCTGGCAACGATGTACTCATAGTTTCAGGGACTACTTCCAGAGAGTAGCGCAAGCAGACAACTGTTATTTCTCTTTCTCACAACAATGCCTTCGTGAGATCAAGAAGGCAGTGCTGTCATCCCCTCACAGTCGAATGAAATATTGAATTATGGATTTAATTAATGATGCAAACAATTTTCTGTTGGTTTCAAAGGGATTGTTTCAGCAACAATAAAAATATTATTTTATTATTTTTTAAGTTTCTTTGGAGTGGGAAATATGCATGAAATTGCTTGTTTTTTATGAAATATTCACCGAAATTAAACCATTTCATTCACCGAAATCAAGATAAAATAATCCCATAAAATTATACCCCTAATAATTATATTAATCACAGAGCTATTTTTACGTAAAGTTATGAACCTACTATAAATAGCACCATAAATCATTTATCATCAGGTTAAGGAGGATTAATGATAAGACCATGGTATTAGATCCAAACATCCGCTTTGAGAAAAACTTCACACAAGCGGACGAGGTCAACAAGGAAAAACAAGAAATATATGAACTCTACCTACCTTTCCTCTCTTTTAAATATAACATACCTGCTAATCAGTGGGTCGTCAAAAGTATGTTGGAGCGAGAGGTTCCCTTCCACAGTCTACCTACCAACTATTAGTGAAATTAAAATTCCAAGTATTTTAAATACAAAACATGTTATTACAAATTCTTAGGGATTCTTTTCATATCATTCAATATCATTTATATTTTCAAGAAAGATTTACGAGTATGTATTTATTCACACTGCAAATGGGTTTATACCCGGTGGCAGTGGTAAATAATTACATTTAATAATGACAATAATGAAGACAATAAAATACAATTAATAATACTAATAATTAATAGTAATAATAATTAATGATAATAATAATAATAATAACAGGGAGCATCCTACTTTAAATGAAGCACGGTCACTTAAAATAACATTTAAAGTAAATCTAATTTGTACCTTAACCCTAAGTTCGAACTAAAACCCACGAGTATGATATATTCATACTTGCAGAAGTACCTTTCAGCACTACACTCATTTCGCTGACAACTCACTCACTACACTGGAGCTACGACACATGTCACTGATACTATCCTGATTTCACTAACACTTCAAAAACATTTCATTTTGCTCTACCACTATAAACTATAAAGATTCACTGACAGAAACACACTTCACTTACACAACACACTTCACTGATACAACACTTCAATAACAAATATCAATTACACCCTTTAAATAGTGTGCATAATATACTACCATCTATTAGCAAAGTCCTTAAGCCTATTTTTAAATACATTTTTGGTTATTGGTAAAGCCTTTGGTAAGTCTGCAGGTAAAGCATTCCAGTCCTTGATAGTACGACTGAGAAAAGAAAACTTCCCAGTGTCCGTCCACTGTCTTCTTTCCCTCAATTTATATGAGTGGTCGTTCCTTGAAGAGATAATTTTGTTAATATGACATTTTGACATCAAGAGAATCAATATTTATTTTAATTATTCGACTTAAAAAAACATAACTGTTCTGCATTCAGAATCCTTGTTGTGGAGGAGCTGATGATTTAATCAAATCCTTCTCTCTACCTTTTTAAATAGTTATTTTACGAAGCTGTATCAGCTACTAGGTTATTTAGAGTCGATGGGATTAGTAATAGCGAGATGGTATTTGGCGAGATGAGTGGTGGTGGTGGTGGTAGTGGTGGTGGTGGTGGTGGTGGTGGTGGTAAACATTTCATACACACTATAACTTGGTAGAAAATTAAAAAAATCTCCAAGTGGCCAAGTCTGTATGATGGAAATAAACTAGAAGGAACCTGCTAGAAATCCAGGAGGAAAATATTTTCCACGTCTGAGCACAATGGTGGGACTGGCGCAGTAACATGTGGTAACGTGACATCCCGGACACGCGCTGTAATATAAACAATTGTTAAATCATATTCGTGTCCCGCCGAGCTGCCTGTGTGGTTTCAGTGATTGAATGACGGTCTTGTATTCCCGCCAGGGGGCGTAGTAAGTAATTCACATAATGAAAACAACTTCCGCCACCCTCTCTACAGCGCGGTACCCCGCTGACGTGTCAGATTTGAAAAGAAGGGGCAGGGACATCTATTGTTTGCACAGGGGAGGATTTCTCTTCGCTGTCCCGCCTAAGCCACCCTCTTCTCTAAGTGAGAATTATGTATCACATCATCTCCGTCCCCCGTCACTCACGGGCCTTTTATTCGAGACTGGTTGTCACAGATTTAACAGCAAAACCAGAGTCTCGCTATGGAGGATTAACACGTGGAATTTCTAGCAGATTGTGTTCAAAACAGAGAAAAACTCTTATGGAGTTGTATCGGTATGCAACTTTCTATTAGAACATAGCCTTCCTGCGTCGAGGATCCGGGTTCATAATCCGAAAACGATGAATGGAAATTTAGCAGATGGAATTTCTAATAGTTCGTGTTCAAAACAGAGAAAAACGCTCACTCTTTTGTTTATAGTGTTGTAGTACGTAACTTTCTATTAGAGCATAAACTTTCTGCGTCAAAGATCCGGGTGTGGAATTTGTGTTGGGCAAAGACACTAATGGGAAGGGTTCCTCAAACACTTTCGCCTGTACGTCACTTCTCTTTCAATTAACCCATAATTTATTATTATCACTATCATTTTGCATATTTTTATTCAGGATAAAATGAAATTCATTCACAAATAATAAATTATTATGAGATTTCTGCTGCAAAACACCCAGAGGGATGAAAACCTTAAATAATTCTGACATTTGCTTTTTCCACACATGAATCAGTCCGTCATACAGCTACGTCTTACATTGTTGCAAGATATTTAAATAAATGGTTCAGATATTAAATACAGTACAGTAGTGTCAAAATAAAAACTGGACAGACCCTTGTAGCTGATTTCAGAGTCTTGTTCACTCAGAGCACGATAGACTGGTAACTAAGACTTTCGTGGTTCGAATCCTGCCTGGGAAGGAAACTTTTTTTTGTTCCTTACTCAAATTTATTCCCAATAATTTTCGATTGCAGCGATATTTTACTACTTAATTAACTTATTTTTTCCCAGAACATGAATTTTACTAGCAATCGAAAAGTATTGGGAATAAATTTGAATAAAGAACAAAAAAAAGTTTCCTTCCCAGGCACGATTCGAACCACGAGTCTTAGTTACCAGTCTATGGTGCTCTGGAGTGAAAAGGCTCTGAAATCAGCTACAAGGGTCGGTCCGTTTTTTTTTTTTTTTTTTTTTGCCATGAATATGCTCAAACACCTTCCCCAATATGCAAAGTGACGCACTCCGTCAGCCAAGTTTCTGGAACATAGGTTTTCTGTGTAAGATCCAGTTTCAAATCACGGCGAGACCAAATTTTTGTTAAGGAAATTAAAAAAAAAATCGATTTTTTTCTTGATTCATTGCCCATGGACAGTCTTTCACTGCAAATTCAGCCTTCTCCAATCTTTCCCATTTTCTGCCTTCCTCTTAGTCTCCGCATATGATCCGTATATCTTAATGTCGTCTATCATCTGATATTTTCTTCTGCCCCAAACTCTTCTCCTGTTCACCATTCCTTCCAGTGCATCCTTCAGTAGATAGTTTCTCCTTAGGCAGTGATACAGCCAATCCCTTTTCCTCTTCCTGATCAGTTTCAGCATTATTATTTCTTCATCCACTCTTTCCAACACAGCTTCATTTCTTATTCTGTCTGTCCACTTCACACGTTTCCATTCTTCTCCATATCCACATTTCAAATGCTTCTATTCGCTTCGTCGTAATGCCCACGTTTCTGGCTCATACAGTGCCAAACTCCATACAAAGCACTTCACTAGTCTCTTTCTTAGTTCTTTTTCCAGATGTCCGTAGGAGATGCTCCTTTTTATATTAAAAGCTTTCTTCGCCATTGATGTCCTCCTTTTGACTTCCTAGCAGCATCTCATGTTACTGCTTATAGTACACCGTAAGTATCTGAAGCTGTCCACTTGCTCTCCTGCCTTATTTAGAATTCTCATGTTTACCTTTTTTGTTTTTCTTCGGATAACATGATCTTCGTCTTGTTTGTATTTACCTTCATCAATTATTGCTCACAGTTGATATTTAAGGTCCAGTAGCATATTCCTTGGTGTTTAAAAAAATTATCCTGCATTTTCTGAATTCATTGATAGATTATGTAATTTGTATGTGTGTGTTTATATAGGCCTATATATATATATGTGTATATGGGCTTATATAGATGAATTCCATGGCTGAAATGTATTAATGAAATTCAGGTTAGTAAGAACTGCAACATTTACTTTAAAAAATGCACTATTTTCCGAAAATTGTTTTTTTTTTAATATAGATACATATACACTATTTCATAACCCATAACTCATTAACAGTTTGAAAGCATTAAATTTGGCACTGATTCTATAAACAGTAGAGCAAAAAGTACACTACAATCAAACTAAATTCAGCTTGTTTTGCTATTAGATCTATGCAAAAGATAGTAAATATCAATACCTTAAAAACAATATACTTTGCATACTTCCACTCGGTAATGAGTTTTGGAATAATATTCTGGGGAAATTCCACAGATAGTAACAATATATTTCTATTACAAAAAAGAGTAATTAGAATAATAGTAGGTGCGAAATCTAGGGAGTCGTGTAGGACTATTTAAAAAAAACTACAAATAATGCCCATGGCTTCTCAGTATATCTTTTCATTAATAGTCTTCCTCGTATGTAATCGTGAAAACTTTGTAACTAATTCAACAGTTCATAGCATAAATACACGTCAAAAAATTACTTTCTTACTCCATCGGCAAGTCTATCGTGCTATCTAAAAGGAGTGCGTTATATGGCAGTAAAAAGTTTTAATAGTCTCCCTATCGATATAAAAAATGAAACTCAAAACATAAAATTATTTAGGGCCAAATTAAAGAAGTACCTAATTTCTCACGCCTTCTATTCTGTAGGTGAATTCATGACATTCAATAACACTTCATGAAATTGATACTAAAACTATGTGTTGTACTAGTATACTATATTGTAAATCTCGTCTGTATATATTTCATCTAGACTGTGTCTATAAATTAAGATTTTATAATAGTATTAAGTTTTTTGACTTGTTCCATATTCTAGCTGTAAGCATGTATGAATACCATGGAATGTTAATAAATACAATACAATACAATAGCCGTAGGTTAGAAATTAAGGAATTACATTTCATTAATGTCCATATAATTGTAATTTATAATATATACGTAAGTAATATATATAAATTATAATATTCATAATATTTATTTATAATAATTTATATAATTTTAAATACAAAGTTCAGAAATTTATTAAACGCAATGTAAGTTTAAATGTTGATATAATAATCTAAGTTAAAGAGTAATATGTTTTCTACATCCCCTGAAAAATAAATAAAGGTAGCAATTAAATTTGAAGAGTTCTATGCTTGCCTAAATCCGTACTTACATTCTACTTTTTTTTTTCCATACATTGATATGTTTTTCTTATGCAAAACTGATAAAACGCTTCCAAGACGTTAAGTCCATTGAAATCATGTCCATATGGCTTATGTCCTCTAATATTTTTGTCCACTTTCATGTATGTCCACATTTTATGTGCGTCCATTTTTTTGGGTCCATGACTGTTATGTCCACTTTTATTCAAGTCAATTCCTTTTGTACCACAGGCTGTTTTTGATAGCTTTATAGATAATATTGAGCCTGATATGATAGATTTAGCATTGTACATGGAAAGAACTTACATCCGGGGAACACCTGCTCGAGGAAGAAGAAAAGCAATGCTACCTAGATTCGCACCTCAAATATGGAACACTTATAATCAGGTTCTGGCAGGACAACATCGAACAACTAACATAGTCGAGGGTTGGCACAACCGCTTTCAGAAACACATCGTTACACATCACGGGTCGGTTGGAAATTCATGGAATTTATCAAGAAAAACCAAAGGAATAATGAAATTATAATAATACAATTGCTTGGCGGGCATTTGAATGTGCGACATCCTATTAAAAAATCGTCCTACAAAATTTAAGTCGAGTAGAAGAGATTGTTAGAAATTACAACCACTGCAATGAAGAAGGACACACCAGAACTTACCTCAAAACTATTAGTTATCATCTGAAGCTGTATGAAGATGAACAGGCAGAAGAGATTGAGTAGGGAATTGAAGTAAATTTGTAGATGGACATAATGTATTGTACGATCATGTAGTGGACGTAAAAATGTGGACATAAAATTTGTGCAATTGGACTAAAATAAAGTGGACATAATGATAATGTTTTATTTTCGCTGGCAGAGTTAAGGCCATAAGGCCTTCTCTTCCACTCAACCAGCCTTAATCAATACAATACATAAATTTAAATTACAAATATTTACACTGCACTTAAAAGGTTCTCCAGCAATATTCTTCACTACATATTTATTTAAATTTAGATAAATCTATAAGGTAAAGTAGTAACTTAATTTATGAGCTAATTTAATTCAATGAATTATAATTAATTTAATATTTGAGATAGCTAGTAAAATGATGAAAATTAATTTAATATAAGCTTACTAGGACTATGTTACAGGGAGAATATATATATATTTCTATTTCTATAATGAGAATATTAATGTAATTGCCATTAGAGGTTTTGTAAATCTATTTAGAGAAATTAATGATGATAATAATAATAATAATAATAATAATAATAATAATAATAATAATAATAATAATAATAAGAATGGACAGATGTTAGTTTCATTATAAGTAACAAATATTAATCAGCAATTCATCTGTTAAGTAAGAATTTATGTAATTTTGACCTAAATGAAGTTATTGTCCAAGAACCCCTTACATCACTCGGTAGCGAGTTCCAATTTCTAGCAACTGAAACTGTATAAGATGAAGAATATAACGATGTCTTGTGGTAGGGTATAATGAGTAAATTGTTATAATGAGATCTTGTACTTAGCTGATGATATGCGGATAAATTTTGAAAACGAGAAGCCAAATAGATTGGGGTAGCGGTGCGCAGAATTTGAAATAAGAGAACAAGAGAATGCAGGGCTCGTCGATCGCTTAGCCTTAGCCAAGACAGAGTTTGGAATATACTTCATAGGACATATATTTATGGACATAGTGTAATGGACTTTTATGTAATGGACATAATAAAATGGATATTAAAACTGTGGACATTATAAAAAGGACCTGACGTCTGTGTTTCGATAAAACTGTTGTTGAAACTACTGGTTTCAATTTCACTCACTTTGATTAGGGTCTGAAACGCTGGTGACTATTTCTCTAGAATAAACGTAAGTGTTTAATGAATTCCTAGTGCCGAAGCTATGAAAGTGCGGGATCTTCATCTATGTGGTTCCCATGTGCCATCATGACGTGAATACGAGAAACTTAACGAGCGTGGATGTAATTAATTCATTTATATAACAACTCTCTCAGCAGAGTAAATCGGCTGAAAGAGGAAGAATGCACTTTTTTATGAGTTACAATGTCGTTTTTGTGTGTTGCAGAGCCCGACTGCCTTGCTGGTGTCAGACAGCGACGAGGAACCTGTGAGCAAGGTGCCGAGACTGAGCGGAGGTGGCGGTGGCGGCTGTGACAGCTACAGCGACAGGCTCACCGATGACGGCTCCTACTTCGAGGTCGGTTGAAATCACAATTATGAACTAAACTGAGTAGCATACTTCCACCTCATCCTTCAAGTTTAAGCGCTTACTTGGATCTTTTTGTTACGCCTTTTCCACTCTTCATAAGTTTGCCTCTAATGCTCTTCGCTCACGATAGAGGGGAGTACACTCAGTCTGTTGCTATATTTCTCTCGATCTGTCGCGCCTGAATTGGCTGAAGTTTCTCTTTTTTATTTTTTCTTGTGTTATATATATTTATATTATAATGTACCGAAGTACATATGATATTTCCATGCAGATATTCTGCGTCATCATACGATGAAAGAGTAATGGAACGGAGAAAAATTCTCTCCGGCGCCGGGATTTGAACCCGGGTTTTCAGCTCTACGTGCTGACGCTTTATCCACTAAGCCACACCGGATTCCACCCCGGCGTCGGAAGAATCGTCTCAGTTTTAAGTTCCAACTCTTGGGTTCCCTCTAGTGGCCGCCCTCTGCACTACGTCGGATCCTGGCCAACCAGTCACTCATTACGAGTGCACCTCAGCACATGTGTGGACTTCGGTCCTTGGTTCATAGATATCTATGACGTAGTGCAGAGGGCGGCCACTAGAGGGAACCCAAGAGTTGGAACTTAAAACTGAGACGATTCTTCCAACGCCGGGGTGGAATCCGGTGTGGCTTAGTGGATAAAGCGTCAGCACGTAGAGCTGAAAACCCGGGTTCAAATCCCGGCGCCGGAGAGAATTTTTCTCCGTTCCATTACTCTTTCATCGTATATTTATTTATTTAATCATTCATTCTGATAGAGTTAGGACCTCTTCCACACTGCCGGAAGTGAAATATACATTGAAACAATAACAAAAGTAGTAATATTAATACTTACTTACTTACAAATGGCTTTTAAAGAACCCGGAGGTTCATTGCCGCCCTCGCATAAGCCCGCAATTGGTCCCTGTCCTGAGGAAGATTAATCCAGTCTCTATCATCAGATCCCACCTCCCTCAAATCCATTTTAATATTATCTTCCCATCTACGTCTCGGCCTCCCCAAAGGTCTTTTTCCCTCCGGCCTTCCAACTAACACTCTATATGCATTTCTGGATTCGCCCATACATGCTACATGACCTGCCCATCTCAAACGTCTGGATTTAATGTTCCTAATTATGTCAAATGAATAATACAATGCGTGCAGTTCTGTGTTGTGTAACTTTCTCCATTTTCCTGTAACTTCATTACTCTTAGCCCCAAATATTTTCCTAAGCATCTTATTCTCAAATACCCTTAACCTATGCTCCTCACTCAAAGTGAGAGTCCAAGTTTCACAACCATGTAGAACAACCGGTAATATAACTGTTTTATAAATTCTAACTTTAAGATTTTTTGACAACAGACTGGATGATAAAAGCTTCTCAACCGAATAATAACAGGCATTAATATTAATATTAATACTAACACTTAAATATAAACTCATTTTGATGCACATTAACGAGCTTACATAATAAAATATTGACTAAACATGATACATAATTAAGTAATTAACAGTTTATATCCTATATACAGGGTGGAAGTGAAATAGGCTTGGAGATTTTCAGAGCGAATAGCTCAGGTTGTGTGCAAAAAAAAAAAAAGTTTTTTTCCCCCAAATGTTTAACTTTCTCTTATTCGGTAACTATTGCGAGTAGGATCGTGATTTTTGTCCATATCGATAGGAAATCTAATAAAGATTAATTTATCTCTCTGGCGTATTTCAATAGCGTGGTCGGTTTTCGTTTAAATTCAATTTTGAAAACCTCTAAATTCAAGTCACTGCACGATGCGAGTTGGTTGCAACACAGCGCCAGAGAACAGCTCATCTAGCGAGACACAGTGAATTCGCTGACCTCTTACATCTGTATCACGAGAATAGTGTGTTATCGGCGATGTTGCCGGACTGCTGAGAGTCCAAACTTAATTTTCTAATTAACTATGCATTTAATCACAAAACATAATATAGGATTTCTATTCATTTAAATGTACCCCATCATCCCTTTCAGCCTCCAGGGTTACTTCACTTCCACTCTGTATTGTTTAGTAGGTTATTTAACGACGCTGTATCAACTACTAGGTTATCTGGCGTCGATGGAATTGGTGATAGCGAGATGGTATTTGGCGAGATGAGGCCGAGGATTCGCCATATTATCTGACATTTGCCTTACGGTTGGGGAAACCTCGGAGAAAAATCCAACCAGGTAATCAGTCCAAGCGGGAATCGAACCCGCGCCCGAGCGTAACTTTGGATCTGTAGGAAAGCGCCTTAGCCGACTGAGCTACGCCGGTGACTAAGTTTCTAAATTATTTTATGTACACATACATGCATACATACATACATACATACATACATACATACATACATACATACATACATACATACATACATAATATACAGTTGCCCAAGGAGATCGGGCCGTTGAAATATTCGAAGCCAAATATTCTCGTTCAGAAACTCGCTTGAAAAACTGAAAGAAAAATTATAGATTTATTAATTTGTCCTACAGAATAATATCTGTAATACTAATTGTCAATATTACAGATATTATTCTGTAGGACAAATTAATAAATCTATAATTTTCTCATAGCTGCAGTGCATATATTTGTACAGATTACTGTGCACGTAACTGCGGAATCCCGGCCAAACAAGTCGCTCAGCTGAGTGCGCTCCTAGTATAATGGCAGTTGACATTGGACAAATACGTCAACATATATGCCTAACTTGGAGTCAGGCCACAAAGGGAAACATTGAAGGAGGAGGATTCGGTCCGGTGCTGTGGATTGAATTCGGCGTAGCTCAGTGGTCAGAGCGCTTGGTACGTAGAACCAAGGATCCGGGTTCGAGCCCCGGCGCCAGAGCGAATTTTTCTCCTTAAATATTAATTGAAAGAAAAATGTTGAAATATTGTAAATAATATATATATATATATTTATTTATTTATCCTTATTAAATGTGAATGTAATTTTCTTTCATGAGTTTTTAAACGAAACGGGTAGCAAAGCGGTAACTAAATGAAAGAAACTCCTTAATTTTTATTTTCTTTATAACGTAGGAAATGAACTGACCAGAGATGATTTGTTTTACTTTATATTTTTATTCTCCTCTCAACCGTAAATGGAACGTAGAACATCTTAAATCTATGGCTTCATTTCAACAATTTGTCATTTTTCTTCACAGAGCTATATAACTTAGTATATAAGATCCTCTAGTGAACTCGCTGTAATGCAATCTGCACTTAATTCTGTATGAAAATTTCGTGTTAAATAAAATATGCTTTGTAGACTTACTTTTCATGAATATAACTTAAAGAATTGAAATTGTTATTGCAACATTAATATGACGGAAGCTTTCTGAAAGAATTAACAAATGAAGTAACATGAAACAGTTGCTATGACTACATTTACGACTACATATTGTGGGAAGGCAAACAACTGCTGTACGTGGGAGGAACAAAGACAATAAAATGTTTACGCTATTACTTCCATTAATCATTATCTTTCGTGTGGGCGGGATGGTATGAATCAGTGTGATCTCTCACTCCGTTGCAGACATGAACACGTAGACACAGTGGGATTGGTTTATTTTTAGAGGATGCAGTCTGTTACAGATTGTTTTAAATGCACTTGTTTCTTCCGAATCTGTTTTCTGCTTGAGTAAATATGAAGCCCTGATATATGCTTGAAGATTATATTACTGACAATGCTGAACATTTTCGCGTGTGGAAATGACAGCAAGGTTTTGTTGAAAATTGGTCATACAGTTGCATGTGGAATGGGAATACCCCAGAAAAACATCCTCACTCCGGCCCTTTTTAATAACATTTCATAATTTGAACACCGGAAATTTTAGGAAAAGTTTGATGAACTTTGATAAGCCATGAAATAAATTCATAAATTTTACAAGAACTAGCACACAAATTCCACAATTTGGGACATCTGGCCGACATCTGTGGCTGACCACTAGGATCATTTTTAAAAGATTCAGAAATTTAACCCTTAAATTGGCAAAACTTCATATCTCACACTAGTTTATTAAACCGTGTCGGACTGTAAAGAAAACAACTATCGCAATGTCCATATTTCATATGTCGTACAATATAATAAATAAATTTAGCTTCCCTTATGAAAAGGTTGCCAGATTTGACAAAGCATATTACATATAATTTGGAAACACACCCTAAAAGGTAAAATGATACTGTATACATTTGAAACGGTTAGAGAATCGAATATACAAAATGCCAGAAAAATTTACACCTAATTAGCGTTTGTGCTCATTTACAGTTAAGAAAGGGGGGGGGAAATCATCAGATAGGTTAGAATGATTTGAATGTCATATACCGCGAGAAAAATAATAGTACGGATTTATTGGCATAGATATATAAACCCAATCAACAGCCATCGGTTAAGATAACTTGAAATTTCCATTATCACTCCCATACAAATGATTTCTCAGTCTCTGAACCGATCCTTTGAGGGCACTAATGGCTATTTCCTTCACAATGCTGTGTGTTAGCCCCAACTTTTACATTTGTTGGCAAAGAAGGAGGGAAATTGTGAAATTTTCATTTTCCTACAAATTTTTTTCTATTCTATTAAAATTATAGCATATAGCCTATTAACCTGTTGTATCCTATAGGATACTTTGGGAATTTAAAGGTTAAGCAAAACTGGATACAACATAAACTGAATATGGATGCTAACAGAATTCTTTACGAATTTTGAATGTCCTATCTGGAGGAAAGTGAAGACTAGGGGAAACCTTTGAAAGGTTTTGACTTACGATTTAATTTTTTGTGATCTAGAATCTTGAAGAATTATGATAATCATTTCATTTTGATGTGGGGTTCAAATCCTCCTGTAAAATCGGTGCCCAAATCAGTCTGGTGGGAGATGCATGCTTCTTAATAAACCAGGGAATTACTTTCGATTGTAGTTGTCGATTATCGTCTTCGATTATCGTTCCTACTGTTATCCTTAGAAATACGGTTAAATCCCGATTAATCTTCGATTTTTCAGGTCGAATACCTTTCTCCTAGATGACTAACATTCGCGCTATCTCAAACATGCAATCACACGCCCGATTCTTTCGTTTCCTAAGCCCACTGTCCTTGTGGCATAGATAGGCCTATCCAAAAGCGTGTCAGCTGTTAATATCATTGTCAGAGTCACTAAAAAAGCTCGTGGTTGGGCGTTTATTGAATTTTACAGTATTTGTTAAGCTTTTCTGTTAGTCTTATGAGAAATGTGATTGATTTATTAATTTTATAAAACTGTTTATTTGTTTCCTTATTTATTTCTTTTATTCATTTATTTATTTTTATTTGTGTATTTACGTATTTATTTATTTAGTTTTTATTTATTTATATTTAATTTAAGTGGTTATTCAAGGAAGGGCTCAACTCGTTATTTTAAAATTTAGCAGAAGGAACAAAGAACTGAATATCTCAATATCAAATACTTACATAAAATGAATTTTTAACACAATAATATATTTAAAGCACTTTCAAGAAGATTTATATTTCTTGTAGGTTGATTTCTTTGGGCAGATTCTTGATATAGCCAACATTTTTTTCTGAATGGCCTGACATGAAATCAAGGTGATGTCATTTCTTGTGATACGTAGTTTTATTAAATGTGTAACTTGAAGTAGAAATGTTTGTATGTGACTAGGTTTTATTTGTCAACCAAATTGTTGCTATAAAATGAGTTTAAATTATTAGATTATTATCGTCTTTTCGATAATCTCGCAGTTTTTTGACATTAATTAAATACGACAAAACTGTATTGTATTAAAATACTATCATATAGGCCTACACATATTACTAAATCACAATTCTCGTACACGTCTATTTTTATCGTTCATATTTTATTAAAATCAAAGTTGTCATTCTTTTTTTTTTTTTGCTGTTATTTATACTCGCTTTAACATCTCTGGTCATATCGCTAGTTAATCTTCTGTGTGAAATCCGAAGGCCTGTGTACTATTGTTGAGACTGGTTCTATTGTTGTGAACTAAATGGTAACTGTAGATGTATTACTGATTTGTTATGAATATGATTTTTGTGATGAATGAAGCCGGTGATATTCAGGGATGTTGTGGCCCAAATTTTCTGGCATTCACCTTATAGTTGAGGGAAAACCCTGAAAAACCTCAACCAGGAAATTCAACCCGACCTGGAATCGAACCCGGGTCCTCTGCGTAAGAGAGCAGATGCTGACCGCTACACCACAGAGGTGGTCTGTAGTTCATTGTTTTTGTTTTCATAGTATAATAAAACTTATATTTTTTGTTTTCATATTGTAATAACACGTATACTTTCATTGTTGTTTTATGCTTGCGGGGTTAACGATGACCCATTTGTTTTGTATTCTTTCAAAGTTCCCCTCCGGCATTTTCTCACTATTTAACATGACCGGAGCATGAATACAGCTAGTTAGCATTGTTAGTTTCTGACGTAATCAAAGAGATATACGAAAGCCATGATGCGGTAAATAATGTTAATGCTTGTTTATTAATTAGAAAGTCTCTAATACTTTCTCAGAAATAAGTGACCACCATTTTCTCACACTTGTAATTACTGTATTTCTTTGTATGAATATAGAAAAAAAGAACATATTAAACAGCCTTTCATATTTTTTATTGCTTGCACTTTCTTCATACCGACAGTTACTTACTGAAAATGATACGAAATGTGCTGACAGTCGTGTATTGTGTTGATTTCGTATGCGAAAAGTGGATAAATTATGCCGACATCAGATTTTTCGTGGTATCCTCATTGCCTGTAGGAAAATACGGGAATAGTAGGCCTATCTTCATATTTGCTTACAATTAATTCCTCAGATTTTCTAAAGTTATTGCAATGCCACTTCTTTTATTCGAATATGAAAGCTGCACGCTCACTGCTGAGCAATTACAAAGAATTGAGTCATCTTAAGTGAAATTTCTTAGTGCTGTCGCTGGTTATACAGTTTACTAGACAGTAAGAAAACCAAGTTAGAAAAGAAAATGTTCAGAGCGTTTGTGAAATTAGGCCTATACAGATGTAGACAGAATTGCCATGAACACAAATTGCGAATTCCGGACATCAGACTCTGCAAAACAATATTACAATATATCATCAAAGGCAAAAGAAGTCCAGGAATGATGCAGATATCTCGGGCATGGGTTCAATTCCCACTTAGGCTGATTACCTGGTTGAATATTTTCCTGGGTTGTTCCAACTGTAAGGCGAATGTAGATAATTGATGGCGAAACTTCGACCTCATTTTGCCAAATGCCATCTCGCTATAATCAATTCAATCGACGCTAGATAACCTGGCAGCTGTTACAGCGTCGTTAAATAACCAACTAAAATAAAGACCAGGGAGACCAAATAAGAGGTCACGTGAACAGCTTCAGAGTCGGAACAGATGAGATCTGACCTAAATTTTGGAGGAGGAGGAGAAGAAGAAGAAGAAGAATATGATAATGAATTTCCCAGTATTCATTACCCGATAATATATGACCTGTAACGCCAGAATTGCATCAACCATTTTAAAATCTTCATTGAACATCATCAATCACCATCTCTATTCATCTTTATAATATTCAATGTATATTATTTATTTTCAATAAATTTTTATCGTTTTGATAGCTACCACATCTTGTCGCAGAATATTCTTTTTTAAAATTTCATTATGTATTTTTCTAACATTAATTTACATTTTCTTTTTTGTTCATTTGAATTGATTAGGATGCCGATATTTTAAATCCAAGATTTGGACGGCTATCATTTCGATGATATTCTCTCTGCATTGGAAATGAATGAATGAATAAATAAATAAATAAATAGGCCTAAATAATTCTCTACACCACCTGGGATTGATCCTGGGACCTTCCAGTCCACAGCCAGTTGTTCCATCATACTTCGCAGTATATCGGAAATAAAATTGCTCTGCATTTGGATGAGAAATCACACTTCTGTGTTCTGCTATTTTACCTTTGTGGCAAATATAGTTCTTGTACATATTTGCTCCTTCATTTTTTTTTCGTACCTTTGTGGTTTTGTGTGCAAAAGTCGTGGTACTCGTTTCTGATAAGATCAGCAGAGTACAGAAAGGGAAATAAACTCAGAATCAAAATTACCTGTAGAAAATTTTGTAACGATTAGCGATTGCTGTAGACATTATTAGGGCTCGGATTTACACATGTCTAGCTTTTCTGAACACGATGACACGGTTTTTATTAATCATATAATAGTAATTTATGTAATTAGTGTATAATCTTGGTAATTTTCACGAGTGTTTATAATGAAAATTATATACGTGTTACATGCAACGTTTTATGCTATTCTAGCATTAAAATATGTAAAAAAGAGCTATTATAAATTTACAAAATGTAATGTTATGGCGTAGTAGAGACATGAGTACTGGATGTGACGTAATATATTGCACAGTTGCTAAGTAACCGTTTCTAAGACAATGTTATTTTGTTATTTTGAAGTTTTTTCTTGCAGGTACGTTGTATAAAATTGTGTTGTGAAGGCGGTGATGACGTCATGGAATATCAATATTAGTTGCTAGGGAATCTTTTCTGTTACCAATGCCAGAATTAGGTCAATTGTGTACGATTTACAGCGTCATAATAAGCGTGTTTTAATGCTAAGATTGCGTAAATATATATTTTATCATATTGTAGCACAAGTCGCACTTGACCAAAAAATGGTATAAAGGCATATTTTTGGCCATGTTACAATTAATCGTTTTAACAGTTCTTCAAGTATTATTTACACGTGCTTTTCTGAATTATGGCAAGAGATTTTGTTTGTGTTTCCTTACTTTGGAAATATTTTGTGGCTAAATGAAGTTTGAAGGTAACTGGATTCATCAGCAGTGAGTTGTCAAAACACGAAAGACAAAAGAATGTTAAGAAATGGCCATTTTGTTGTTGGTCGGTCTCGCCTTCACCCCTTCATCTCTCCTAAGTTATGATACTTAAAGAGGTTCCAACCCCGCTATTGCCAGGTAGTAGGTCATAAACAGTCAGTAATCCTGTTAACCTAGCTTTGAAACAATTAGTTACGCAGACAAATGTTGGATTTTTTCACCCATATTTTTCTCCCTTCTATTTTTATAGGGTGAACAGACCGCTACACCCAAATAAGGAATTAATATTAAAAAAAGGTTATAAAATGATGAATATTACAGTTTTTAAGTAATTTTTTGACACTATTTGATTTGTTTTGCGTCAGTTTTCCAAGTTTCTATGCCAAATTTTGGTATTTTTTTAGGACATAAGTCCATGCATATTTCCAGAGTTTTTAGGTCATAGAAATCAAAGTACTACACACTGTACTTGTCACAGCTGTATTATGTTGTTTGCCAACAGCTAGTTTACAGATACAGTAAATTATAGTCGTCCAATGTGTATGAGATTACATTCGCTGATACGTTTTAAAGATATATTTAATAATGGTGTAAATTTAAAAAGATTTATCAGCATTTATACGGGCACCATGTGGTTGGTCAGTGTACGATAGAACTGATAAGAAAAATTCTTTGTCATTTCTCTGCAGCAGATAAGGATATCGGAGTAGCTTGCAGAGAACAGCAATACCCGACATGTTAGTAAAGAGGAGATAGCTCTGTGAGTTGGTCTTCACTCGTATTGTGTGCAGTGCAAAAGTTTTCTTTCTATGCCATGCATATAAAGTAAAACAGTAATCCGTGTAGTGCGAGAGTGTTGTAGCTAAGCTTTGGTGCAATATATAGTGTACAATACGAAAGTGTTTATAAGTGTGTTGTGTGTGAGATAATTGAAGATCAATTTTAGTATCTTCCACTTCAGATTCCATGAGCTATCACCCATCTATTCCGTCGTATGGAACAATTTAATTTCATTCACCAATAAAAATATAAATTAGAAATATTCCATATTCACTTACTGTTTCCTTGTTACAAAACAGTGTGGATTGGTGAATAATGTGAACTCTCCTGTTTGGAATGGTAAGAGTTACAATTTAACATACTCTAGGCCTAGTTTCTTCTATATTATTGTATTGTTATTATATTTTATTACATTTCTGAGTGACTTGTGTTAACACTGTTACTTTTAGGCAATTATGCTGTCCGGAAACAAATTAAAATCAGTAATAATAAATTAGATTTGGTCACTTATACAGGGTGGAAAAAAATTCGATCGACACACTCTGTGATGTAGCAGATAATGTGCAAGAAATTTCTGACATTATAACCATTTCGGAAATGTCGTTCTTTGTCACCAGAGAGCATCGAAGTCTGCGATACTTTAAATAGACTTAAGTGGTTTACATCTCAAGATAATGTGATTGTTAGACAGTCCTTATTTGTGACGTAGCAAGTGTAGAAAGGGAGAGGGACGTCAGTTGCTTACCATAGACCATGAATAGCTAAACGAAAACACTAAAATACATTTTATGAGCAATATGTTTACTTTTCAGTTCACAGGGTTCCCTTCACTGCCAATCCAGGTTAAATGAAATATTCTTGTAAACATAATGTAGAATAAGGAGTGAAGTTATTGTCTGTCTAAAGGAGCTCTCTCTCTCATCAACGTCAACACATATAGCGACGAAAGATAGTACAGTATTTTTATACTTTTTTTTTTAGTAGGTTATTTGACGACGCTTTATCAACATCTCAGGTTATTTAGCGTCTGAATGAGGTGAAGGTGATAATGCCGGTGAAATGAGTCCGGGGTCCAGCACCGAAAGTTACCCAGCATTTGCTCGTATTGGGTTGAGGGAAAACCCCGGAAAAACCTCAACCAGGTAACTTGCCTCGACCGGGATTCGAACCCGGGCCACCTGGTTTCGCGGCCAGACGCGCTAGCCGTTACTCCACAGGTGTGGACTTTTAGACATGGATCGGTTGTTTAAAAATAACTTCCTTTGAGTAATTTATTTTTTTTAGTGAAGTTGATCAGTAGAACTTTTCTACGTTCTGTTTTATCGGTGTTTGAGGTCGGCTTTATTATTATAATTTTCATAAATTATATCATACCACGTATGGCAATAGTATAACATTCAATGACGCTTTCAATTGCACGGGTTATTCAGGGCCGAAATTCCATATCGGTGAGAAATGGCCGAAAAATTTTCCTGGAGTCCTCTACCAGGGACAGGGTTCTTTTTTTCTACACGGCCCTTCAAACTTCACTTTCATTTCAGGGGAAACCATGCTGAGTATCGCCCTTTAAAATCCATCACTCTAGGCCAGATTTAAAATCTATTGTCCTACGTTGGGTTTGAAGTCACAAGCCTCGAATCCAAGGCCGTCATGGTTACCGCAAATCACCGAGGACGACATATTTATGGTAGTTTGTAATGCAGACTGTCTGTAAAATGAAATATGATCGGCTTTTAAAAACTTAAACATATTACAAGAAAGTATTCCGTGTTAGGCAATAGTGTAATTATCTTGAAACTATACTTAAATTTACATAAAGTCGATCGTACATGGTTTCTTTTACGGTCCATTCAACTACTCCTTCCGCAACGCACTACCTGCTTGTAAGGACGATATGCCTTTCTCTTTTTTCCACCCTCACCCTTGTAGGGCCGGACTTGATTCAGCGCAAACATGCAAAAATGAAACTTAAGAACTAGCTATACTTGACCTGCGGAAGGATTATTTGAACACACCGTATATTGTGACTACACTTTCTCGTACGTTGGTGTAAAATTCAGAGTAAAATCTACCTATATTCATCAAAAAGATCATAATAACTTGGCAACTGTAAAAACAATGTAATTATCACAGGAGAGGTCAATTGTATAGATTAATCTTCCAATGTGACTGAAGTAGAAATAAACTTCAGCATATGATCTACTTTATCGATCAAAAAGCTCATAATAACTTGACAATTATTGTAAAAACAGAGAATGTGATCATTATAAAAGAGACCATCTGTAGAGATTAACATTTGTTATTAATGGGAAAAAAAATCGCTCTGGCGCCGATGATCGAACCCGGGTTCCCGGCTCTATGCACTGGATGCTCTAACCACTGAGCTACGCCGAAGTTCAACTACCACACTGGATCGAATCTTTCTCCTTTTGGTTCTTTTCCTTTAGTGGCCTTACTCCGTGCAAGACTTATACAGGGTGATTCACGAGGATTTACCGTCCCTTACGGAGCTTATTTCCGAAGACATTCTGAGCAAAAAAGTCATATAAACATTTGTCCTAATCTCAGTGTTTTCAGAATTAGGCCTACAATAATTTGAAGTTGTTTGTAAAATACCATTATTCTTGAGTTGTAAGGGTAAAAGAATATTGTAGATAAAGAATGAACTGTTCAGGTGTATCATTTCTTTAATTAGTTAGTATTCTGAAGCTAAAATGTGTTGCGAATTCCATAGTTGCTTCGTACAGATTTTTTTTTTTTTTTTTTTTCGATTTTTAACTAAAAAATTACATTTTCTTACGCATTTATCACAACAGTTGTTACAAATCACGCCACTCTTGTAAATTCTTTAAGACTGTACATTAGGATGCATAATTAAACTGTAAAGAATCAAATTCCTAAAGTCGTATGATGTGTAACAATTTTTTTGGAATGATGTAGTTTTAGTCGAAAATTGAAAAATAAAATCTGTGTAAAACAATTAACAACTCATTTTTAACTTCAGAACACTAGCCAATTAAAGAAATGACACTTCTGAATAGTTCATTCTCTATTTGTAATATATTTTTTTACCCTTAAAACTAAAGAAAAAGGTATTTTACTAACAACTTCAAATTTACGTAACTTTGAAAATAATGAGATTAGGACAAATATTTATATGATTTTTTTTTTTTTTTGCTCAGAATGTCTTCGGAAATAGGCTAAGCTTCGTAAGTGACAGTAAGTCCTCATGAATCACCCGTAGGCTATATTATATTGACATATATTTCAAGTCAACAGTCATCACACAAGGAACACACTCAATTGAGTGATTTAGCAGCTGGGAGCGAATTTTGTTCCGTTAATAACAAATGGTAAACATCACAGATAATTCTGTAGGACCAAAAATTAATCTCTACAGAGAATGTATAGATTAAGATTCCTAATGTAACTGAAATGGAAATATGTCTGTTGTGATTGGGAAAATTCCAAAGTGAAGAGTTTCTTCGTGATAGTTTGTTGTGATTGGGAAAATTTCAAACTGAAGAATTTCTTCGTGATAGTTTGTTGTGATTGGGAAAATTCCAAAGTGAAGAGTTTCTTCGTGATAGTTTGTTGTGATTGGGAAAATTTCAAACTGAAGAGTTTCTTCGTGATAGTTTGTTATGATTGGGAAAATTCCAAAGTGAAGAGTTTCTTCGTGATAGTTTGTTGTGATTTGGGAAAATTCCAAAGTGAAGAGTTTCTTCGTGATAGTTTGTTGTGATTGGGAAAATTCCAAAGTGAAGAGTTTCTTCGTGATAGTTTGTTGTGATTGGGAAAATTTCAAACTGAAGAGTTTCTTCGTGATAGTTTGTTGTGATTGGGAAAATTCCAAACTGAAGAGTTTCTTCGTGATAATTTGTTGTGATTGGGAAAATTCCAAACTGAAGAGTTTCTTCGTGATAGTTTGTTGTGATTGGGAAAATTCCAAAGTGAAGAGTTTCTTCGTGATAGTTTGTTGTGATTGGGAAAATTCCAAACTGAAGAGTTTCTTCGTGATAATTTGTTGTGATTGGGAAAATTCCAAACTGAAGAGTTTCTTTGTGATAGTTTGTTGTGATTGGGAAAATTCCAAACTGAAGAGTTTTTTCGTGATAATTTGTTGTGATTGGGAAAATTCCAAACTGAAGAGTTTCTTCGTGATAGTTTGTTGTGATTGGGAAAATTCCAAACTGAAGAGTTTATTCGTGATACTGCATTATACATAATAAACATCACTATTAAAACGTAACATCTTATGTATTGTTTTGTTCTTTCAGGATGACTTGGAGGAGCTGTGTGTGATGGACACAAGTCCACCATCTGCAGAATCATCATCAGTTCCAACTGCCGGTGACACTGAAGAAGAAGAAGCTGCAGCAGAGTGCTATTCCGAGGACAGTAATTCTGTTACCATGGTTGGTCCTTTGAACGATCTGAAGAAACCTCGGCACCACCATCACAGAACCATTGACACTCCAAACAGTGAGATGAAGTTGTCTGGAGAAGAGACTGAAGTCAGACGTTCAAAAACTGGCACAGATGTCAACGACAACCATTACAACATCCAGAGAGAGCCGGTTTCATGTAGGAGAAGGACTGCGTCTGCCAGTGCTGCCACTATTTCATTAGGAATTCGATATTCTCAGGAAGATGCCTCGAGGTTTAATGAGTCAAATCGCAAAGCTCCGAATTTAGCCACATTCTACTTCAAGCATCACGACACAGATTCTGACCAGGAAATCAGCAGGGAGCAGCTTGATGCATCAGAGCAAGGGAGATTTGCATGTTCACAGAACTCTGAAGCAAAGTCTGTTGAAGATTCATCAGATGACGAATGGACCTATAAGCAAGGCACGGCATCTCCAGTGAGAGTGAACGGGAAGAGTGATGGTTCAGGGTCTTCTTCAGAAACGGCTTCATCAGTCAGGAGACATAGTTCGAGCAAGAAAAATTCTGTTGCGGTTAGGCTGGATTTTGGAAATGAACCTGCAAATGCAGTCAACAATAACAACGACATTGTTAGTAATGGACGAAAAATAAGTGTTAGTGGTTCAGTGAAAATTGAGGACGGACAGAAGAAAGGTTCTGATGGAGGTACGAAAGGTTCACCAAAGAGACAACACGGAAGAAATAGTTTGGAGGCGATACACAGGTTGGTGACTCAGGCTGAAGAGATGGTTCGGGAAGATGCATCGCCAGACAAAATGGCTGCAGTGGCAAGAGCAGCCAGAGTGTTCGAACCACTCGTGTTCGGTGATGCTGCGAAGTTGTCGTCTAATTCACAAGCCAAACATGCTCGCATCAAGCAATGGTTGAAGTTGCACCTCCAGGAGCAGGCTGATGCAAAATCACTTCAGCAGGTGGGTATTAATAAAGTGTACTTTAACTTGTTTTATGCTCGACCATGCCGAAATGTAGTAGCAGTCCTTTAATGCATGTCATTAAAGTACACCTACTAATTAAAGTACAGGTGTTCAGCCAATGACAACTCAGCTTATAGGTGTTCAGCCAATGACAAGTCAGCTTTGTACCGTTATAAAACCGCAAGTATCGATTATTCTCGGATATGCAATCGAAAGAGAATTAGCGAAAAGTCACGGAGGCTGGAAATCCAATACTGTCGCAGAAGGTTATGTTCTGTTACTATAATAATTAGCGTTAATTGTAAATAATATTCAAATAAATTCAATTTGTCATCTCGTTTTTCAATGTCGTATTCAATAATCAAGGTTATATCAAGTGTAACGGGATTACATCAAGGTCAATGACATTATTGTTCCTCGGAAAAAATCAATACTTTCGCGTCTGCGCACATCTCACAATTCACGACCTAAAACAAGGTCATTTCCGATCTTGTCAGATACAAATAAAATGTATACATCTGAATACCGGTAATTTCAAGTTAGAAATATGGTCGAGCATAAAAAGTCGTATGAAACTTGCCTATAATGGTAATTAAGACGCAAGTATGGATATTTATGAAACGAGCGCAAGCGAGTTTCATAATATTCATACGAGCGTCTTAATTACTATCATTATAGGCTCGTTGCATAATGTACTATTATTGTGCTCTAGTGTTAACAATTATGGACTCAACCACCATAGCTTACTTGCGGATTTTTTGTGAAAAATATTCAAAGTGCAATTTCCATGGGATGAGCACATAAAGCAGCTAGCTCTCTGTAGTATATCTGAGGCTGCCTGTGAAAACCTCCCTTATTTCGGCAAATATCAATTTTATTTTCTGTTTTTTACTGTATTGGAAAGAGGAGAAAATGGTGAACATTTTAAACGAGAATTTATGTTTCTACGACAAAAATTACATTTTTATTGAATTCTGAAAACTTCACTTTTAAAGTATGCATTTTGAGTAAATTGCATTTAAAGTTGAATTTACAAAATTGGACTCTATATAACATGTTTCGACATCGTTGGCATACTTGGAACTGTATTTTATGTAGTTCATGAAATAATAATAATAATAATAATAATAATAATAATAATGATAATAATAATAATTCTTTAGTTATACTGCCAGAGTTAAGGCCATAGGGCCTTCTCTTACACTCTACCAGGTCACAAAGTATACAAGCAGTTGAAATTTAACAAAAAGTTAAAGAACAGAATACTAACATATAAAAAAAAATAAATAATAATAATAATAATAATAATAATAATAATAATAGTTATAGCATAATAAAATCGACACTAAACAAAATAATACAATAATAGAAAAAAATAAAGTAAAATACATTGGAATATAGTAAAAGCAACTCATTTAGTACAAATGGTTAATATGGAAAACGTAAGGTAGAATATAACAAAATGGAATGTAATAAAATAATAATAAAAAAGAAAATAAATACGAATATTAAATAAAATTCACAATAAAAAGGCTATGCTAATAAATTAATCGGCTGATAAAGAGAACAAAAAGGGGAAAGGAAGGAAAGAAATCCATATAATCTAACATAACTCAAAATCGATTTTTTTGTCCTGATTTGTTTTATTTTGCTCTACTGAAAAATTATGTCTGCCGACTTAGGGTAGGGTTTTGCAAGCAGCCTCACAATATACAGTTATGGTAATGCATATGAAAGATCCCTTTGTTTATGTAGGAATATTTATTTATTTATTATTTATTTAATCTGGCGGAGTTAAGGCCATCAGGCCTTCTCTACCACTATCAGATTACAAATAGGCATATACAAGAAACAAATGTTGAGAGAAGTAAATAAAAAATAGAAATAAAATTACAAATACAAAATCACAGATGCAAAATTTCAAAAAGAGGGGAATAAAAAAAATACAAGTAGAAAAATAAGATTACAATAGGCACAAGATGTACTATTGCAATATATTGACTGCCTAATATATTAGTGATTAAAGAAAATTACTAAATATCTAGAAATACCGTAACATTGTACAAATATCAAGAGAAACAAAACGGTAACAAGTTCGAAACATTTGCAATAAGTTAGAATACTAATATAAATAGGTACAAAATTCTATGTCCAGACCCATTTATTCCCCTAAATACTTTGTGATGCTCAAAGAATGTAAAAGATTTTGAAAATATTTGTATATGGGTACACTGACTTTTATTAGAGACCCCAGTAAATTTTAATACTGTTTTTTCTATGACTCTAGGGAACATGACGGAGTAAAAATTAATTGAAGAGTCCACTGCAAGAATGATGGATGTCATTTGGAATACATTTTGCAGGAGAAGCAATTGAAAGTTTGAAATGCTTAGCGCTCAAAGCTTATCTGTAATTTTCCGATCATTACTGGACAATGACTATCAGTGTTAATGCCATATAACTCTCTACGTACATTCTATATGTCTTAAGCTATGCATTGACAGTCTTGGTTCATTTTCGACAAGAAAGTGACATCCATCATTCTTGCAGTGGACTCTTCAATTGATAAAAAAAAATTATCCGAAATTTGTTAGGTTACATTCTAACTTCATTTCAAATATTATTTTTCTGTGTGTTCGATATTTTATTTCATAATAATGTTAATAAAATATATTTGTAATTATTATCATAACGTCAATAATATAATATTAAAAATCATGCAAATAAAAGATGAGAGATCACTTAAAAATAATAAAACAATTATAATAAAAAGTGAAACATTAGTTTTAACTTCTTATTTAACAAATTGCCATCGAATAAGCGAAATAATTAAGATTCAATAAAGTATAATAAATTATTTTGTAAAATAACTTTGGTCTATCATTAAATAGATCGTACAGAGTTAAACAAACTTGCTGAATTTTGCTAGACTGGGATTTTCAATACTGTATGATCGGCATTTGTTTTGTTTATTTACCAAATTCCCCCTGAAACGTTAAAAATTTAATGATATATAAACATTATTTACTGGGTTTCCTAATGAACACCTATATAACATTTAGTAATGGCTACTTCAGATAATTTTGTACATATGCTTATTACGAAATTCATACTGATGCCATTAGGAAGAACGGGTTAAAGAATTTCAGGGGATATGTAATTGTAATTGTTGACGGAAAATAGTAGATGGCATCATAAGAAAAAAGAAAAAAAAATACATTGTTCCCACTCTTTCGCTTGTCATTGTGACATTGTTGGATAGAAGAAAATTGTGTTAATTGGTGTGAATGTTTACATTTCAACTTTGTGTGAATTCTGCAGCATTTAGAGAGTTATGGCGAACCCACAGGAATGTAGTTGATGTGTATTGGAATACCATAGCACATGGAGTGTAGTGAGAGTTCAGCATGCCTTCAGACTTTCAACATGCGGCACCTACTGACAAGACTATTCTGAGGTGGTACAATACACACCAAGTACGTTCCTGTGGGTATGTCATATCTGTCTAAATGCTGTAGAATTCACAGAGTTGAAATTTAAACATTCACACCAATTAACACAATTTTCTTCTATCCAACAATGTCACAATGACAAGCAAAAGACGGGAAGTGTATTTTTTTTTTTTTTCCTTTTTTCTTATGGTGTTACCTATTGTTTTCATTTACTATTACAATTACATATTCCCTGAAATTCTTTGAGCCATTCTTTCCAATGGTACTGGTATGAATTTCTTAATACGCATAGTTACAAAATTATAGCAGTTTGTAATCACAGAATGTTTTTGTGGACACAGCGTATATTGCTGACTAAAAACTGACATGAAATTATGTGTAATCGAGAATTATATTTGTTCTATGACGTCAGTTTGTTTAAAAGAATAATTTCAACCCCTTACACACGGGACAGTCTTGCACACACTGGTTTAATATTCAAATAACTTAAGTAGTTCTTTCTTTCTCAACTGATATCACATATGGTCAAATCCAATTCTTGACAGTGTACCATATCTGTCCCAGTATGCAGTTTTAAATATTATATGCTTATATTATAAATTATATGAATATAAAACGGGTATGTGCCATATTTGTCCCGGAATGCGGTAAGGGGTTATTATTTCACTATATGAGTTCAACAACTAAAACCTGAAAAGCATGTTTTCAACCAGAAAAAGTTTTAAGTTTAATCCTTAAATTATGGTAGCAGGGAATTGTAATTGACATAAGTATTGGTAATGAAAGAGAAAGAAAATTCTGATCTTTGTTTCATATTTTGTTACAGCCTGCAGACAGTTGCGATGCAAGTGGTGAGTACACAACGGGTGACTCTGATGATGATAAGGAATCACAATCGTCTGAAGAACTGAATGGTAGCGTGACAACATGTCGGCAGCTGGAGCTGCTTATGGGTGGACTGGGCAGTTCGGCTGAGGCAATTCCTGATCCAGAGACGACCCCTGTAGCAGAACGGAGTCTTCCTCTGTCTCCAGAGCATATTGGAAGTGGCAGTGGCAGCAAGGTATGCAAGGAGTGTGATAATTAGAGCCTGAAAGTTAGGCAAAATGTATTTTTTAATTAATTAGATATACGAAGGAATATAATAGAGAAAAACATGTTTCCTCACATTTCGGGATGGTAGGTAGGGTTGGTTCCCCCCCCTCCCCCAATGCCTTACTTTGCGTTTTTGTATTTGATGGATATATATGAAGAGTCCACTGCAAGAATGATGGATGTCATTTGGAATACATTTTGCAGGAAAAGCAATTGAAAGTTTGAAATGCTTAGCGCTCAAAACTAAACTGCGATTTTCCGATCATTACTGGACAATGACTATCAGTGTTAACTCTCTATATAAATTCTATATGTCTTAAGCTATGCATTGACAGTCTTGGTTCATTTTCGACAAGAATGTGACATCCATCATTCTTGCAGTGGACTCTTCATATATAACAAAACGACATTTACAATAATTAAATTACATCTAAGGGGACATTTGATACACGTAATGCATTTTTTTATACATAAATGAAATAATTTTCAAGATATTAGAAACTTTACTTTTTTAAATGGGAACCAACTATATTTTGTATATCAGATGTTGCATTAGCTCTGTCTGATAACAACTGATTACTTTACTGACTGTTTGAATGTCACCAGTAAGAGTAAACATAACAATGTCTGACCAAGGATCGAACAGAGGGAGGACAATTCTGGTTAGGGTGAATTAAATCACAGTCACAATATACTCTACATTTTAATACTATGGAAATGTTGTACATGGTGAAGTGAGACATAAAAGTAGTATACAATAAAAAGTAAACAATTATTCTCAAAAAACAAAATACAGTACAAAATCTCTGGTGTGCAGTCACAATCAAAATGCCTAGAAGTTATTGATAGATTAAATTGATTTCACGTTTAAAACATTCATACCAATTAATTGTACAGTACATTAGTGAAATGTAGCTTAACATATCTCCACACACATAAACTTCTAGAGAGCCGTTCCGAAACAATTTGTTGATGTCGTCTCGTTCAGTCGTCCAGTACAGAACTGAAGAAATAAGAGTTGTATTGGGTAGTGTACAGTACTATAGGTGTGTTCGATCTTCAATTACGTCAACATTATGAACTAGACATAAGTAAGGGTGCGTCAGACATTGTTCCTGTTTACTCTTACCGGTGACATTCAAACAGTCGGTAAAGTAGTCAGTTGTTATTAGACAGAGCTAACGCAACATTTGCTATACTAAACATTTAAAAACATTTTAACTAAACATTTACAGACCTGTTACTAAATCTACGTATTACTCTGTGAAGAGATTTATTAAATCTACATACTTAGACTTCAACAAACAAAATTTGATAACTCAATCCCAAGGGGAAAAATGGAACTCTCTGCATCATAATACACGGTGAATTCCCGATTTACCACGAAAATCGTCTGTAGCTACATTTAGATTGGCAACAGGCCATGATTGTTTGGCCAAACACCTGCATAGAATTGGAATATATCAGTCCCCTAACTGCCCATTGTGCAACTCAAACCAAGAAATGGATTCGGAACACCTCAAAATCTGTCCTTCAGTGGCTGACCATGATAATATCTTTGAAAAATATTGGAGTGCAAGAAGTCAAATGACTTTATTGTCAAACGCCTGGCATTAGAAAACAACAACAACAACTTATTTGGCCACTTGTCTCATTCCGATTTTCACTGTTCCAGTAAAGGAACGTTAGAGAATTTTGAAGGGGAAAAGTCGAAAATGAACCTAACCTAATAGTTACCACATGAGAGGGGAGGAAAAGCAGACAGAGCAGCAATAGGTCATAATCGCCAAAGACTTGAAAGGTATTCAAGCACTTACCAGAACGGTTTGAATTTCTATTATTATATGACTCACTTATCTGTATTTCTGAACTGATTACCTAATAGTGATGTTATTTACTGTTAGGGCAAACGCATTATTTCTTTGTACTGTTCTATACTAAACCTGGAAATAAAATGATTAATTCTGAAGAGAATGTATTTTTAATTAGATTTGGAAGAATAAAAACACAATAAGCATCACTTTATACATTTAATTCTGCCTTCAATATTACCGTGATTGAAGGTCTTGCAATCTATATATTGTTATGATTTATTTTATTTTGATCTTGGCCCATATGGAAATCCGTCTAGAACTATTTGGTCAAAATTCCGGTGATGCAGGCAGAGGCAATATGGCCAAGTAGGTGATGTTCAATTTAATATAGTGCAAAGAATAAAAATTCGAATGCACTGAATGACTCCATTGCAAATAATGAGCAACTGCCTAAGTACTGCACATGGAGGTTGGATGCCACAGTCCTCACGAAAGAAGTGAACTGAGCCCTTGCATCGTACCAGTAATACTCGAATAAACTCGCCCTAGAGCACTGAAGGTAATTGCGAAAGCCAAGTAGTTAAAAATAAATTGAACAAAATATACTGAAAATGTAGGCTGTTCCATACAAAATAGATTCGCCTGAGAATAGGCTATACTGTTATATATCAGAGTTACTCATACAGTACTTTTCTGAAGAATGGGTTTCTTATAACTATTGTTTGTTTTGAAGCATTAAGCCATGAAATACAACATAATCCCCACTGAAAAATGATTTCGCAGTGAGCATTGATTTTACTGTCTTTATATGCAACTTCTGTTTTTTTCGTCAGTCCACAGTGAGTTCATGCAGGAGAACAATCTTTCAATATTTGCATATTTACATAATGAACTTTTTAAAATGTTGAAGTTTTTCATCATCACTTTTGAACAGATCCATCCAGACTTAATCTAAATGTTGTGATTTAAGAATGTCCTTCAATTCACTATCTTCTTTGGAAATCAGAACATTTTTCATAATTATGTTCTCATCGAACAAATAGGATTCAGTAATATTTGATCTGGTAGCAGTTTACTTCATAATATGAACTGTTTTAAGAACAATCTATACATTCAGTGTCATTTTCAATGTTGCTAGTGTAGCGAATTGCAATGCCACTGACAGTGATGGAGACTGATATTTATAATAACATTACAATTGGTATTTCCAGTTTTGTTTTTTCAGTCACTAATTTTTGTAGCAATATTATATTTCAGTTTAATAAAGATATAAATACCTATTTAACAAGACAGAAGGAAACTACATTTTTTTTTTTTCTCAGCATGGCTCAATATCTTACGGAATGAAAGGGATTAAACATTTTACACATATTAAGCATTTTTTAATAACAAACTTTTAACCAACTTCCTTCGTTGTTTAAAAAGACGTTTTTTTGGGAAGATTATTTATTTTATTTCTCAGTTGATTTATTTTTATTTATTTATTTTATTTATTTATTTAATACTTTACACTTGAGCTATATTAGGCATTGCAGCCCGAAAGAGCAGAAGCTCGTGCTCGGACGCAGTTCAGATCAGTTATACAAAATATATCACAAAATTAAGAGAGTTCATTGAGCACAATAACATTAATAAATGGTAAAATAATACAGCATGTAATAATAGGGTCTGTATACAAATAGAAAATACAAAAGTACAAAAATATTAGAGTATCAATTTTTAACTCAATTAGCTTAAACAATTAAATAATTAATCTGATTTGTTTCTTAAATCTATATGTGTTAAGTGTACTTAGCTCAGGGTAAGCTCTAATTAATCCATTATATATTTTGGGTCCAAAATTTCATGGTTTCAAACTTTTTCTTCTTTCTGCTCAAAACTTCGTTACCTTACTGTTTGTTCTCATTTGCTTCCTTTCTTTAATTTTTGAGGTATTATATGTTTTCCACAAAGTGTAGTTTTTCAAGTTTTTAAATTACAATGTAGAACATATGTATGTGCTACTGTATAGCCCCTACATATGAATTACACTTGTTGAGGCATACAGGACAAAAAAATACGAGACAAAAACATGTCCCTAAGGCCTCTTTAAGGACAATGGGACACATTAGTGAAAAAAGGGAGTTCCTATATTTTACAGGATATGTGGGAACTCTAGTTGTTATACTTTTGTATAATTTGTAACTTGTTCCACATCTCAATGCTACAGAATTCAATAAATGAAGTAAATGAAGTAAAATATAATGAAGAAAAAAAAAACAACTTTTCTCTAGCTATAGGCTACATCACATAAACAACTATGCATTGCCACTGTTATATGTAGACGCCCATTGAATTTTCACATTTTGCAATCTGTGTTGTAGGAAGTAAAGAATTTCTTTGTTTCCTACATTGTTTAAGAAATCATGTGAAAACTATTACATTATCACAAGCAGTAATGCATTTTCGTAAATTTGATTTGAATTATCTTTTTCTGAACATAAAAATTAAATTATTGGATTTACTACTATAGAAGACAAGATTTTCGTTTGAGAACATAGAAATTTGTTAAAAATCATGATGTTATTTGATTTTTAATTACGATCCTTTAATTTTTCAGGTCGTTTTAAGAACAAAGCGTCGACAGGCTACAGGAGAGCGTCCATGGAGTGTATCTGGCATTTCACAACTTGGGGGCAGTACCCCTAAAGCAGGAAGAGAACCTCTCGCTCACTTCTCCATCTCAGAATCGGCCTTGCATCAAATGATAACAACAACACCACCGACTGGCAAGAGTGGATCTGGTGCAAATCTGTCTTCGTCTACGATTGATGAAGCTACGTTACTTGCTGCAGAAGGCTCAGGTTCACGAAATGGCTCTTTACGCAGGCGTAAAGTTCGACTTCGCAAGAGAACTTTGGTAAGATATGTTTCTACTTATAAAAGTGTCTGTATAATTCTTACGTTTTGCATGCAGATTTAGTTACTTTATTTGAATTTCACTGTGATTTCATGACAAATTTAATCCAGTAGATGAAGTGAAACATTTCTCCATTTTTATTTCTTTATAGATAACATGTTTATAACATTTTCTGTTATTTTTATGCTATTTTTGAAAGCTGTCTGCCCAGTTGTAATCTTCAACCTGATGGGATTAGATCTCAATCAAATAATCTCATTAATAATGAGATATAGATAGGAGGATAATACTAAAATGGATTTGAGGGCAATGGAGTATGATGGTAGAGACTGGATTAATCTTGCTCAGGATAATGACTGATGGCAGGCTTATGTGAGGGCGGTAATGAACCTCCGGGTTCCTTAAAAGCCATTTGTAAGTAATGTATCCAGTAGGACAATTATTATACAAAGTCTGCGGTATAGTATTGATTGTAGCTTTCAATTAGTATTTCTTGGGGTACTTTGATTGGTGTTCATTATTATTGTCTGCCTCCAGTAGCCAGAGTTGAAGTATGATCAATGTAAAATTGGTGTGTATTTGATTATATTAAATTTAGCCCACATGGAATGGGTAAATATGCAACTAGATTTATCAACAATTTAGGAAACATATTTGAATTGGTTCTTTTAGAAACCCCATAAGTCACATTTTAACAAAATTGAGTTTATTGCTAATTCCTGTTCTATAGGGATAGATATATCATTTTGTAGAAAAAATACCACAAGTCAAACGGTATTTCTGTTGTGACATGTGAGCTTGAGACTCGTAGAGAAGACTCATAATTCAGTGACAAGGCTGACACAGAATGAACAGAGCTATAGCCTAAGCTGTTGTGTTTGTTAAATTAATTATTTTGTGTCTGAATTTTGGATTTGTTAGAATTATGTTTTCTTTTGCATAATGTATTATTGTATTAGATTATTTCATGCAGAACTTTATTATTTACTAGCCGTACCCATGCGCTCCGCTGCACCCGTTAGAAATAAATATAAAGTAATTACATAATTAAAATAGGACATTTGATCCAGGGAACATTTGTGTTTGATAGAAGGATAAATTGTTTATTATGTTACTTAATTTAAATTGTATTAAAAAAATTTAAATGCGATCATTTTGATCCAGAGAACATTCGTGTTTGATAGAAGGATAAATTGTTTATTATGTTACTTAATTTAAATTGTATTAAAAAAATTAAAATGCGATCATTTTGATCCAGAGACCACTCATTTGGTCATAAAAATTATTTTAGGAAATACAGGAAACGAATGTACAGAATAGCCTATCAAGTTTTCTGTGCATAAGAAGCTATTTTAATCTTACCTGTCCTCGATTCACTCAGAAGTTACTGTAATAACATTATACAGTAGTATTATGTCCATCTAGAGAAACAACACTTTCCAATGGTGAATTAATAATTAATTATACAAATCGGTTAATTTAGCTTCTGATATTACTTCATACAAACACAGAAACATTATCTGTAGGCTATCTTTCATAGCTTTCGATTGTTGCTGTCCAAGGCCCCTTATAGACGAAGTCATTTGTTTTTTAATTCATTACACGGCCTTAGATAGCAGTTATTTTAATTTTAAAACTCATTTATCTCATTAAATATCAGTCCTATCAAAATTTTTCAAGGAATAAAACTTATCGAAAATTATTTTTTAAGAAACTTTTGTTATGTAACATTTTTCACAAAAATCAATAATAAGCGAGATATTTCGATTTATTTAATTCAGGCCCCCTTATAACCCCTCTTTTAAATAATGTATTTTGAATGCCATATAGCCTAAAATCTAAGTTATAACGAACTTAATTTATTTTCCAATTTTCATCGAAATTCGTTCAGCCATTATCGCGTGAAAACGTAACAAACATAGAGACAGACAGACAGACATACAAACAAAAATTTCAAAAAAGCGATTTTCGGTTTCAGGGTGATTAATTATATATGTTAGGACCAATTATTTTTGGAAAATCGAAAGTTACCACAAAAATTTCGGCTACAGATTTATTATTAGTATAGATGTCCTTAATGACATTTCATACAGGTTAGAGTAAAATTTGTTCACATGGAGCAAAAATTATGAGGTCAGCTTCTAAATACTGGTTTTGAGAATCAGATTCGTATTATTTTTGTAACCAAATTTTCAGTTATTTCATGAAGAAAGAGTTGGTTTTGTTAAATCTTTACCAGATTTTGAGAAACCCCATAAGTCATATTCTATTAAAAATATTCATTTTCATTAATAAATATTCGTTACGTTTTTACCGACATTTCCCATTTCAAATATTCTAATTCTTAACTGATGCATTTCTTTTAAACATTTTTTTGCGTTTCCCCAGAACTTTGTATTTCGGGACTTGAGGGTTTCTAAAAAAATCGAATCATTTAAGAGCAGTGTAGGAACTCACCTAGACGTGATGCCTTGCTCGTTCAAGCAAACAATTAAGCAATATGTGCATACAAAAGCTACAGTAACACCAAAGCAGCCCCACATTTTTTAGACCTTAAAATGGTTAAATTAATACAATAAACAAAGTTGATCGTCAATTTATATCTTGTATAAATTACATTTTTGTGGTATTTTCTCCTTTATCCTTTTTTCAACAGTAATCTCACTAGACGTTTTGATTTATCTAGAGAAAATCAAAACTCGAGTGGGATTTAATTGACTATTACACGATTAGAAGAAAGTATATAAAGATTAGAAGTAACGAAGTACTCCAATACAATAAAATATTGACTTACGAAAATACAACTGTCTTCAAATGTATTATTGTACCATCTCAACATTACAAATATTACGCTAGATGCATGCTAGATGGCAGTAGTGAGCAATGCCTTCTCGTCGAGAAGTTCTCGATCTATTATACACGATGGCAATGTTACTAGTCAAGAAGGCTTTGTTGATTCAGTTTCATTTTTATTAAAATACAACATTCCACTTCAATTATCCGAATCCCAGTAATCAACGTCACTTGACAGATGATTTTCAATAAATCTTAATATTAAACAATCTCTGATACGTGGCTATCCATAATATCATATAGCAGAAGCTATAACATAACCTAACTAATATACTGTACACAAGTGTTAGAAAAGTTTTAATTAACGACGATGACATAAAAAATAAACATGAATAATTTTAAAAGGAATAATTCTTGAATGTACAATTTTCAAATTTGAATGTGGTTTGTGGTTCAATTGATGTTATATTGGACGTGTGCGTAATAGAGGTGGAACTCGTTGATTTAGGCCTACATGGTGTATTCAACTTATTCAGGATTTCCGAATGGTGCTCTTCATTTATTTGTAAATCGGATTTCAGAAGATGCATAGGTATGATCAGTGATTTTTATTCATTCTTGTTCTTGAATGCAATGCGAGTCATATTTGAAACTGCTGTGCATCGACTGGAGTGGTTTGTAATTTTATGTGTGTGTGTGTGTGTGTGTATATATATATATATATTTTTTTTTTTGACGTCCAGACCAGCGCAGTTTCAAATGTTGGCAAACAAAGAAACAAATGCTAGGGACGCGATAAAATTAGACAAATGCTAGGGACGCGATAAAATTGTGCGATAAGCAGCCATGATTGGTTGAAATACGTCCTTTCGTACCGTTTTATTGGTCAAAAGTAGTATGACGTAGTAAGAGTGTAATAGAAAGATTAATTAACCTGGTTCTAGTTACTGTGTAAACTTCATTTGCTCTCTTAAAACCTTTAAATATGTAAAGGATGTTAATTTTAATTTAGATTGCAGAATTTGAAATACTGGTACCAGTAGTTTATGTGTTTACACTGCAATTGAAACTTGCCATGACCACAAATTTCAGGTCGTTCATGAACCCTAACTCTTTAGAATTGAACGTTACTGTGTTGCAAGACGATGGTTGATTTAATTACTAAATAGCAAAGCATTGGAAATCAATGATAAACCTTATACAATACTAACCTATAGATTTTAACTGCGTTGTTCTATTCTTGCCACATTCTGAACACATCTAGGTACCTATGGAATTGAATGTCTAAAAATTGAACTGATACTTTTAAAATGGAACATCTGGTCACATTAGTTTATGCCTACATCGCTAGAATAAAGCATTGGATTAGTTTTACAGTATTTTATACAAGTACAGAAAGTGTATGTTTTAATCAAGCTTTAAAATGTTTAGAATTTAAGTGCACTTAAATTGAAATTAAGTAGTGAATTTCAAACTGTCGTGGGCACGAACGTCTGTCCAATAGTTGGACACGTATCCTTTAGAATCGACTTAAAGGGCTTTATTTCTTATCGGATATAGGTAAAAAAATTAACGAATTTGAACAATTTCGGTACAGGTTATCATTTTCATTCTCTTAATTCACTGGAAGATCATTTCAAACACATTATAAGGAACATATCACAGCCATAACCAAATCATACAACAATTCGACCTACGCGGAACACATCACAAACTCCGATGATAACTACAGCAACATAGACAATGACATGAAAATACTACACATTCAACCGAAAAACCAGAAACTTAACACCCTGGAATAATTTGAAATTTATAAACATACAAAAACACACCCACATCACATCCTGAACACTCAACTGAATTTCAAGACACACACCTTTTTCGACACAATCATGAATACACCTCACCACAACAGGAAACCAGAAGACAGCTTCTTCACTAGGCTTCGGACAATGAAGGATACCACTTCGAAACTAGCCAGGTAAATTGCAAAAGTTAACACAGTAAAGAAATCGTAAAGTTATTCAGTCATGTTTAAGTTTGATATTTTATGCAATATGAACTAATCATTGATGTTATAAGACATTAAGTTTTATTATGAATGTCGTTGGAAACAAGTCTCTTTGAAAAACATAGTTTTTCGTTAGCCTATTTATCTCCTATTGGCGATATAAACATCTTTAAAATAGCATACTTTGCTTGCTTTATTCTAATTGAAATATTGATTAATAATCTGTACTAACTGAATTGAATCTAATCTTATTTTTCAAATTAATGGCAGGTGTGCATAAAAAGACATCTTGAAAAAAAAAATCCAAAAATTTAAAACTCCTGACTTTACTTTTTGTGTACGTTCTTTCCCTGTTGATTTTTTTATTTTATTGGATTATTTTACGACGCTATATCAACATCTAGGTTATTTAGCGTCTAAATGATATGAAGGTGGTAATGCCGGTGAAATGAGTCCGGGATCCAGCACCGAAAGTTACCTAGCATTTACTCGTATTGGGTTGAGGGAAAACCCCGGAAAAAACCTCAACCAGGTAACTTGCCCCGACCGGGATTCGAACCCGGGCCACCTGGTTTCGCGGCCAGACGCGCTGACCGTTACTCCACAGGTGTGGACTTACCTGTTGATGTTTTGTTAAAAATCAAAATACATTTAGTCCCTGATTAACTTTATAACTTCTTTACCGTGTTAACATTAGAAAATTACCTGGCTGATTAGTTTCGAAGTATTCTTCATTGTCCAGAGCCTAGTTAAGGTCGCACGTTATCTTTTGGCTTCCTGTTGTGATGGGGTGTGTTCATGATTGTGTCGAAAAGGGTGTGTGTTTTAAAATTCAGTTGAGTGTTCAGGATGTGCTGTGGGTGTGTTTTGGTACGGTATGTTTGTAAATTTCATATTGTTCTATAGTGTAAAGTATCTTGGTTTTTTGGCTTGATGTGTAGTATTTTCATGTCAGTGTCTATGTTGCTGTTGTTGTATTTGGAGTTTGTGATGTGTTCTCCGTACTAGGTTGAATTGTTTTGTGGTTTGGTTATAGCTGTTATACTGTACATTTAATACTAATCAAATCATTCTTACTTTTAATACCAGACAAATCAGATCTCCATACTCTCTGTTAGTTTAAGCTGTAACGAAAAGGAGTTTACAGTTCATTTTTACATTCTTCAAGGCACTGCCTAATTATCTTAAATCTCTGAAAGGCCAAGACAAAAAGTTTAGAACAGAATTAACAAAATTTCTTCGTATTCATACAACCTATTCAGCTGATGAATTGTTTAAGCTTATAAATTGAATTAATCTGTGTACTATTCATTATAATATATTTTTATATAATTTTTTCACTTGTTCCACATCTCAAAGCTACATTGCTGGTGTACAGGGGCGGACGCAGGATTTTTTTTCGGGGAGGGATTTGAGGAGATAGTAAAAATGGAGTAATGGGAAATAAGTTTATATACTCACAATTTGTTTCCGAGTCACAAACATTTACAAGTAGACCTGAGTAGCGTAGTCTGTACAGCCTTCTGTGTTCGAAGTTGCGGGTTCTACCCCAACCCAGCTGGATGGCATTTAAGTGTGTTTGAATGTGACAGGCCTCATATCAGTCGATTTACTGGCATGTAAAAGAAGTCCTGAGGGAAAAAATTCTGGCACACCGCGACGCTGATATAACCTCGGCAATTGCGAGCATTGTTAAAGAAACCATAATTTTTAAATTTTAACATTTACAATGACTCAATACAAAAAGAATGACATTTACAGAAGAAGGAGACGAGTCTTCTTAGACATTTCATCCAGTACTTCATGAGCTTTTACTTCTACATTTTTATGTATATACATCAAGGCCAGTGCGTTTAATCTGTCTGCACCCATCGTGCTCCTCAAGTAAGTCTTCAAATACCGCAATGTTGAGAACGAGCATTCTGGTGTTGCTATAGTTACAGGCAACGTGCAGAAAAGTTTCAGCGCCTTGTGAGTGCAGGGAAAAACAATTTCATTGCACCTGTTCAAAGATGATATAAAATCAGTAGTTATTAGGTGAAGATTTTTCTGATCAAGAAAATTTCTTCTCCACATCATCATTTCATTGAAGAAAGACTCTGGTGATGCATCAACATCATTGGGCCACTGATCACTACAGCCTCAACAGCAGTTTCTAAATCTTCATCTGATGCTCGCACTATGTTTTTAGGCAGCAAAGTTTGTATGGACTTTAGGATTCCCTTATGATTTAAAAACCTGTCCTTGAGCTGACTAATGAAATAGTCTAAGAAGAGAAGGAAAATTAAAAGCCTGAAATACTCTTCAAGACTCTCTGTCTTGAAGTAAGAACGCTGTGTTTGTCTCCCTGCAGTTCTTTGAATTTAACACTTTAGCAAAGAGAATTATGTGGAAAACTCTCTAATTCCTATGTACATTCACGAATTAAAATTAATATTATTTTTGTTTCTTGTTTCGTATTTTTCTCAAAATTTCGGGAGGGGATATATCCCCTTAATCGTCCCCCTTGCATCCGCCCCTGCTGGTGTAAGATCAATGGAATAAAATAAATGAAATGAAATAAAAAAACAAGATTATTTTTAAAATTACAATTAGTGTTTTCCAATGCAATTCTCGTCTTCAGAGCCAGGAAATGGGAGCATCTATATGTATAAAATATTTTATATGTCAGTACGTCAATTCTGTTATCTATACTCTTATCTAAAGTGAAACCTACTGATAACTGATATTTCGCGATGCTGTGTTAATATAGGAAGAACATAATCCTAGTTATATAGTTACTATCTCGGTTGAAGGAAGGACAATATAAGAAGACGTGGTGGTTTAATTTGGTAATACTTATTACAAACTTCGTGTTTATAATACAAGACAATTTCTATTTTTTCATCTTATCTCAGTGCAGTGGCGTTCACAGAATTTTGTCAAGAGGGTTTGTTATTAAAATTTTTTTACGATTTACATTATAGATATTTTTAATTTTGTGTGTTGTTATTATTATTATTATTATTATTATTATTATTATTATGTTACGGTATATTTATTACATATTCGTGAATATCCTTATAAAATCTTTGAAACGTAACTTTTACACATAACAAATTTTAACTTGTGTTTAATTGTGTATAATAAAAAATGCTTGTGTCATTATTACACTTACACAATAATCACATATATATTTAGTCAACTTTTTTTTATATATCATGGGTAAAACACTTTATATAACAGGAAAATCCATGGAAACAATTAAATATATTGAAATATATGTAATTAAACACAATAATGGAATGTGGAACTCACTAAGAATGAAGAATGAAACTGGCATGATGAATATATTGAAGGAAGGGTAGGAGGTTTCGTTTCATTTAATTTCATTTGTTGTATTCCATAGATCTTACATTAGCAATGCAGCTTTAAGATGTGGAACAAGTCAAAAAATTTACAAGATTACAATTTTTACAATTTTACAATTTCTTGGCGAAATGTAGTGAGATAAGATGAGGTAAGGCCGAGGATTCGCCAACAGATTACCTGGAATTTGTCTTATGGTTGGGGAAAACCTCGGAAAAAACCCAACCAGGTAATCAGACCAAACGGGGATTAAGTGCAGTGAGGCCGAGGACTCACCATAGACACCCGGCATCCACTCCATGGTTGGGGAAAACCTCGGAAGACACCATCCAATCAGACCAACTGGGAATCCAACCCAAACTCGAGCACAGCTCCAAATAAGCAGGCCAGCGAATCTGCCGACTGAGCTGCATTGGTGGTTCTACTAAAAATATGCAATACATAGCAATCAGATTATTGAATTTACAAACCTAAATGATTATTCATCAGTTGAGCTATTTAATATAATACATAAGAGGTAAGTTAATTGAATTTAAAAGCATAAACAATTAGAGGCGTTGGCTAAGCTACATCAGAAAGGTCTTGGCGTAGAGCTATACAGCGAGTTTGCTCCGGCGAATTCCTGGATACGACATCGTGAAGGCCTAACCTCTAGCAAGTGGCACGAAGCTATTAAAATGACTGCACACGTGTCTTCCGTACGTTCCCTTCCGGGCAGGACTCGGGACAACATCCTCTGTCGGCGATGCCACAGAGAGCCAGAAACACTTGCACATGTCCTGGGCTCTTGTCCGCACGGTGAAGTACTCCGTAACTCACGACACCATAGAATTCGTTCGATGATCGCCGAACAGTTTAGATCAATAAATTTTCAAGTGTTCGAAGAAGTTCACGGACTGGCAGACAATGGCAGTACAAGAAGAATAGACAAGATTGCCATCCCACCAAATAACAACAATGGCTACATCATCGATCCCACCGTTAGATTTAAAAAACAAGAGAGCCAAGCTGAAGATGTAAATAGGAAAAAAAAAAAAAAAAACATCTATGTACGTACCGTTCCATATTTCATGGACAAATACGGTCTACAACAAATTGAAGTAATACGCCTTATGGTTGGAGTGCGCGGAACTATTCCCGGTTTCTTCTTCCAGACCTGGCAACGTTTCGGCCTACAGAGGAAGGCAATTGGTGACATCGTTCTATCAGCTCTGAGAGGATCCGTATTTATACTCCGCAACCATCTCTACGGTCAACAATGATCTTCAACTAATTAATTAGTAGCTACTTATTTATTCAGTCATTTCTTGTCATTGTTGTAAGACTCCATTATATTATGTATGTTATTTATACTTCCAATCTACCTATTGTACAATATGCTCTGTCTGTTATCGTTTAGATAAATAAATAAAAAAATACCTATGTCGATGTAGATTTTGTTACTCTGACGTGAAAAATTAGAGAAAGAAAAACGATTATGGATATATAAAAATACTCATATAAATAGTCTATGTAATTTTTTTTTTTAAAGTTCAAAAGCAGTAGGTTCAAATCCAGTAACTCCCCTCCCCCCTATTGTATACGCCCCTTTCTCAGTGCCTTTGATTTAACACAAGTACGATGAATGTCACATTCTTTGTGTATTTGCAAATCATTTTTTTCATGGAGAATCAATAATAATAATAATAATAATAATAATAATAATAATAATAATATTTCATATAACCATGGCCTAAATAGATAAGTGGTTTCTATTCTACGCAGTGGTTTAATATGTTGTCATCATCATGAGTTGTGGCCACAGCATATTTTACGCCTTATTAGTGTGTTAGGTCATGTGAAGGAAAATGACGAAAAGAAGTAAATAATTTTCAATATATACCATCGTGAATAGAAGTAAGACAGTGTCGATTGTAATTTAGTCATGTGTGCTGACAATGTTGTTATACTGTCCGCGATTTTACCTGCTGCTTGTCATTCTCGGCTGTAAAACATCTGTTAGTCTTTGTTCCACCTTGGTGACGATGGGCACTCAGTAAGCATTGAGCTAACAAAAGGAAATGGAACATTTAGTGGTTTTCCTGCTTTATAGGAGCCTTGTTTTGGTTCATGATTAATGATGACAGCTTTTTTTTACGAGTTGTTGCAATTTTTATGTCTGAGAGGAATGTTCTACTTGTCCACAGGGACGGAAGAGTGAATCTGGGTCAGATGGTGTGACAGTTGGCCACTCTGGTGGGAGTGATACTCAACACCACAGCCGATCATCTCCTCTCAAGTTAACCCCCAAGTCTCCTAATAGCTCTGGTGCAGAGGGCAGTGCAGTGCGTTCACCTGGGAAGTCTTACCACAGTTCTGGTACAGAGGGCAGCCCTCTTGGTGCGTCTCGGACACTATCGAAGTCTCAGAACAGTTCTGGTACAGACGTTAGTCCTAGAGGAAGCATCTCTCGAACGCTGTTCAAATCGGGATCTTTCTCAGGCACTCCGATGAGTGGGAGAAAGATACCAGAGAGGCACACGACTAGTGATCCAGCCATGTTGGCCTACTCTCTCACTGGGAACGTCACCAGCGGGACTGAAACAGAAGACGAGCGTCAGTTACCAAAGCAGAAGACAGTACCCATGTTCAAGCTCGGACCAGTGGCTGGTGCTGTTACCATTGGAGTAGGAGCGAGCGCAAGAAGGGATGGTGACAGTGATATGGAGAAGAACAGTGCGTTTGCCGCAGAAGAGCATCTCAGCTCCTTTTCTGAACAGGCCTGGGATAACTACCAGGTTAGTGACATGTTTTAATTCCCTAAAATTTCCTACCAAAAGTTATAAGTCTTAAATTTATATTAGAGTGGCCAAAAAATAGTTGGACAACTGTTTCGGAACTACATTAAAACTCGTACGTTTTTATTCGGGACTTAAAAAAGAAAACGTGTAACTGAAACGACGTTTTATAACATCTCAAAGAGCATTTTGAAGATTATAGGGGAGTAATAAGTTACGTCAATTTAGTAAAATCGTCACAAAAGAAAATTAGAACCTCATAGTTAAGCATCTTCGAATCTATACTACAGCACACATATTCTTGGAGAATATAAGATTATTTGTAGGAAATCTTAGCCTCTTAGAGTAGTGAGTTTGTCGCAGAAGATCATCTGTTTCTTTTCTGAGCAGGCCTGGGATAACTACCAGGTTAGTGGCATATTTTAATTCCGTAAAATTTTCTACCTAAATTTCTAAGTCTTAAATTTATATTAGAGTGAACAAAAAATAGTTGGACATCTGTTTCAGAACTACATTAAAACTCGTACGTTTTTATTCGGGACTTAAAAAAGAAAACGTGTTACTGAAATAGCGTTCTATAACATCTCAAAGAGCATTTTGAAGATTATAGGAGAGTAATAAGTTACGTCAATTTAGTAAAATCGTCACAAAAGAAAATTAGAACCTCATAGTTAAGCATCTTTGAATCTATAATACAGTACTCAAATTTATAACATATATTCTTGAAGAATATAAGATTATTTGTAGGAAATCTTAGCTGCTTAGAATAGTGCGTTTGTCGAGATCATCTGTCACTTTTCTGAACAGGCCTGGGATAACTACCAGGTTAGTGACATGTTTTAATTTCGTAAAATTTCCTACCTAAAGTTCTAAATCTTAAATGCATATTAGAATGGCCAAAAAGTAGTTGGACAACTGTTTCGGAACTACATTAAAACTCGTACGTTTTTATTCGGGACTGAAAAAAAAAACCGTAAGTGAGAAAAACGGGTAACGGAAACTACGTTTTATAACATCTGAAAGAGCATTTTGAAGACTATACGGGAGTTAAGGCCCATTCACAATGAAAATTAAACATAACGTAAGCGTTAACTTAAAAATATAAACGTTACGGTAAAATCAAGAGATCATTCACGATGGGAACATAAACATTACCGCAAAGATGCTTGGTAACCATGGAAACATAACAACGACGTCATTTCCTCATATTAGGTCGTATACTTCAGCGCTCCACGATTATGTACTGCTTGAAAATCACGTAAGCATAAGCATGAAAGTTTGGAGTTTGCAAACTTTCATGTTAACGTCTAACGGCAATGTTAATGTCATTGTTTATGTGAATCATTGTGAATGATCCCATTTGGTAGCCTGGCCGCAAACTTCTGTGTTTATATTACTGTTATGTTTTGATTTCCATTGTGAATGGGCCTTAATAAGTGTCAATTTAGTAAAATCGTCACAAAAGAAAATTAGAACCTCATAGTTAAGCATCTTTGAATCTATAATACAGCACACAAATTTGTAACACATATTCTTGAAGAATATAAGATTATTTGTAGGAAATCTTAGCTGCTTAGAATAGTGCGTTTGTCGCAGATCATCTGTTTCTTTTCTGAACAGGCCTGGGATAACTACTAGATTACTGACATTTTATTTCAGTAAAATTTCCGGCTTAAAGTTAGAAATCTTGTATTTTTATTAGAGTGGGTAAAAATAGCTGAACAACTCTTTCGGAAATACATTAAAACTCGTATTTTTTTTTCGGGACAAAAAAAAAACGCATAAGTGAGAAAAATATGTAACTGAAATGAAGTTGAATAACTCCTGAAAGAGCATTTTGAAGACTATATGGGAGTAACAAGTTACGTCAATTTAGTAAAATCGTCACAAAAGAAAGTTAGAACCTCATAGTTAAGCATCTTTGAATCCATAATACAGCACACAAATTTATAACACATATTCTTGAAGAATATAAGATTATTTGTAGAAAATCTTAGCTGCTTAGAATAGTGCGTTTATCACAGATCATCTGTTTCTTTTCTGAACAGGCCTGGGATAACTACCAGGCTAGTGACATGGTTTAATTCCGTAAATTTTTCTACCTAAATTTGTATTAGAGTGAGCAAAAAAATAGTTGGACAACTGTTTCGGAACTACATTAAAACTTGTACGTTTTTATTCGGGACTGAAAAAAAAAAAACGCGTGCGAAAAATGTGTAACTGAAATAACGTTGAATAACATCTGAAAGAGCATTTTGAAGACTATATGGGAGTAATAAGTTACGTCAATTTAGTAAAATCATCACAAAAGAAAGTTAGAACCTCACAGTTAAGCATCTTTGAATCCATAATACAGCACACAAATTTATAACACATATTCTTGAAGAATATAAGATTATTTGTAGAAAATCTTAGCTGCTTAGAATAGTGCGTTTATCACAGATCATCTGTTTCTTTTCTGAACAGGCCTGGGATAACTACCAGGCTAGTGACATGGTTTAATTCCGTAAATTTTTCTACCTAAATTTGTATTAGAGTGAGCAAAAAAATAGTTGGACAACTGTTTCGGAACTACATTAAAACTTGTACGTTTTTATTCGGGACTGAAAAAAAAAAACGCGTGCGAAAAATGTGTAACTGAAATAACGTTGAATAACATCTGAAAGAGCATTTTGAAGACTATATGGGAGTAATAAGTTACGTCAATTTAGTAAAATCATCACAAAAGAAAGTTAGAACCTCATAGTTAAGCATCTTTGAATCCATAATACAGCACACAAATTTATAACACATATTCTTGAAGAATATAAGATTATTTGTAGAAAATCTTAGCTGCTTAGAATAGTGCGTTTATCACAGATCATCTGTTTCTTTTCTGAACAGGCCTGGGATAACTACCAGGCTAGTGACATGGTTTAATTCCGTAAATTTTTCTACCTAAATTTGTATTAGAGTGAGCAAAAAAAATAGTTGGACAACTGTTTCGTAACTACATTAAAACTTGTACGTTTTTATTCGGGACTGAAAAAAAAAAAACGCGTGCGAAAAATGTGTAACTGAAATAACGTTGAATAACATCTGAAAGAGCATTTTGAAGACTATATGGGAGTAATAAGTTACGTCAATTTAGTAAAATCATCACAAAAGAAAGTTAGAACCTCACAGTTAAGCATCTTTGAATCCATAATACAGCACACAAATTTATAACACATATTCTTGAAGAATATAAGATTATTTGTAGAAAATCTTAGCTGCTTAGAATAGTGCGTTTATCACAGATCATCTGTTTCTTTTCTGAACAGGCCTGGGATAACTACCAGGCTAGTGACATGGTTTAATTCCGTAAATTTTTCTACCTAAATTTGTATTAGAGTGAGCAAAAAAATAGTTGGACAACTGTTTCGGAACTACATTAAAACTTGTACGTTTTTATTCGGGACTGAAAAAAAAAAAACGCGTGAGAAAAACATGTAACTGAAACGACATTTTATAACATCTGAAAAAACATTTTGAAGACTATATGGAAGTAATAAGTTACGTCAATTTAGTAAAATCGTCACAAAAGAAAATTAGAACCTCATAGTTAAGCATCTTTGAATCCATAATACAGCACACAAATTTATAACACATATTCTTGAAGAATATAAGATTATTTGTAGAAAATCTTAGCTGCTTAGAATAGTGCGTTTATCACAGATCATCTGTTTCTTTTCTGAACAGGCCTGGGATAACTACCAGGTTAGTGACATGTTTTAATTCCGTAAAATTTTCTACCTAAATTTGTATTAGAGTGAGCAAAAAAATAGTTGGACAACTGTTTCGGAAACTACATTAAAACTTGTACGTTTTTATTCGGGACTGAAAAAAAAAACGCGTGCGAAAAATGTGTAACTGAAATAACGTTGAATAACATCTGAAAGAGCATTTTGAAGACTATATGGGAGTAATAAGTTACGTCAATTTAGTAAAATCTTCACAAAAGAAAATTAGAGCGTCATAGTTTCTTGAAGAATATAAGATTATTTGTAGGAAATCTTAGCTGCTTAGAGCAATGCGTTTGCCACAGAATATATTAGTTCCTTTTCTGGAAGGCTTGGGATAACTACTAGGTTAGTGACATAATTTAGTTCCGTAAAATTTCCCACCCAGAATTATAAATCTTACATTTATATTAGGTTGATAGAAAAAAATTGTTGGACAACTCTTTCGGAACTGTATTAAAACTTGTACTTTTTATGGGAAACTGAAGAAAAAGCATGATATGTGAGAAAAACGTGTAACTAAAATTACGTTTAATAACATCTGAAATAACATTTTAAGACTACTATACGAGGATAACAAGTTATACCAATTTAGTATAATCTTCACAAGAGAATTTTAGAATTTCACAGTCAAGCCACCTTTAAATCGATAATACTCAAATTTCTAACACATATTCTTGAAGAATGTAAGATTATTTGTAGAAAATCGTAGCTGCTTAAAGCCAAAGCTGGCTGATATATTGCATTTCAAGTTCCAATCCAGAAAATGTTACGAAATTGACATACCTTGTTCTTACTGTGTGATTTTCACTTAATAACATGTAATTTTTTTTACAATAAGTCAGTTATATTGGATTGCTTACTCCTAAGGAATAAACCATGCCCTCAAATTGTGATAGCTTTTCGTGTATTCATAATTTCTTTAGTTACATCATGATGTGTTATAAAAAGTCACTGTTTCTAAAGCAGTAACACCATCATTAAAGGATACAAGATTGTTGGAGGAAAGCACGGGTCAGCTTCGAATTTCCACGAAATTCAGAATAGTTCGCATCTTAACAATAAACACGTGCTGTATTTCCGAATTCTTCATGGCAAACCTAATTTCAAGCAAACTTGATGTAGAACACATAAATGACGTTTCTTATTTCCTGGGATTTAATATATGATTTTATAATCGTAAAAAAAATGAATAGGCCTAAGCGAAAAATGTATATCCGAAATAAATTAACGTGAAAAGTAAAGCAATTTTGCAGGGACCTCAGGAAAAAAAAAAAAAACAAATAAGTGTGAAAAACACATTAGTGGGAAACGTATATAAAAAAGTGTTATTGTACTTCGCAGTTCCGGGATATCCTGTTGTGAAATAACAATTGTTCTCAACAGACGGGAAAGAGATTTGGAGAGCTAGTTCCATGTGTCTCCGCAAAACAGACACTAATAAAAAACAGTGTACCGGTACATTTCTTTGTAGCGAAGTAACAATGATGACAACAATCAATATAACATGATAGCAACACCACAGTCTAGTATAAACAGTCACGAAGCTCAATACTTAGTAAATATGCATCCATAGATACTTGCTAACCACTAGGATCGCTAATATCGCCTCATTACAGACAATGCGAAATAGTACCGGCACAGTCTATTGTTCCTAGCACCTTCACAACTCAAGCTTCGTGACTGTATATACTAAACTGTGGTAATACGTTGCACTTATTTATTCATTTATTTATTATCTTGATTACACCCATCCATCCATCCATTCATTCATGACTAATAATTATTTATAAAGTTATAAATATAAATACAATAGCCCGCTATTAGATTTGCTGCAGATTATATAGACTTGATAGAACTGATGCCTCAACTTCCGTTGCTGTTTATAAAACTTTGTCAGTAATAATACAAAGCATAAGGGAAGTTGTTTTTATTATGCTACAAAAATTATTTTGAGATCTTCTTGGAAATGCGCGTTTTCAGAATATGTGATACCAAAAAAGAGATTTTGGTCTGTCTGTGTACAGAAATTTCTTCTAAACTATTTGACGGAATTCGCATTCAGTATTTACGAGTTGATTAACTGGGGATAATCTACAGAGACAGAAACAAAATTTGGGCCACCTGAATTTTCCGGTGGCTCAGTTTGTTATTTCTGGGTCTGTACATGAGACATAATAATTTGTTATGAGAATTTAATAGATATTTATTTGAAATTAAATTCCAAAATAACTATAAACTCGACATCTATTTTGGCAGTTTATTTATTTATTTATTTATTTATTGTTTTTGCGTAAGATGAAGAAATAATTCAAATATTATATTGCTAGATCTGTAAGTTTATGAGAAATTAATTATCATACGACACATTATTTCTGCTTTTCGTTGCGAATTTTGTTAAAAGCCAGTTAAGTTTCCACACAACATTATACTAAGCCCCTAGTTTCGAGCGCGTATTTATTTATTTATTTTATTGCTAGTAAATTTCAAATGAATACAAGTTAATATAATATAATATAATATAATATAATATAATATAATATAATATAATATAATATAATATAATATAAACTAGCCCACTCCTTGAATGCGTAAAACTTGCGCTCAGGAGAGGATTCCAGTACAAACAAAAATAAAATAGAGAGTGAATAAATTACAGATTAAGAAGTGTTAAATATCTTCAAACAGAAACTATAAACCCAATACAGTTTTTACTTATTTATTTATTTATTTATTTTATTAATTTGGAGAGTATTAGTAGTTAAAATAATATTAGAATAAAATTTGTTTAATGAACTAGGATCTTGACTCATGCTATGATAAAAAGCTGCATTGGTTTTACATTTAGGTTCAGATAAACGCAGAGAATTCATATTTTTAGTTCTATATTTATGTATATACCTTTCAAAGTTATTAAGATTTCTTTGAAAATATTTTAATAAAATAAAATAATAAATTTGTTTACTGTTGAAAACTTTGAAATGCTTAAACAACAGTTCATTCGAGTAATCTTTCTGCTTTTTTAAACAAATTTTTAATACATTTTTCTGTAGTAAAATTATTACAGGATTAGATTTCTTGTCAAAGACCTTTGTTCCGTAGGCGTAAGCCACTTTTGAATGCCGACTTCTGTGATTAGGAAAACAATATTAAATAGTATTACAATATACATACCTACAGCTATTTTATGTAGGCCTAGATATGTGCAAAATTCGTATAATATATAAACGAAGTCAAATGTTTTATCTTTAGATTATAAATAATGCTTTTATTTTGTGGGTGTGCAACCCAGAAATCGAAAGTTATTTGTATGTGGGTGCATATTAATTAATTTATTTGTTTGTCTTCCGATTAATAAAAAAAATTATAAAGAATAAAATCATATTTGACGGAGAAACTGAATTATTGTGAAGGTATGAAATGTATTATGGGAACGTATATATCAACTTCTTGATTCTCAATTTTTTTTTGAGTAGACGCCATTTTCTGTTGCAGGAGAAGTACATGAGCGAGCCATATAGCGAAGAACCAGCTGATCCTGAAGCAGCTCGCCGCCTGCTGGAGTTCGGCGATGACTATCGTGATTATATCAACAGCCAGTCAGACTGCGCATCAAGTTTGAGTGCAAACCAGGTGACTTCACCTGTGAGGAGGAGAAGGACAACGGTACGTATGTTTCACAGTTTATGTTCATTTTCAGTGTGCTAAGTCTTTGCAAAATCGTTGAACTGTTTTTGATGTGAAGGTTATTACATGCTCTGAGTCCCGAGGTCATAAATTATTTTACTATCTTTCAGAGTACTCGTGTTTGCATTGACAAACAGTGAAGCTTTCATTATCGTCGATAATTCGTTACACATAACTGGAACGGATGTCGAATTCGTGTCTCAAAGCTCGTCTATACTACATGCTAATAATTAGCAACTACTGACTTGTAAACTATACACTAGAGAGCTTTGAACATGTATGTTGGAATCATGGCCTTCTTCAAAGACTATTTTTCTCAAAGCAATGAAATTACAGTATAGCACCACAGTCTACTATATACAGTCGCGAAGCTAAATATGTAGTAAAAATGCAAACATTGGTAGTTGCCCACCACTAGGATCGCTACTATCGCCTCATCATCGCAGATCTCTCTCCTAGTAGACGACAAAATATGTTACACTTTCGTTGTGTTCTTTTGGAAATATTAACACCTTCCTTCCATTATTGAAATATTAAATGCATAAAGTTAATTTATTATTTTAATGAAATATATTAAATTCCACCATAAACTCGAAGATACCTGCAAGAAATAGGTTAATATTATTTTTGTTTGTGCAAAACGAACCGAAATTTACTATAATCGCTTCACTCATTCAAGATTATAGTGATAATTAACTATGAAACCAATAAATATTAATTTGCATTTCCTTTTACAACAATAATAATGGAAATATGAATTAATGGAGTAACTTACGTGTACCGGTACTTGTAGTGTAGGCTTACGTAGTTAACAAAGTGGGATGAGGTTAAGCAATAATAATCACACCAGAATTGGAAATAAAACGTGATCAATAAATTTTATTGTAACAGACTTTTTCAACATCTCTAGTAAAGTAACAAATAAAAATAACAACAAAATTAACAGCTATAATTAAAAACATACCCTTTGAAAAAAAAAAGTAGGCCTAAGCAATAATAATCCCACCAGAATTGAAAATAAAACGTGATCAATAAATTTCATTAAAACAAACTTAATTTTTCTACGTCTCTAGTAAAATATTATTATTCCAATTATTGTGTTTTAGCCATTAACATTTTCATTACAACCAATAACGAACATTTCACAAGCATCAATGTGAAATACGCAACGAGCTAGCACTCGATGGAAATACGACACAGTCCAAAGTCGACCGTGGACAGTCTATTGTTTCTAGTTGCTAACCGCTTGGAGCGCTTTATCACGAGATTTGCAAAAAATCACCTCAAGCTTCGCGACTGTATATAGTAGACTGTGATAGCACTAAATTAAGAAGGCAGTGTCCTAATGCAGTTTAATTATGAGTTATCAGCAGTTATTTTTTGGAAATTCGAATTCTTTGTTTATAAACAGTTTTCCAGTAAACAGTTCAAGAAACTTAATTCTCAGGTTTATGTACTGAATTGTAATTTTCTTGAGACACTAGTAGAAAAGAAACTTAGAAAGATGTAGAATAATATTGTAAAAGATGTTCAAAAGATATCTATGAAAATTACGTCTGGCTATCAACAATCGAAATAAATGTGGAAAAGGTAAGGGCCTGAAATATTACAATATTAAAAAAAAAAATGTAACCCAGATACCAACAATGTCAATGTTCCAAGTTAACGTGTTATTCTACATTAAACTCACATTTTATTTCCAAAGCATAATCAGATTTCATAACCCCCAATTGTTAATGAGGCATCCATGTTTGTCTAGTATACAAGTCAACAATCAAGCATTTTCGTTTACTAGCTACTACGGAATTGATTGCTATTCCCCTTACCTTTTCCACATTTATTTCGATTGTTGATAGCCAGACGTAATTTTCATATATATCTTTTGAACATCTTTTACAATATTACTCTACATCTTTCTACGTTTCTTTTCTACTAGTGTCTCAGGAAATTACAATTCAGTTCATAAACCTGAGAATTAAGTTTCTTGAACTGTTTACTGGAAAACTGTTTATAAACAAAGAATTCGAATTTCGAAAAAATAACAGCTGTTAGGCTGCGGCACGATTCGGAGTCACGTGGTTTTTCGTGGTCTGGTCAATGGCCATCTTGACAATCGCCTAATATAAATACATGTTCAAAGTTCTAAAAAACAAAGAAATTGCTATATTAAACTCATGTTAAACATGCATTTATATATAAATTTGTTCAATGTTGGCCATGACTAAGAATGTGACGTCGTGCCGTAGCCTGTTTTTCTCGTTAGCCACGAGATCTAACTTCTGATGTCACATCCGGCTATTTAGTCAACAATCTAGTTCACTTCAGCTGAAAATGTAGCTTTGAGACACGGCCTTAATTCGCTCTGATCCACATATAAACATCTTTCTATTAGATTATAACATTGAACAAAATTATGTACAGTATTACAAAAAACATAATCCCTTAATACTATCACAATGAGCTGATTTAATTAGACATTATTAAAATCCATTACATAGCTTATAGGTGTTTATCAGTGAAGCTTAGCAAATGCTGTAAAACAAATAATAAACACCCAGTCGCGTGTCGAAATGACGCCATGTTTGTTTACCGATTACCGACTTCGACATTGGAAATTAACAATAATTATTATTGACTTGTTTATGCCATAAGATTAATGAGCTTACAGAACGCTACAGATTACTGCAATTACGTACACAAACATAAATTTTATATTACGATGACTGGAAGCAATAGAACTACCGTTCAGTAAACATACTGTAATTTGTAGTTGTCATGTTTGTGGAATGCCAATAAGGAACAGGATGAATCGTGATATTTATCTCAAGAAAAATGTGCAACAATTTGAGAGAACCCTGTATTGCCATATTCTTGTACATTTCAAGCAGTCGTATTGAATTATTAATTAGGCTATTTTTATTATCAAAATCTATTTCTAACTATTTCTTATTTACGATACGGACTTGAGAAATTAAAATAGAAAAGATTGTGTGCTGATAAAGTATTGAATAAAATTACTAATTCCTTGTGAAAAATATATAGTATTTTTTTTGAAACCACATCCATTGCGTTAGCCTACTGTATAACATATCGGTAATATAAAATCTATTACGGATATTAATATTTTCTTTGTTGTTCTACAGAGTAACGTAGAAGCTATTCCCGAATAATTAAAATCCTTAGATGTTAATTTTGCGGAACAGTAATTCAAGGCTCTGTCTGTTATAGCTCAAATCGTGCTTTACGTTGCGGTAACAGAAACAGAAATCTAATGCAGTAACGCATAATCTATTTTATTAGAAGAATAATCACTATTTTTATCTCGAAGTACTACACACAACTCAATAAATCGGGATATTATATAGCACGTGGAAGACAATAAAAACCGTTGCCATGTTGTACGAAACTTAAAATTAATTCAGTCATTCTGAAATTTGGAGTAAGTAATTTATTTTTTGTTCTGTATCCATTTTCAGTGTTACTTTCACTGATGAATTTGATAAAAGTGTGTTTAATTTCACAGTATTTGCTTCGTTACATAGCTGCAGATGATTTGCTGTGTGCTGTAAAGTATGGCAATACGGGGTAGGTAACAATGAAACATAGAGTGTATAGCGCTAAGAATGAAACCACACGTGCTAAACAACTCCCACTCTTTTTTTGACTCGATGTTCCTACATGTGACACGATATCCGTTCCAAAAAGGTGTGAAATAAAATTACGAAAAGTTGTTTTTTAATAGTCTGTAAATACGGGATTTGTACGTACAATACGGGACATTTAGCAACCCTAATATCAACAGATGTAGTACTCTCACACTCTCTCCCATACACATACGCACACACACACTCACATTCTGACATTCACTGTCTCTCACACCATGCACATTCTCTCCCACTCACTCACACACACACACATACACTCGCATGCACTCTATTTCACACACACCACTCTCTCTAAAACACACACGCACTTTCTCTCATTCTGACATTCACTCGTTCACACACTCTTGACATGCAAACACACTCTAACATATACATTGTGTGACACGCACATACTCTAATACGCACACACACACTTTCTCGTAGTCACTTTCTCTCACACGCACATACATTGTTACATTCTTACATTCACTGTCTCTCGTATTCACTTTTTCTTTCATACGCATCTTTTCTCTCTGACACGCTCATATTCTATTATATGCACGCACATACTCTCTCTTTCTCACACATACTTTCTCTTCCTCACATACTCTGTTGTTCACATTTACTTTCCCACATATACTCTTTCTTCTTCACACACTCTTCCTCACACATACCCTCTATTCCTCTCACACTTTCTCCCACACATACTTTCTCTTCTTCACACACTCTTCCTCACACATAACCTCTATTCCTCTCACACTTTCTCCCACACATACTTTCTCTTCTTCACACACTCTTCCTCACACATACCCTCTATTCCTCTCACACTTTCTCCCACACATACTTTCTCTTCTTCACACACTCTTCCTCACACATACCCTCTATTCCTCTCACACTTTCTCCGACACATACTTTCTCTTCTTCACACACTCTTCCTCACACATACTCTCTATTCCTCTCACACTTTCTCCCACACATACTTTCTCTTCTTCACACACTCTTCCACACACATACCCTCTATTCCTCTCACACTTTCTCCCACACATATTTTCTCTTCTTCACACACTCTTCCTCACACATACCCTCTATTTTTCTTACACTTTCTCCCACACATACCCTCTCTTCCTCACACACACTCTCTCTTCCTTACATTCTCTCTCTTCCTCACACACTCTTTCTTCCTCACACACACAGTCTCTTTCTCACAGTCTCTCTTCCACACACACATACTCTCTTCTTCACAGACACTAAGAGAGAGGCAGACACTCTCTCTTCCTTACACACACACACACAGTCTCTTTCTCACAGTCTCTCTTCCACACACACATACTCTCTTCTTCACAGACACTAAGAGAGAGGCAGACACTCTCTCTTCCTCATACACACACTGTCTCTTTCTCACAGTCTCTCTTACACACACACACACACACACACACACACACACATACGTACTCTCTTCTTCACAAACACTAAGAGAGAGGCAGACACTCTCTCTTCTTTACACACATTCTCTATTCCTTACACGAATTCTCTCTTCCTCACACAAATTCTCTCTTTCTCAAACTTACTTTCTATCTTACACACACTCTTTCACTGACACGCAAGCTCTCTTAGTCGTTGTATAGTACTTGCTTGATAAGCATCTTACCAGCGTCGTTTTATTTGATTACTCAGGCTGTGCCTGGTGACAGTTCCGTGCTGGACAGCGACTCTGACCTGGAGGACATTCGACACGTGATTGATCAGTCACGCTCACAGCTCTCCTTCTCTGAGCATGTGTTCAACAAGCAGCTAGCCAAGGCATCCCCGGAACTGCTTCTGGCTTCAGACTTCGTAAGTAAAGCCTATACCGTAAACACAAATTTTGTTTTGTTGTATGCGAATAAAACAAACTGTTATTAACTATTAAACTGTCATTGTTTTTAAGGCGGAGATTGTAGCAACCTGCCGAGAAAACATACGCTGTCTTCGTGTGATTCTCGACAACGTTGAAGAGGAGGGAGGCCTGTTGTCGTCACAAGAATGCAAGGAGATACGAGGTGAGTACAGATATTTTTGTCAACAAAAGTAGTGTATTATATTGTTATCATCTTTTGTGGCTGTCTTGCTTGTTTTGAATCTAGCTGAGGGCAATGTATTGTTTAGCGGAAAAAAATATATCGGATGAGGAAGTAAAGTCGTTATAGTCCCGTCGCTCTAATTTCCGGCAGCCAATCGCTTTGCAGGTCGGCTACATTTAAACGTGTGCGTCTTGTGATACGCTGATGAAGACATTCGTTTCTTAAGGCTCGATAAATACTTAATATAATCGCCCGCCATTTTGGCTCTTTCGTTGGCGTTCGCAGAAAGCACACGAGGACGTTATTTGCCGCTCAATTATTTGCTGAATTACAGTGTGTTTGATTTATTATCATAGGAGCTACGACATGATAATGTTTAACGGTGTGGCAAATAGATCCTTCGTACGGTAGCTCGGCAACGAAAGAACAAAAATGGCGAACGATACTACCTACCTAGACTTTATAGAGCCTTCACTTCCTAAGACGTAGGCAAAGAGGAGGAGTCACGCCGGGAATAACAGCGTCGCAGCTAAAGTTCCAAGTAATAGATTTACTGTAAGTAAAGGTGTTTGTCTTCAATAAAACAAGAGCTATACTTCATTGATTTGTAAGTAGTGAAAGCTGTTTTGACCTAATGATGTACGAGTAATTAATTTTTTAATAATGAAATTTATAAAAAGGTTTAAACTATACCGCCTTTGATATCTGTTATCAACATATATCATATTAACCAAAACCGTGTAATATTTATTTTTCCCTTTAGCATCATAGCCTAAAAGCTTATTGTCCTATATACAGTATGTTATTTAATACCGAATTATTAATCCTATATACTTTACTAAGAAATACTATAGTCCTGTTAAAGAAGTCTGTTCCATATTCTCTCATGATGAAACTTAATTTGCCAAAGATACTGTACCATCTGCGAACCAAGCTATGCAGAAACATATTATAGGATAGACTGTTTCAATCTCCTTCCTGTAGAATCTACAGTTAAAGTTGCCCTCAAACAAGCCCAGTTTGTTAAGATGTTCTTTTGCACTATCGTGTTTTTTTGTTGTATTTACAACTGTTGTTGTTAGGCCTTGAAAGTTAGAATTCCCACACAGAATCTTATTGCTAGGGAAACTTCTTCATAACCTAAAACTATACTGAAACAGGCCAAGTCCATGGCATCTCTCAAGAGGGATCTTGTCGGCGAATTGACATGCTTGCCATTCCACCAGGCTCTACATCCGCCTACATTATCGACCCGACTATCAGGTTCGAGGCACAGGAACAACAGCCCGCTGAAGTCCACGCAGAAAAATGCAGAATTTATGAGCCCACAGTTTCATTCTATTTGGAGAAATATCACCTCACCTCCATTTAAATAGTTCGGCTAATGGTTGGCGCTAGGGGCACAATACCTCGCCTCTTTGTCAGTTTCTGCAAGATGTTCCAGCTGAACAACGACTTCATTCGTGATGTTTCCCTTGCCGCTATCAGAGGATCACTTGCCATTTTAAAATACCACCTGTACTTTGTTTCCTAAAGAGGAAGAACTTTTGTTTGAACGTCTAATCCGTTTGTTTATTATGTTTAGGCCTGTTATATGTACGCTCTTATCCTTCCTGTACTTAATTTCCCTTTCTTGTTCGTTCCCCACATTTCTCTTTTTTGGTATGTTTTTGTTTTCACTCTGTGTGTTATGCTTTGTCCAATAAGGCAGTCCCGTTATTGGGAAAGCTGAAACAGTGTCTTTCTTATTATTGTTGCTTAGTTACCATTCCAATGCAGTTTTGCGAAGGCTTTGGAATAATATTGCTCTAAATTTTCAGTGCAAAATATATTGTACTAGTGGCTTGTGCAGCAAATGCTGCTGCAAACTAAGTTCGTTAGACGTTCAAATAAAAATTTTTCAGATTTATTTTCAATGAAGAATACTTGCCTTTTTGATAGTTATTTGCTTCCATAGTAATGAAACATACTCCCTATGAATGGATTTTTTTAGGCCAAATACTTTTTCTTGAACCTATCCAACTTCAGTTTTTGAGTTTCAACGCGAAAACGCAAGTATCAATGTCAGGACGATAGCAATAGCTATTTCAGGTCATTGTGGATTGTAGGCAAAAGTTAAAAAAATGTCAGGTTTTCTAAGCTTTCGAACAATAGCATTTTCGTATAGCTGCTGCATGTAGAACTTGAAATGTAGAGCGTAAAATCATTTTATCCTACTAAGAGATCCTGCTGAAATGATCTGGAGACTACAACATTTTCTAGGCCTCTTATTTTATCAGTAAGTAATACCTTTTTATCTTTCCTTAGGAACTGTAATTTTTGCGCTCTCTCGAGCCAATACTGACGACAATGACACATATCAATATCTACACTACGCCGCCATTAAGTATATGAAAAAGACCCAACCCCACTGGGTTAATAAGTATAAAAATATTTGATTTTTAATAACAATATTATTATCTTACTTAAGTTTTGTAGTTATATATAGCAGCCACTCAGTAAATTGTAGAAATGAAGATCTTAATTAAGATATTCTCTACATTTACTTACATAACCACAAAACGTTTCACTTTCATGTCATCAATATAGCATCAATATTATGTACAATTAATGAAAAAATAGATGTATCATGATATTAACTATAATATATTTAATTTCTAATGGTAATAATGTCATCAAACCACCTCAAGTTTCGTAGATTTGAATATCCAATACACAGCTGTACTCAGAAAATTATACACTGCAGAATCAGTTTTTAATAACAAATTGAATTGAGCTCTAAATATGTCGGTAATCATGCAGGTCATGGCCTTCGTGTAATAGCCTATTGTTTATTGTAGTGTGTGTTTTGTTCTGAAATTCAATCAAGTCGGCCGTGATTGAATAAAATTAGTTCTCAAAACTGTCAACAGATGGATTTTGGAAAATAGGAAAATTGTGTAGGAAAATTGACATTTCACTGAAAACTACTACTTTTCCGAAAAACTTTTGGTTCCAAGCTTCAAAATGAGGGGCCATTTATTAAAATCCGTTCAGCCGTTTTCCCGTAATTTCCATTACCAGTTCAAATTATATATATAGATTTGCAATTTTAAAAATATGATCGTGCAAAAAATGTTGTACAATACACGTTTGTGAAGTGGATTATAAAATCTCGGAAAAACTAACCGTAACATTTCATAATATGAATTGCCTATCATAACTACAGATGTAATCACTTTGAGGCAGTTTACTAGCACATCTCAGTCGTCATACAATTTTCTCGTAGTGTCTCTCGCCGGCTTTACCTCCAAAGAAATATCCCTGGTACTTATTTCTTGTTAGAGGCTGAGTGAACCCTAGGACTGAAAGGATTAGCAATGGAGAAAATACATTACTCTATCGCGAAACAAACCCTCGACCTCCTGGTTTGCAGCGCAACGCCTGAACAGCGATGCTGCCTTGCACTCCTGTGTGTTTGTGTTATTTTATTATAGGTACTACACATTGTTTTTCTGGGTGTAGGACATAAGAATTTAAGGGGTTAGGTACAGCTTAAAGCAGTAAAATTTTCGGGAATATTCAACATTTTTTTTTCCTCCATTACTGTGGCTTGTACAATAATGAAAATTGGTATGTGTAAAACACTGTCCTTCTGCTATATGAATAAATATTTTTAGTATTAAAAAAAATTATATATATATTTCAAAATTCAAAATGGTGGGAGTTTACTGTGCAGTGATGAAACGTGAATATCATACTCTTTCAACTACATTCCTTAATAAATAATATTTTTTTTATTTTGTGTTAGAAGAAAATACTGATATTTGACCATTTTTAAATGAATTTATTTTTTATCAGACAATCTATCAAAGGTAGAGAAGTGGTCTTGCATCATATTGTAGATATAACATGCATAAATACATACAAAAAAATTTAATCACAGAATGTTGGATAGTTTTTTTTAGTTATGTGGAAAACGCGTCATCACTGCACAGTGAACTGAATTTTGGGGGGAAAAAAAAAAGTAAATAATTTTTTTTTAATCGTAAAAATATTTTTTTTTTTTCATATAGCAGGACAGTGTTTTACACATACTAATTTTCAATATTGTACAAAATACAGTAATGAAGGAAAAAAAAAGTTGAATATTTCCAAAATTTTACTGCTGTAACTTAATTTGCCTAACCCCTTAACATTGCCATTAGAAACCCATGTATAAAAAATAAAGAATTTACTTAATTAGTGGGCCAAGTTTAGAAATTAGCAGACTTTGACAATTTGTAAGACAAGGGGACATATTTGTTTTTGTTAAGATTATTTATATACGCTTTAACATCTGTGGTCATATCGCGTGTGTAGGATCTCTGAGTATATCAGTAGGACAATTTTTACTATTGTTGAGTTTCTGTTTCTGATGTTGTGTGTTACAGATGGCTTGTGTTCATGTAACTGATTTTAGATTTTGATTAATATTTATGATATTAGTGACTGAGACGGTGATAAATCATGGTATGTAAATTTCCAATCCTGTATTTGCTTTTGCCACTGAGGGACCATGAAAGACCCCAGTCAGATTGGCCGGCCACGGGGCTTGAACCTGGTACCTCCCGAATGCGAGTCTCATCGTCGGTTAACATAATTTATGTTACTAAGTCAAAGCCCGATGTTCGTGGAGTAAAGGATATTTCTGTGTGTTTTTGAAGTTGATTTCGAGGTTATGAAGTGTTTGAAATATCACTTTTTTTTCCTGAAATAGTTTTAAAGACTTCGTTGCTTCATAACTTTCCATCGTTGATCTGGAGCGTGACGGGATGCTTGACATTTTGCGATTATTGGTCATTCTTGAGAAATGTAGGCCTACTTGTAGCTAAATGATACGGTAAAAACGATGAATAGCAGACGATAGTCGAATTTAATGCCATTAAGTACGGAGTGACGGTTAGTGTGAAGTTATAAGGGACGATATGAAAAGAAAGTGATAATAGGAGATCTACTGTGCAGTTTTCCCATTATTTCCATCAGCATTGCCGTAAGAATAGGGTGACCAGACGTCCCTTTTTTAACGGGATTGTTCCTTTTTTCAGCGTCTTGTCCCCTGTCTCGCGAAAAGTATTCTCGGGACGCCAAATGTCCCGGTTTTTTAAATAGCTTCCCGTTTCCCTAAATTATTGTTAAAATATTTCTTTTATTTTATTCTGAAAGATAAATACATTCTCGACATAATTCAGATTGTAAGTTTTGTGTTACGAATACCTGGCACTCTTTCTGATGCAAATTCTAAATGAGGCAGTAGAGCAAGTGGACAGCTTCAAATACTTGGAGTTACTATAAACAGTAACATGAGCTGCTGCCAAGAAGTCAAAAGGAGGATAGCAATGGCAAAGGAAGCTTTTAATAGAAAAAAGAACTAAGGAAAATACTAGTGAAGTGCTTTGTGTGGAGTGTAGCATTGTATGGAGTATAAACATGGACATTACGACGAAGTGAAAAGAAGCGACTAGAAGCATTTTAAATGTGTATATGGAGAAGAATGGAACGTGTGAAGTGGACATACAGAATAAGAAATGAAGCTTTGCTGGAAAGAATGAGTGAAAAAATAATAGTGTTGGAACTAATAAGGAAAAGGAATTGGTTGGGTCACTGGTTGAGAAGAAACTGCATACTGAAGGCTGCACTGGAAAGAATGGTAAACGGGAAAATAGTTAGGGGTAGAAGACGATATCTAATGATAAACGACATTAAGATATATGGATCATATGTGGATATAAAGAGGAAGGCAGAAAATAGGAAAGACTGGAGAATGCTGGGTTTGCAGTGAAAGACCTGCATTTGAGCAGAACACTATGCATGAATGAAAGATAGTAAAGGTACGGTCACACGTCGCTACTTTTGCAGCGCTGCAGTAAAAAAAACTGCGCAACTCTCGTACTGCGACGTGTGAACCACGGTGCAACCCGAAAAGTGGCGGCTGCCGAACCTGCTGCCCGCTACTTTTCCATGCTGCGCGCAGCTTAGAAGTAGCGACATGTGAACAGGGTTCTCAGGGTTGCAGCCGCAGCATTTCTGATATCGGTTTTGTTGAAACTTTTGCTGCGGTTGCGACCAGTGTTGCCACCCAAATGTGCCAATGATACTTGTATTGTTTAGATGTATTTTAATGTTAGATGTGATGAAAATAAATTATTTGTAACAGTTATTAAATGCACAACACAGTTTGAGCATATTTGTTGACGATATAATTCACTTTTTTAATTTTCTGTAGCGTAGTTTCAAACAGGAGGGTTGCCAACATTGATTACGTGAATATGCTGTTGGTTATCATTTAAATATATAGGCGTTTTTAAAGGCTTTATAGTAAAAATAATGCCAATTTCTGAATACTAGATACAACAGAAAAGCAAATAATAGATAAGTAAGCTTTCGCATGAGTTTCTTAATAATGCGAACATAACCACAAAATGTACACTGGTGGCCATAATTCTGGAAACTTTTTTTTATTGCACTGAATTATCATAACATCTGCATAACATATGGACATTATTAATTTCTTTCTATCATTAGTCTGACTTAAGATTTCGTTAGGTGAACACTGATTGCTTTACAACAAACTTTATTGATCATTTTATCACAATGGCTCCACGAAAGGACTGAACACCTTCTAGGGCAGTCACACTTCGAGATGAAGGCTACACATTCCTTGCAGAAATACTAACTAAATTGCTGTGTAGAACTTCCTGTATATCTTTAGAAGATTTCCTTCGCTCTTTTAATGCTAATCGACAAATCTGCCTCATATCTCTTGGACTTACCTACTTTGGGTTATCTACCAGTCCTAGGTGTTGTTTTACAAGATTTTGTGGATTTGTACCTCTGCAATACCTCCTGGACGCCAGACACTGTAGCACCATTACCAAGTTTTCTTGCCTTTTCCTTGAATGTGTAGCCTTCATCTCGAAGTGTGACTGCCCTAGAAGCTGTTCAGTCCTTTTGTGGAGAAATTGTGATAAAATGATCAATAAAGTTTGTTGTAAAGCAATCAGGTGTTCACCTAACGAAATCTTAACTCTGACTAATGTTACGAACACACTAATAATGTCCACATTTTATGCTAACAGTGCTCAAGAATGCTTCTACCGATCAAATATGATCTTAAAATCAACAATGGACTAGATTTTATTACAGTAAATAATGGAAAATTATAATGAAATCTGAAATTAATATTTAGATCTTAAACGACAAGAACATAATTTCCCACATAGTAATGATTATTTATTGTTAAAATATTCAGAATTTAATATAATACCTTTATTATAACCCCATAATTAACGAATCAGTCACGAATAACATTTTCAATTGTACAAATCTGTGAATCAATGCAGATGTTATAATAATTCACTACAAAAATAAAAAGTTTCCAGAATTATGGCCACTAGTGTATATTGAGAAGTCAACACGGAGATGGGAACCTGCAGCATGACTGCGGCTGCAAAAGTAGCGCCTTGTGTGTGAACAGACTCGCAACCTCCAGTTGCAACTTTTGCTGCACTCGGGTTGCGCAGCACAAAAAGTAGCCTGCAGCGCGCTACTTTTGGCTTACGTGTGAACACGACACGCAACTTTTGCAGCTGCAGTACAAAAGTTGCGCAGCAAAAGTAGCGACGTGTGACCGTACCTTAAGTTTTCCTTTTTGAGCTTCAGAAATTCTGACACACTATTTAAATGAATCTGTGTTGTTAGTGTTGATTCACTTGTGATATCGTGGTGGTAACTACACGTCAGTGTAAGAGATATGGCACAATTACTCGACATCATTAATTGCTCTGTGGTGCGGCAAGAAAACTGTCACGTGACCGTTTAGTAGTGGCGACCTCTCTCGAACAGCACGGAATCTATTTAAAGCGCCTAGTGCAACACTGTAGTCGTCGAGTTCCAGTGCAAGTTGGAGGTCGTGTGTAGAGTCACGTGGGACGCATTGCATAACGCGTAAATAAGCACCTGTCATTCCAGTTTTAGTGGCCTCATTCACTCGTGATAGCGGCGAGGCGGTGGAGAAACATTGCTGTCGTTCTCAGCGCGCTAGGAATGTGTTGTTGTTTTGTTGTGAGTGTGAACGCTTGACGTGCATTTTGGAATATGTAACAATGGCTGTTGTTCAATCACCCGGTAAGTACATTGTATTTCAAATTGTGTTTTTATATTGTGTGACAATCTATTTCCTAAATTTTGTTGTTCTGTTTTGTTGACAAACTGAAAATTTTGCTCATAATTTTCACTAACATTTTGATGTTTGAGGTACCTGAGATAAAAAAAGAGTCCCAGTAGTCTGTCAATCTCAGTTGGACCGGAGTTTGAACCTTGGCAGAACTTTTTTATGTTTTTGAAGAACAGAACTTTTTTTTGGGTAGATGTCCTTCGAGAATTTTAGTTTCTTTTGTTGTTTTCACACTTCATAATCTAGTATTCTCTGTCTCTGTTGATATTTGAATAGCATCGTTAGTTGAAAAAATAATTACCGTGACTAATAAGATTATGACAATGTTTTGTGTTGCTGTTTGTATGGGACAGTGACGTTTGTGACAGTGTTGTAAGTGTGAACGTTTGACGTGCATTTTGGAATATGTAAAAATGACTGTTGTTCATTCACTCGATAAATAATAATAATAATAATAATAATAATAATAATAATAGTAATAATAATAATAATGATGGCTTTATTTAACCTGGCAGAGTTAAGGCCGTAAGGCCTGCTCTTACACTCAACCAGGATTAAAACATGCTTACATAGTTGAACATAAAACTGGATCGGAATTAAGTAATTACATACTGATACAATTTAGGTACATAATGAGATCAAAAGAGGCAGTTACATAAAAATTTACCTCATAAAATAAAAATAAACATAGTAAATACATTGTATTTCAAATTGTGTTTTAATTTTATGTGAGAATCTATTTTCCAAATTTTGTAGTTGTGTATTGTTGACACTGTTGACAAACTGAAAATTTTGCTCATAATTTTCACTGACATTTTGATGTTTGAAGTACTGAGATAAAAAAAAAGAGTCCCTGTAGTCCGTCTATCTTAGTTGGTCCGGAGTTTGAACCTCGGCAGAACTTTTTGAGGTTTTTGAAGAACATAACTTTTTTGGGCAGATGTCCTTCGAGAATTTTAGTTTCTTTTGTCGTTTTCACACTTCATAATCTAGTATTCTCTGTCTCTGTTGATATTTGAATAGCATCGTTAGTTGAAAAAATATTTACCATAACTAATAAGAGAATGACAGTGTTTTGTGTTGCTGTTTGTATGGGACAGTGACATTTGTGACAGTGTTGACGTACATTTTGGAATATGTAAAAATGGCTGTTGTTCATTCAGTCGGTAAATAGATTGTATTTCAGATTGTGTTTTAATGTTGTGTGAAAATCTATTTTCTAAATTTTGTAGTTGTATATTGTTGACAAACTGAAAATTTTGCTCATAGTTTTCACTTACATTTTTTATATTTGAAGTACCTGAGATAAAAAAAGAGTCTCAGTAGTCTGTCTAGCTCAGTAGGACCGGAGTTTGAATCTCGGCAGAAGTTTTTGAGGTTTTTGAAGAACATAACTTTTTTGGGTAGATGCCCTTCGAGAATTTTAGTTTTTTTCTGCCGTTTTCGCGCTTCATAATCGTAGTATTCTTTATCATCTTCTATCATCTTCTCGATCATGAACAAAGTCAGTTTAATATATTAGGAATTATTATTGTTGACTCCAAGTTGGCATGGGAAAGTCATATTAATCATATTTCTACTAAACTTTCAAGAACTTTGTTTCTCCTTAAGAGATTAAAAACTGTTGTACCTGAAAACTACATCCGTGATGCTTATTTGCTTACTTTCAAAGTACTCTTACCTATGGAATATTGCTATGGGGTAATAGTGCTTTTATAAATAGGGTCCTATTGCTTCAAAAAAAGGCCATAAGAATTATATCAAACGCAACTTTTAATGAACACTAAACCATTATTTGTGAAATATAAAATAATGACTGTAATAAATTTATATATTTTAGAGTTAATAATTTTGTATGTTAAGGACAATCTCCTAACTTTAAGAAATGATATTCATTCCTATGACACACGAGAAGGAAATGATTTTAATATCATAACTTGTATGTAGACTTGCAAAAAAAAAAAATAATAATAATAATAATAATAATAATAATAATGTGTCAAATGTCATTGAAGTTTGCAAATAAATTTCCATCACATATTTTTAATTTAAGCAGAGCTGGTCTCAAATTTTACACCTCTAGTTGGTTAATTTAAAATCCTTTTTATAACCTTGATGAATTTTTTATTGTACAGTCTCTTTGTAATTGTTCCATTTTAACTGATCTTGTCTCATAATGTTTTTAGACATGTAATTTAAACTATTAAACTATCTCTGTTGATATTTGAACAGCGTCGATAGTTGAAAATAGGCATTGAAAAAATAATTACCATAACTAATAAGAGAATGACAGTGTTGTGTGTAGCTGTGTGTATGGGAAAGTGAAATTTTTCAAGTAGGACAGATAATAATATTATGTATTGTGTAGAACAGCAACAGAATTCCCGTATTTTGTACTGTTTTATTCTTGCGTAGATTCCACGTTAAGAAAAAAGCTTTGAACATATTATGGAGTTATTCCATCAAATGACCAGTTGCCATAGAAACGCCTACCTACCACATAGCTTGTATAATGTATTAGGCAAGGCTCATAAAACCAATGCTTTTTTAACGTGGAATTCTTTATAGACATAATGTGTTTATTGAAATTACGTATTGTATGTAAGTTATTATACAGTTACGTGTTTATAAATTATTATGGGATATTTTGTTTTTAGATTGTTCGCATTATATACGAAGTAATTGTCTTTTAAAAGCATATTTGTAGACTTTTACTGGTATACCCTTTTAGTATTTGAGGATTGGACTAGCTTTGACCCAGGTGGCCCGGGTTCGAATTCCGGTCGGGGCAAGTTACCTGGTTGAGGTTTTTTCCGGGGTTTTCCCTCAACCCAATACGAGCAAATCCTGGGTAACTTTCGGTGCTGGACCCCGGACTCATTTCACCGGCATTATCACCTTCATTTCATTCAGACGCTAAATAATCTTAGATGTTGATACCGCGTCGTAAAATAACCCCAAAAACTAGCCTAGAAATTAAATATGAAATTTTCAAGTAGTTACTTAAGAAAGATATTGCATTTATTAAGCGCGTACATCGGCTAGAGTAGAGACAACATTTCTATAACAATACCTTTCCATTGATTATGACAAAATGTTTTGAGAGGTACCGATTTTGTATCGTCTTTTTCCTCTAATGTTGACCCTATCAGCCATATTAAAACGTCCGAATTTATATGTAAAGAAATTATCCAACAATTTGAGAAAAATTACATATTTATTTATATGGCTTTACCAGATAAAAATGTAAAACAGGAATTTTTATCTGCAAAAGCAGGATTTTATTAAACGAGAAATGCAGGACCTCACATGACGATTATTTTCAATATACTGCCCAAAAACAGGTGACATCAATAAGACATCACTCATAAGGCAACAATAACGATTAATTAAATTAACAATTTTTTGAGCAGGAATGTCGTCATCCAGTAAATTATTACATGAAAAATATATCTATAGATGGGTTACATTACATTTTACGAGCATAATTTCTCTAATGGACTCCAGACAGACGATTTCTCTGAAGATCCAGTGAGAAGTGACGAGAGAGAAAATCAGGCCAATTTCTCATTTTGTACAATTTCTGGCCGAAGGCGGGACACATGCTTAAAAAGGACATGTCCGGCGAAATCCGGACGTATGGTAACCCTGTTTATTTAGGACTTTTCACTGTGATAATTTGGACTGCAGATTTCATTTAAATTCTTCAGTGATCCAATACTCTCAGCAGTTTCATTTCATTTTCCCCCCCCCCCCACAATAATTTTAATTTATTACTATATGCTCCTAAATGCAGTAGTCTTCTCACTCCACTAATACTTATTCAGAAAAGAATTATTAAAATATGCCTTAATTAACCAATTGATTACTCATCCGAGCTTTTGTTGACTGATTTTAATCTTTTGAAAATTAAACAAATTTATTATATTGCCTCATTAAACTTCATACATAAAAATCGCAATAAATTCAAATTGTATCATCATAAATATGGAACTAAAAGATCCGATTTTATACGACTAGAGGAACCAAAGTGTTTCACAAGCACAGCTCTGAGCCATGGTACCTAGTTTGGTACAAGGTTATACAATAAAATAATTTAAAAATACCCAAATTTGGAAAATTTTAGTATCACAAATTTAAAAAATAACGTTAGGAGTTTAATTTTTAAAGAATATATATTGGTTTAATATGTATATGTATTTGTATGAGTTAAAATGTTAAAATTGAAATTATATTTTTTTAAAGTTAATTTATTCCTATAATTTTTTTTCTTTCCTTGACCCACTTTGTGTCAAATAAAATTATCTTTATTTGTGTTAAGTATGTGTTTAGATAACTTCCTGAGCACTAGTTTTTACTCTTTCAGGGAAGAATTAAGATTGCATTTTTGTACATGTTATTTTATTAACAATAAACAATAAAGTCTTGAATTTTTTTCCTTCGAGATGACTTGTTAGCTGACTGATAGATTCAAACCGATACACAATGATTAACCTTTTTTCGATCCCTACACTAGACAGGCAAGGTGTAGGACTTCCGACGACATGTGATCAGTATAATGCGTTATTTGAATCTATATCGTGTTATAAAATAGCAGAAATACTTTAAAAACAGTTCATGCATGTTAAAGTTATAATGTACAGTAGTGGCAAAAAAAAAAAAATAAACCGGACCGACCAGAATCCTGTGCTGTGTATTGTGTCAAACTGTGGTAATTTCAATATGGATAGTGAAGCCAGAGGTATGTACTGCTATTAATGTAAAAATACGCAGCTATCTTTGCCCGAATAGAGGTTGAAATGTAATAATATTGATGCCAGATGAAAATAAAACTCTTAAAGTTTTTTCGTCTCTAAGTTTGAGGCACTGAAGGAAACAAAAGACGGCAAGAATCGAACAAATGCAATAAGTTTCATTGTTACAATTAATTATACAAGATGGATGTGTTTTGTGATTAGCAAAATTTTAATCTGTGACTCTGAAATCAGCTACAAAGGTCAGACGTTTTTTTTTTTTTGCCACTTCTGTACATAAAAGTATAATTTGTCTCCAAGATTCCATGAAAAATGTATAGAAACTCTTGTGTGTTAGGTCATCAGTAGTATTAGTGATTTAAAATACCTGGCTATAGTAAAAGTCACCAATTCAATTAACATTAAACGCCAATAAACAAACACTTATGTCAGGGTCATACGGGAGCGTGTTTGCATGCTGTTGTTAGTCACGTTTGACCCCTGATATACGCAGCCTCGTGTTTCGTCTTGCGAGACCTTCACCGTGAGACATGCGTGTTCTACATTACGGAGAACGGAGACTTTGTACTGGAGCGAGAGAGTGCCTCAAGCCAAACATTCTGCTGAAGATAAGGGTGTTTTAATCTACATTGTTAATATTTCAAGTTCATGAACGTTTATCGGTGTTTCTTAAAAAAGTGCACGTGTCCAGTTCATGAATGTTGTGTTTATTCATCTCTTTTAACTGCGCACGTACGGTAACAATAGAAAAATCGCTTATATCGATGATTGATCAAAAAAGAATCGAAAAATAGAAAGAGAATTGGGAGGACATAAATTGTTGAGCTTATATGATACAGCCGCGACATTTCAGTTGCAAGAAATCTAGTGAAACATGAATATTATCGTTCATGTATCCTTCGTATGGCTTTTCTTTATTTTGGAATGAAGTATTCAGAAAATAATTCAGTTATTAGAGCCTTATATAATTTAATAAGTACACTGTTTTATGAGTTCTGTGATTAAATAAATAAATAAATAAAATTGACAGGCGATTTAACCTGTCTTTGATGGAACATGGCTATTCCGTAGAAAATTTTCCATTTTGACAGGTTTCCTTATAAAGGATTGCTTAAATTTTCATGTAATTTAAGGAACATGCAAAGACAACTTAAGCTACACATGCATTTTTACGGCTAGTACCTATTCAGAAAACATAACAGCACTCATTCTGACATTTAACGTAACTTATTTTGACAACTTTCTGAATGGACCACCTTGTTCTACTTTATTGGTAAATTTTATGTGAAATAAAATATACTGCAGACATAAAATCAACACTTACACTTCATTACAACATTCAAATAAACTTATTCTGATGTACTGAGTATATAGTACAAATATGTACTTTCGCAGTGCCTTCTCTGTAGAGTTGTGCCATTACTTAAAAATAAATTTCCGTCTTATACAGGCAATAAGGAACAAATTGTTCTTTAAAACCATTCATTTTCCGCGTTACGGAAGTTTCCGAATTACAGAAGTCTTTTCAGGTATAAAACGTTCCGTTCTGAGATTTTCTTTCCGTATGACAGATTTCCTTCTTACAAAGGTTCCGCCATAGACAAATTTTACTGTATTTCCTTGACTCTTCTGGAAAATCTTCTAGACATTAATAAAGAATGGAGCGAGGTAGACTAACACTATTTACACGTTTATTTCCATGGTACCACGAGTGACGTCAAAGGAAACGTTTCATGTGAAAACGTTACAGTTTTTCTCTTTTTGTATTCTGAGACGTTTGACGTGAAAATAGAAGACACGTCAGAGAAGACATTTGCATTCGCTTTTGCCAAGAAATGTAATCCCAAAGGAGTTCAAACAGAAATCTCTAAAAACATGACAAGTTACTAGATTTTTCAGTGTCTTTGTAGTCGTTCTTTAGTTGAAACAGCTTTGTGATGGTCTGGCGTGTATGTATAAGTATTAATTGTAAGTTAATTTGTATGTAAGAAAGGAATCGGCTTCAGAAATTCATAAAAAGGCTATGAAAACCCACTACCTCAACCTTAAAATAATCGTTTCCGTATTTAATTATGTCAGACTTCACAGAATTTCCCTTTGCTACACTTTACGGTTATTTTTTTTAATCTGACGTAACTTGTTGCAGAGAATAATAAATGTCACATTTACCATTTTTTCCTTTGATCCGTGTTATACTTTTTACAATTCTCGAAAAAGAAGTAAAAAGTGTTAATGCTGTTAATAATATAATTTAACGTTGCTGATGAACAGTGTTTATTAATATTGATAAGGACGCAGGATTGAAAAGGTGACGTTATGCTTGTGAATTAAAATTCCAATACCACTGCCTGCAGTTTGAGGTGTGGTTAACTTTGATTGAAGGTTCACCACAATTGGTCTTAAATCGTTGCATTTGTTCAAGGTTACCCGTGCAGTAGCTGTGTGGGCAGCAAGAGCCTTGGGGTTTGAATCATTACTTCCCCTCCTTTCATGGCCACTGCAATAAAACGTTTATGTAACTATTCCACCACGGAATTCATTATGCTTAAGTGTACTATATCAAGCACTGCTTAATTTTGATTAGGCGTTGGAAACCACATTTCTGCTTCCGTTTGCTTAATTGCACCGCGTTGATAATGCCTAACTCATGTGATTGTACGATACTTTCACTGGCCGTTTGTAAATTATACGAAGGTCCACAGCGGTCAGTTTTAAGTAGTGATGTTTCCGGTCACAAGCTCAGCATACCCGTATTTGATTCCTGGCAAGGAAGTGGGGATTTATGTACCTTCCATAGAAGTTACATTTATGTGGTTCTGTTATCTTAAGCGGTTAGCTAGACTAATGCCAAGGACATGACCAGTAGAGATGGGTAAAAAACGCTGGAACAGTTTATTTGAAACTGTTTCACAATTGAAACTGTTTCGTATCGAGACATTTTCGTGATATAACCTGTTCCAACTGTTCCAAAGAGTGTTACACTGCTCCAGTGATATCAACGTTCCACATGGTTCCAAGAGATAAGCAGTTCAGTTTCTAAACAGTTTTCCTCTTCTTTGCTGTTTGCAAAGGCAACGTGTAGCGCTATCATTGACCTCCAATCGAAAGTAGATAATATAATATCCATGTTCCACACGGCCTTCGTGCAACAGTAGCGTATGTAGGATCGCGCAATTTAATTGTACGAAATTCCCTAATAAATCTCCTAATTATTAGCTGTCCATTTATGGAGAATATGTTCATAGTACCCTGACATAGTGTTAATTATTAATATACCGCGAAAAATATCATCGGCTAATGTCATCGTTATTAAACTATCCTAGGGTTATATGCGTTATTTTTACTAAAATCGATTTATTTTGAATTGTAGTTATTTACTGTACCCTTAATAATAACCTACGATTCAAGGGCCTTGAAACATGTTCCCGAAGCAGATGAAAGGTTCAAACAGTTGGAACAGTTGGCACTGATGTTGTAAACATATTCTTATGAAACTGTTATTTTGGAACAGTTTCGTTCATGAAACAGTTACAGTCGAAACTGTTTCTTAAAAAGAACAGTTTATCCCATCTCTAATGACCAGATTAGAGCTGGGGACGGAGCGACTAGAACTGTTGAGTTACTCGGTTCTATCGGTTTATGTGCTTGGCAGCGGAGCACCGAAGTTACTCGGTTAACCGTAGCCGTTACCGGTCAGTTCAAACAGAGTTCACGTGTTTTACTTAATTCTAGCAGACAACAACGTAGGTACTGTTGTATTTAAATATTTTCTGCTGCAGGACAAATTATTTTCTTATCACTAAGGCGGGATGAAACTCTGGTATTGAAGAGGAGTTCATCCTATTATATGACCTGTCAAGTGGGCCTAATGAACACTGACAGGCTGAACATATTACTGTAAATAATAATAATAATAATAATAATAATAATAATAATAATAATAATAGTGTGTTTCATTAATATTAAAATATGTTAAAAAAGAAAGTGCATTATATTTTTGTGTTTATTGGATTTGTGTTACCTCATCAGTCATCATTTTATTTGTATTTATTTCTACGAATTATGTTACCTAACTTTAATTTATCAATAATATTACTCTTTACCAAAGAGAACATGGTTCTATTGAAGACTAGAAATGTTTTAATAGTACATTATGCAACGAGCTTATAATGATAGTAATTAAGACGCAAGTACGGATATTTATGAAACGAGCGCAAGCGAGTTTCATAATATTCATACGAGCGTCTTAATTACCATTATAGGCAAATTTCATACGACTTTTTATGCTCGACCATATTTCTAACTTGAAATTATTCAGATGTATACATTTTATTTGTATCTGACAAGATCGGAAGTGACCTTGTTCTAGGTCGTGAATTGTGAGACGCGAAAGTATTGATTTTTTCCGAGGATCAATAATGTCATTGACCTTGATGTATAACTGGGTACAATCTTGATTATTGAATTCGACATTGAAAAACGAGATGACAAATTGAATTTATTTAAATATTATTTACAATTAACGCTAATTATTATAGTAACAGAACATAACCTTCTGCGACAGTATTGGATTTCCGGCCTCCGTGACTTTTCGGTAATTCTCTTTCGATTGCATATCCGAGAATAATCGATACTTGCGGTTTTATAACGGTACAAAGCTGACTTGTCATTAGCTGAACACCTGTAAGCTGAGTTGTCATTGGCTGAAAACACCTGTACTTTAATGAGTAGGTGTACTTTAATGACATGCATTAAAGGACTGCTACCAGGTGTATAATTACTACATTTCGGCATGGTCGAGCATAAAATAAATAAACATTATGTTCTTCAGTTTAAGATTCCACGTTTTATTGATTATTTTACCCACTTTCCGTAAAAGTAAATAATTCTGTGTGTTATTTTTAAGTGTCTTAGGCAGCGCTTCATGGAGCCCGTTTCTGTGTACCTTTTTTTTTTTTTACTTAGCTGCAGCGTTTAACGTTTACCTCGCATGCTAATTTATTACTAGCTGTTAGTATTATAAATTATTTTATCAATTTTATTTCGTCTGTCATATATAACAACACTGAAAGTTAAATAGGCCTTTCATACAAAATAACTCCGCAAATAGTTGTGATCACGCAAATGAAATTTGCAACCGCCATTTTGCAATGAAGAGAAGCACTTTTTTCTCGTCAATTGGCAAAGCGAAAGCGCTTTACTACAACGCTTTTAAAACACGCTTGGTTTCACTTTCAAAGTACGTTCTAAAATCGACTCAATCTATCTGCCGCCACAAATTTGTACTCGGTTCAACCGAGTAATGACGTCACAATAACTGCTCCGAACCGAACCGCTCCGTCCCCAGCCCTAGACCAGAGTCTAGTTCCAAGCTCCTATCGGTATTTGTTCACGGCACATATTGTTCGATGAATATCGCCTGTGATCGTCGTCAACGTACTACGCTATTTTATGGTTTCTTTATTCCGGCAAAATCTTATTGTTCTTTTTATATGGACAGTATTGTTTTTCGCGCCTAGTTTGAACTCCAAGAGGAAAAGGATTTTTGGTGTTATTTCCATTTGTAATTGTCGAGGAAACTCTCCTAAAATAGGATGCATTCTAAAGGCTCATTCACAATGAAAATTAAAATAACGTAAGCGTTAACTCTCTAATAATGTAAACGTTACGGTAAAATCAAGAAGTCATACCATCATTCACGATGGGAACATAAACATAACGTCAAAGATACTTGGTAACCATGGAAACATAACAATGACGCCATTTCTACATAATTCTGTCGTAAACGTTACGGTAAAATCAAGAAGTCATACCATCATTCACGATGGGAACATAAACATAACGTCAAAGATACTTGGTAACCATGGAAACATAACAATGACGCCATTTCTACATAATTCTGTCGTAAACGTTACGGTAAAATCAAGAAGTCATACCATCATTCACGATGGGAACATAAACATAACGTCAAAGATACTTGGTAACCATGGAAACATAACAATGACGCCATTTCTACATAATTCTGTCGTATACAAACCCGGGCCATAAGCTTGAAATGGTGGAACCAAAAAGGTGTACTAGCATGGCCGTCAAATTACCCATAGTTCATCTTTTTTTCCGGTGTGTTTATCAGCTGTTTTGTTCATATTTTTAGATTACAAATTGTTTCGTGTTGTGAATATTTCAAAAGTGTAGTCAAGTTCAGCAGGTGTTATTTTTTTAATAAATAAGCTAATATTATGTTCGGCACAATTCGATCCCAGGTGGTGACAGGATTTTTTCTCGTTGCCAAACTTTCAGAACGGCCCCGAGGTTCACTCAGCCTCCTATAAAATTGAGTACCGGTTCTTTCCCGGGGGTAAAAGGCGGTCAGAGCGTGGAGCCGACCACACCACCTCATTCTAGTGCCGAGGTCATGGAAAGCATGGGGCTCTACCTCCATGCCCCCCAAATGCCTTCATGGCATGTTACGGGGATACCTTTATCTTTTTACCTTTTACAACTGTAGAATATGTCCGTTTATATGTCCCCCTATGCTTTAACATATGAAGGAGTGCCAACATCCTTCTTGATAAAAGAAAGAATGAGGAAATGAAGTGTTCAGTCCATGTCACAACCATAACACTTTTAATAAATATACAGTGAAATGTATATTGTTATAATAATCTGCTAGTAGTCCTGTTACCTCCATTCTAATCCGTTTACGTATGACCTAAACCGATAGTAACAATTTAATATTTGGCAATTGGCGGTATTTCGCGGTGGATTATGGGGCGTAAAGGTATAGTTTGAAGTCATATCCGTCGCACTGATTTCAAGCATATTTGGCTTGAAGTACTCTCTCCTTTCTTTTTATCCTCTCAGGTCGTATACTTCACCGCTCCATGATTGTGTTCTGTTTGCAAATTACATAACGGTAATGTTATGTCAGTGTCAGAATTGAATCTCCCTAAATCTAAAGAAAACATTTTAAGCAGAGAAAACCCTCTAACCTTCGAACCAATTAACATTCAACTAGATTTAGAAGAACCAGTTACAAAATCTGAAACTTCCAAACCTGTACTAAAAGCGCTGGCATTAGAAGCTGTGAACAATAGTTACCCACCAGAAGAATGGTTACATATCTACACAGATGGGTCTACTATCGATAACAACTCAGGATCAGGAATTACGTGTGCGTTATTCTCATTTTATCAACCAGCAGGACATCATACAACAAATTTTGATGAGGAAATAATGGCTATTCATATCTCACTCCAACACCTACTATACAGAATAGATAAATTTCAAAATGCTGTCATTCTCTCTGATTCTAAAGCAGCATTATATGCAATAAATTCATATAAAATGATGTCAATCCAAATTAAAGAATGTCACAAAATGATCCAACAACTTCAAAAACTACAGAAAAGAATTCAATTGCAATGGATACCTGCACATTGCGGAATTGCTGGAAATGAAACTGCTGACTTTCTTGCCAAAAAAGGATCCAATTTAATTCAGAATACAAATACAAGCCTACCTTTTACATCCATCAAAAGACTAATTAAAAATAAATATAAAATCAAGCAAAACCAAGCACTATGTACCAAAGCCAAAGATAAAAAATGGAGCATTTTAATAAAAAAAAATTATTCCAGAAATCCCACGTAAATCTGCAGTAGCAAAATTCAGACTGCTTACAGAACACGATTATTTGGCCAAACACTTGGATAAAATAGGAATTTACACAAATCCGAATTGCCCTCTATGCAACAAAGAAGAAGAAATGACTGAAGATCATCTCATAACCTGTGAAGTTCTACCTGATGGATCCACCACAGAGAAATATTGGAGAGCAAGAACGCTAATGGCTTCGTTGCCAAAGCCCAGCATTAGATAACAGCAACAACATGTCAGTGTTTATGCGCAAACTCCTGTGTTTATGTTACGGTTATGTTTAATTTTCATTGTAAGAATAGTAATTTAATTCATCTACGCAACAATGACGGAATTATGGGATTGTGATCATGTGCGGGGATTAGTGTCGTGCAATGTTCGAACATGAGAGGATATGATACTACAAACTTCGCCCTACTCCATAGGCATCCCAGCAGTACGTGGAAGTGAAGCATGTAAACTAAAATAGCCGAGTCCATTGAAATCCGGGAAGAGTCCTTATGTTCGGTTCATGTTTGCCGAGTCTCTGTAGAACCGAAGATCACTTTGCGTTTGTTCAATCTTTCCCTTTCCGTACATATGTTCGGTGTAAGGAGCGGATTCCTATGTAATTAAATATTGTTTTTGAGTGTGATAAAACACAATTAACAAATGATGAGAGAGAGATGGAACGGAGAAAAATTCTCTCCGGCGCCGGGATTTGAACCCGGGTTTTAACAAAGTTAAAAATTCCGAACATGAAGTTTCAAGTTTAAAACCCGAATTTTATTTCACATAAAAACACATATTTTCACAAAAAAAATTATGTAAATACATATTTTCAGGAAATCTATTATAAACACATAAATCTTGGAATTTTTTTACTTAACTAATTCTTTTACAAGAACTTTTAAATATTTTAAAACTAAATCAATTATATCACTCAGAAGTACGTATCTTTTTTAAGTATTCTTGGTTGCTTCGTGTTTCTATGGGCTATGTGGTGTATCCGTGATCCATTTTTGTAATAGTATCGCCTCAATTTCTGAGAACTGCTAGGCAGCATATCAATGTTATTATTAGAGAATAAATTACCATGGACAAGAAGGAGAGATCTTGCAACACACAATTAGGAATGTTTAGTGTTGCTGAAGATGATTTCATTCTACGCTTTGTTTGTGAAACACAACAGATAAGAGCTCGGGTATGAACATTATTTAATTTAAACAAATCTCTCGCTCATGTCTATCAAGTACGGCAATATAGCTTGTGATTCCCTGTTATCGGGCTTCGTCAATCGGTATCCTTCAAGATATACTGAAAGATGGTTGTTTAAAAAACGATTTGGATTTCCTATTAGTAAATCTAAGCTTTTTGTGTGACACCATAAAAAAAACTCGAAACATCCAAAAACCTGTTGTCTGAAACAGGAAGGTGCGTGCCGTGGAAATTAAACTAGACTCGCTACCAGATTCAGAAACACAATTATTAAGGGAAAAATTCCAGAATGTGTTTGGGAAAAACAGTGGATATAAAAAAAATGTGTAAAGTTGCTCAAGTATTGGAGGGTGTGTCTGTAGGTGAAATTGACGGTGTTTGTGTTTGGGACATTTCTCTCTTTAAATATGCACGTCTGACGTCCTGTGATGTGGAAAGATCGTTTTCACAGTATAAGTTCTTATTCAGAGATAATCGGCATGCATTTGTGATGGAGAATTTGGAGATGACCTTTGTTGTTCACTGCAATTCTCGGCCAACTACTAGCACTCAAGTGTGGTTGGTGAGTATCTAGTAACATTTTTTTTCAAGCTAAGTAAGGTATTTTTGTCATATTAAAAAAAAATATTTTTTTTATTTTTAGCAAATATTTTCGTACTTTTTAGCACATAAAAAATAAATATATTTAAAGTTTTTAGCACATAAAAATCCGTTCCCTATCGGTGCCTTTCTTCCTAGTTATGAGTTGGCTAACATGACACACGCTGATAACACCTGCGTCACCAGGTTGAAAAACAATATCTCGTCAGAAGTAATAAACTTACTTTGTTGTTGCCAAGTGATAAGCGCCAAGGGCACGTGAGACGCAAGCTATCTTAGCATAGGGTGGCCATACGTCCCGATTAATCGGGATTGTTCTGTTTTTGAGCCTTGCTTTTTTTCTTCAATAAATAGGTTTTTATCCCGATTTTTGCCGTAAGTTTGCAAGTTATAAACTTTTTACAAGTGTGCTCTCTCCAAACATAAAAGCTCACTGAAGCAGCTACAATAGTCACACAAAGCGTAGCTGTATGTTTCTGGAAACCTGACAACATATGCAATCCTTTGGCGGAAATTTGAATCTCGTAACACCATTGGTTAGTTCACGAAAGAGCAAAGAAAAAGTATCACGAAATAATCACTGCCACGAAATTACCAATGTTTACCCTATTTCCATTTCGTACTGTGTTCTGGTTAGTAAATATGCTTCAGTAGATAGTTGCTAACCTAGTGTTAGTGCCGTGATTAGGCACTAAGCTAGTGGTGTCAGAAGCCGATCTTATGCCAGACGGCCGCTTGCTCATCTTGTACACTCAAGACTTTCGTTCTCGAAATGACAAGGCCGCGGTGTAAGCTTGCTTGCACCAGCTCTGGGTAATTCGAGACCTATTCATATACACTGTCTTTTCGGGTTTGCTGCCAAACCTATCTCCTTACTTGCTATTGATACCTGTTACCTTGATACTGATATTGATATGAATACCTGAATATCGTAGTAATATTCAGGTATCAATATTGATACTTGATACTGATTTTGATATTAATACAGAATATTTCGTAATAATAGTCAGGTATCAATTGATACCTGTTACCTTGATACTGATATTGATATGAATACCTGAATATCGTAGTAATATTCAGGTATCAATATTGATACTTGATACTGATTTTGATATTAATACAGAATATTTCGTAATAATAGTCAGGTACCAATTGATACCTGTTACCTTGATGCTGATATTGATATGAATACCTGAATATCGTAGTAATATTCAGGTATCAATATTGATACTTGATACTGATTTTGATATTAATACTGAATATTTCGTAATAATAGTAAGGTATCAATTGATACCTGTTACCTTGATACTGATATTGATATGAATACCTGAATATCGTAGTAATATTCAGGTATCAATATTGATACTTGATACTGATTTTGATATTAATACTGAATATTTCGTAATAATAGTCGGGTATCAATTGATACCTGTTACCTTGATACTGATATTGATATGAATACCTGAATATCGTAGTAATATTCAGGTATCAATATTGATACTTGATACTGATTTTGATATTAATACAGAATATTTCGTAATAATAGTCAGGTATCAATTGATACCTGTTACCTTGATGCTGATATTGATATGAATACCTGAATATCGTAGTAATATTCAGGTATCAATATTGATACTTGATACTGATTTTGATATTAATACTGAATATTTCGTAATAATAGTAAGGTATCAATTGATACCTGTTACCTTGATACTGATATTGATATGAATACCTGAATATCGTAGTAATATTCAGGTATCAATATTGATACTTGATACTGATTTTGATATTAATACTGAATATTTCGTAATAATAGTCGGGTATCAATTGATACCTGTTACCTTGACACTGATATTGATATGAATACCTGAATATCGTAGTAATATTCAGGTATCAATATTGATACTTGATACTGATTTTGATATTAATACTGAATATTTCGTAATAATAGTCAGGTATCAATTGATACCTGTTACCTTGATACTGATATTGATATGAATACCTGAATATCTTGTAATAATTACCGACTCGGTTGTGAGATAGCATTCTTAACAGTATTTACTTCAGCATTGTCTGTTATTCCAATGCTCATTATCGTCATGTCATCTCATTGTGAATTGCATACGCAGTGTAAAAATGTAGGCCTGCACACCTACACTTCAACACGATGTAGCTCAACAAAGCTCCGTTGATCGGCCTCGACCTGTGAGTCGAATATTTTGTGTCGCGTCTACTTTTGCTGAATTCCTCGAAGATGAGAGTCATGTCCGAATACAAACTGGCGATGACGCAAGGAGTGCCCGTCTGCCCGTGCTCCTGACACCGTTAGGCACCTGCGTAGCTTCCTTCTGCCGTATTTGGCCAGCCCCAAACCGGAAGTTGACTGACCCGTGATTCCTGCATGCAACGACTGTTATGTAGGCGGCAACCGAGGTGCAAAGGCAAATGTGAAGAGTAACAGGAATGCAATGTGTTGTTGCATTGTAAGTGCGGACGTAACGCTCGTGGAAACACATCTTTCCAAGAATAATGTATTATCATTCTGTTCATTAGGTTAACATTCGACTTGTCAAACGCGAGCGGTCTGTCTTTCTTATTGCTCACCGCCAACAATTAACAACAGTCGACATAAACAGTGCAAAGTTTAATTGCATTCTAAACTCGGAAATGAGGAAGCGCTGTTGTCACGTTTAGGCAGCACTGAAACGGAATTGTAATAGCTCTATCATATGTTGAATTGGTAGATCTATTATGTATACATAGTGTCCAAAATTTATGTATACACATTTTGAAACACTATTTCTCAGCAACGAAATGAGACAGAAATACGATTTTTGCGGTTTTGTATTCCTTATGCCCGTACATGTTCAAAATGGCCCCCTTCCCCCATAGTACACTCCCAACAACGACGTGCAACAGAGCTACATACCAACTGGACTGTTAATTTAATTTTTGTTTTGTTACCGATAAGCTGCTATAATTTAATGTGTAACACTTTTATTAAGCCGCCAATGCTTATCTACTGTAATAGTCATTTACATGAATAAGATTATTCATGTAAATCTTATTCATGTAAATGACTGTTATAGTAGATAAGCATTGGCGGCTTAATAAAAGTGTTACACATTAAACTGGATTGTTGCTAATGGAATATCATTACATGCATGTTCAATCTGAACTCTCAGTTCCTCCAGTGTTTGTGGTTTTGTGGCGTCCACTGTGTCCTTTAGAGTTCCCCATAGGTAAAGTCTGGAGGGGTTAAATCCGGAGATCGAGGCGGGAACTCCGCAGCACCTCCTCTTCGTATTATCCATCTCTGGGTCGTCCTCATTTAGTGCATGGCCAAGTCTCGGAATGTAAGGCTTTCATTTTTGAGCTCGAAAAATTCGATAACACTGGATTTGCTGATACCAATCTCACGAGAACATTTCCTCACTGACGTCTTTGGGGATTGTGCAAAGGCCTGCATGACTGCATCAACAATCTCGTTATCGGTGGAACTTCTCTTTCTTCCGCACCGCCCTTTCAACACATCTTGCACCGTTCCGTTGACTTCAAACTTGTCTCGGATTCTTGTGATAGTTAACCTTGTTGGTGGTTGTGTTCCAAATTCAACCCTCCAACGTTGTTGAACCTCAATAACATTCTCCACTTCCAATAACATTTCAGTATCCACTTACGTTCATCGAACGATAATTGCACCTCCATATTTGTTTATATACAAATGAACATGTTTCCATGCTTTCCACTGCCTTCTGAATCATAAACCGCAAAAATCGTATTTCTGTCTCATTTCTTTGCTGTGAAATAGTATTTCAAAGAGTGTATACATCAATTTGGGACACTATGTATATACATTGTTTAAAACTATATAATAATTTATTTTAAACGAGGATATTAGCCCTATTATACGAGTATAATTATAAATCTAGTTATATCATTATAAAATTAATTTCACAAAATGACTTTCATTAGGAATATTAAATTGTTCAGTCGCTTCTGACTATAAGCTTCTTAGGACTATAAGCTACGTAATATTTTTGGGAGTAACGTTAACTTTATTCGTTCCTCTGATGAGGTTCTGGCTGATATATACATCTATTACACTGGTAAACAGTCATTTTGCTCAAGACATAAAGCTAACAAACTTTTACTAATTTCGACCTCCTGAATTAAAAAAATAACGAGCAAAATATTCGATCAGTTCGGGTTTTCGAGGTACACAATGTACGGTAATTCATTTTCTATGAATTTTATTTAAAAAATCACCGTGTTTTGTATCTAAGTATTTTGTTTTACAAATGTGACGACCCATTATGTGAAAACAATATTAGTATAAGTAGGCCACCATGTTAGAAACCTTTGTAGAAACGGAAATTATTTTATTGCCCTTTTACGACTCTAATTGGAGGGGGTGAAACATGTTCGCGGTATGAATTCGCCAACGAGTTTTCTTAAATATAGGAAATAAATGATACGTTCATTTCTTGTTACGTGGCGCGTAGAAGCGGTAAGCAAGATAGCCAAACGAATTGTATGCATCCCCACACAAGCGTTCCGGTATTACGTCATAGCGAATACGTCATAGCTAATTGGCACGCGTGCCATAATAAGTCGATTACGCACGATATTGGATGTAGTAACAACCTGTTTATAATGCTAGGATGGCATAAAAGCAAATTTACGCGCTGAATAAAAATAATAATTGGTGACCAGCTCTGTGGTGTAGGGGTAAGCATGCTGGTCTCTTACGCAGAGGCCCCGGGTTCGATTCGCGGTCGGGTTGAATTTCCTGGTTGAGGTTTTTCAGGGTTTTTCTTCAACCGTAAGGCAAATGCCAGGAAATTCGGGCCACAACATCCCTGAAAATCACCGGCCTCATTCATCACCGAAATCATATTCATAACAAATCAGTAATATATACAGTCGCCATCTAGTTCACAACAATAGATCCAGTCTCAACAATAGTACACAGGCCTTCGGATTTCAACCAAAAGATTAACTCGCGATATGACCAAAGATGTTAAAGCGAGTATAAATAACAGCGAGGAAAAAAACAAAAAAATAAAATAATTGGTCTGTTGAAACCGGAAGAATAATAATTTCGTGGCAGTTGTGTTGCATATTTCGCTATTTGTGTAGAAAAATATTCATTTCGCTTTTACGATCTACGATTATTTCGCGATATTTCACGGTTTTCAAAACTTCATATTATTGCGTATTTGAGTAAATTATTGCATATTTGTGTAAATAAATGATCAAATCGAAATGCCACGGTTATCGTTAATACAAAGAATAGGGATTCTAATTATAATTCAACTCGAGGAATAAAGATCGACGAATTTTGCCTGGAACCCTCTATCAGTGACAGAAGGGAAGGGAAAGGGTAATTTTCCAAAAGCATTTAAACCAACACTGACTGATTCATGCATGCTGCTTTTAGTTAGTGTAGGCGTATTGCTACAATGCAGTTTTCTTACTGGTATGCGACTGAAAATGCTAGCAGAAGCACATTGATCCTAACCGCAATGCAGTTGTTTTGACTGACAGCACCTGCAGGAGGTAGGAGTAGTGTTCCGCGACATCGGATGAGCGTGTTAGCGTATACTGTCGTTGGTCCCGCAATCTATTTATATAGTTACATTTGTCGTATGGCAGGTACTTGACTGTTCATCATTCACCTATACGAAGCCAGTTGTGTAGACCAATTTACCGACAGAGTCGTTGCCCAGGGTGCGCCATGGGAGGCTGGTCTACGTTACACCCGCAATGAGATCAGATGTTGGTGGAGATTTTTTTGGGATGCAACAGGGGAACCGCAGCTTCCGGAGAAAACCCATGTATTATCTGGAACCAGGCTTTCCCAACACGTAATAAGTAATTCGGAGGTACACCGGGAATCGAACCCGGGTCCATAGGATTAGCCACTGTGGCGTCGTGTCTGATATAATTTCATTCCTTCATTCATGGTGTTCTGCACAAGGGCAAGTCTTTCACTGCAAATTCAGCATTCTCCAGTCTTTCCTATTTTCTGCCTTCCTCTTAGTCCCCACCTATGATCCATATATCGTCTAATTTTTTGTAACTTCTTCTGCCCCGAACTCTTCTCCCGTTAATCATTCCTTCATTAGACAGTTTCTTTTCAGCCAGTGACCCAACCAATTCCTTTTTCTCTTCCTGATCAGTTTCAGCACCATTCTTTCTTCACCCACTCTTTTCAACACAGCTTCGTTTCTTATTTTGTCTCTCCATTTCACACGCTCCATTCTTCTCCATATCCATATTTCAAATGCTTCTAGTCGCTTCTCTTCACTTCGTCTTAATGTCCATGTTTCTGCCCCATACAATGCCACGCTCCACACAAATCATTTCACTAGTTTCTTCTTTAGTTCTTTCTCCAGAGATCCGCAGAAGATGCTCCTTTTTCCATTAAAAGCCTCCTTTTGACTTTTTGGCAGCAGGTCATGTTACTGCTTATAGTACACCCCAAGTATTTGAAGCTGTCCACATGCTCTTCTGCCTCACTTAGAATTAGAAAGTTTACCCTCTTTACTTTTCCATGGTTTTCGTCTTGTTTGCATTTATCTTCATCCCATACTTTTTACTGCTGTCATTTAGCTCCAGTAGCATACCCCTTAGTATCATCTCCTCTTATGCTAACAATGGCATATCATCAGCAAATCTTATGCACTTGATTCTTCCTCCTCTTACTATCACTTCTCCCATTTCTGAAAACAGTTCTTCACTAAATCCTCCAAGTAGATGTTGAACAGGGTAGGTGATAAAGGACATCCTTGACGTACTCCTCTCCTATTTCACTTCCTTGTGACATTTATTCTCCTATCCTGACTTTGACTCGTTGTTTCATATAAAGATTACTGAACAGCCTCCTGTCTTTCCAATCTACACCTATTATCTTTAGGATCCCCATCAGTTTATTCAAACGTCTTTTCTAGATCCACAAATACTTTATACACTTCTTTATTCTCATCTAGGTATCTTTCGTGAATTGTTCGGTAACATTCCAATTGCATATTTCGTAACGTTGTATTGTGTATTGTAATTTTATTGTGTATTGTTTATATTGTGTATACCACTGCCACCGGGTGCATGCCCACTTGCAGTGTAAATAAATACATACATACATACATACATACCTTTTCCCTTCCTGAAGCCAAACTGCTCTTCAACTGTTCTTCCATCTTGGAATATAAACGTCGATTCAGTATTCGGAGAAGAATCTTCGCAGAGTACGATATCAGGTGATAACAATTGTAGCCCATTAATGGATCTGAGGTTCGAGAGCAGGAAAGCCCTGTGACGTTTATAATGAAGCATGTCTTTCTTGACACAAAAATTCCCATGTCAATATAATTCTTTTGTTGCTATTACTCCGAAAACTCTAAATAGTCTTCTGAAGATTAGCTTCGTCTTATCTAACATTCCTGACCTCTTAAGTAAAGTGTTTGTAGATGATAAGCAAATAGATTAAATAAATAAATACTGTCACATGAATAGAGAGTGCCCACAGAAGTTAGTATTTTCCGAAGCTGAAGTTTTTAAATGAATTATTTTGTATATTGATTTAAAGAGTTTTCAGTGACGTGTTGAAGCTGACCCTCAGTTGTATATTAATTTAACTCTAAATGGCTTCACATGATATGGAGAAGGCATAACTCTGGTCCCCCACCTAAGATAATACAGGGACATCATTTTATTTTTACTTCCATTTTTATTGTACCTGAGTTTTTGAATGTACTTCACTCCCACCCCTTCTACTAATGAAGTTCAACCGTCCTCCACACAGATCCAAGATCGCATATACAGTCATAGTAGTCTTACGGTCATAGTAAACAGTAGGCCTACGTTACAAAAATATGTTCGCGTTTTCCAGTGACGAAAGAGCTTTCAATATTGAATCATTTTCGTCCATTTGCCTACGTCGTATCTCGGTTTCCCCCATCAGCTTTTATTCGTCAGCTAGTGGCTGGGCTGTCTTAGCTCTTTTCTGAGAACATTAATTTCTGTTATGAATTGGACGTCTACGTAATATTATACCCATACAACTGTTTAAAATAAATAAAAGACCCTACGACATAACCACTTGGACGGACAGTAGATAGTACGTCTGAGTAATTTTATCTTTTCAGATCGGGCAGAAGTGAAGATTGAATTTACAGTACGTAAGGTACTCTTTTATAGAGTAGGTACAGAATTATTTCAACATAGGTTACTAGTACGAAGGACGAAACTGGTAATTGGGATTAGGTACAATAGTCTATAGTGCGATAATATCCACATTAGAACTGAAGCCTGTATCGAAATTTAAAAAAAAATGTGTGTAAATATCCATATTATGATTATTTTTCAATTTAACTTCATTCTCTATATTGTACGCTAATGTGCTGTAGACAGTATAATATACACTGCATAATGAATACGTCCACATGGACAGCTCAGTTCGTGAGTAAAAACACCAATTCTTAATACTGTACTGTATTTTGATTAAACAAAAACCTAATGAAAATTATCAAACTCAAAAGCGAAATATTTCCTAGTTTACGTAAATGGATGAACTACTTTTCTTCCCTCCTATTCCTAGTAAAGTGATTTGTTTGTATATTACGCCAGTATCATCGAACTCCAGTCGTGGAAGGGGGTAGCAAACGGCGTTGATCCAGAGGTATAGGCAAGTTAATATTAAAAATGTTAGTAAAAATAAAATTATATCCCTGTACTTAACATCACATAGACAACAAGAAGGAGCAGGTATGGTAGCGGGATTCGATCTCATGACTTCAGCATTTCGACAGCTTCATGTCTACACCTCAACATTTGTGTACTTTACGATCTACATTTAGTGAATATAATAAAAGGGAAATAACGCCATCTAAGGTAGCTAAATTCGTTGTAATATCTGGTGCATTGTCATTTTCACATAGCATGTCAGCAGAGAAAGTCTCTCACAGAAGTCTGAAGTTCCCAGGGATTTATTTTTATATTGCTTTCTCTCGTTCCTCGTTTCCATCATTACAGCAATCCTTGTACATTAAAGTGATAAGAAACAGATGCTAGCGATGTTAACGTTAAGAGGGAAACAGAAGGTTCTGTGTTTATGTCGAAAGAAATACAGTACGTTGTTCAAACAGTCTTCTCCCTCCAGACTGCTTAATTTTGAAGTGAGTTCTCGTACTTCATGATTTTAGGGAAGAAGTGAAGGATAAAAACGACTTTTTCACAATTACCGAAAGTATTGTAAATCATTTCCCGAGTTGAAGAGTTCTAAGCGATGTTCGTAAAATATTTATCCGAAGAAGGTAATTAATTTAAAGAGTTTTAAATACATTTCATACTATAGCAAGCAATAGTTACGCTTACAACATTTTTGCAGACTTTTTCAAATTAAGTTGCAAAGGGAAGAGGCTTGTGATTTATAAGGATTATTTCGTTTATAACAAAAACAAAAGTAATGGCATTTCAAGGCAAAAATACTGTAAGATCTAAGATTGAAATAGGTAATAAAGCAGTAGAACAAGTAATAAATTTTAAGTACCTGGGATGTGATTTAAGTTACAAAAAGGATAATGATACAAAAAATAAAATTACAATCATTCCTGACAGTATGTGGCACAATTAATAGAACTTTGAAGAATAAAAGCAGAAAGGAAACAAAAATGAAATTCTACAATGTAATGGCAGTCCCTACTCTTTTATATGGAAGTGAAAGTTGGGTTACAACAAAACCTGAAGTTAGTAAAATACAAGCGGCAGAGATGAGATTCTTGCGGAAAGTAAAAGGCTGCACGAGATTAGATAGAATTAGAAATTAAGATATTAGGCAGGAACTAGGAATATACCCACTTATTGATAAAATAGACAATTACAGACAAGACTGGAAATTACATGTAGAGAGAATGGACGACTACAGACTTCCTAAGAAAGCAATAAATTATAAACCAAAAGGACGAAGACATCAGGGACGACCGATGAAAAGATGGAGCGACCTTTGAAGCCGGAACGTGCAATTGCCCATACCATGAAGTGAAGAATAAGAAGAAGATTATTATTTCGTTTATATGACGTCATTCCATTTTCGGCCAGTGAAGTGTAATGAAATTTTGAATTCCAACCAATCACAGTCATACATAGCGATAATTTCTGCAGCTCTATTTATCACTATCAATTTATCGCAGGGTCGTTCTTTTGTTTAGTCAGTGTCGCCAACTGTTTCCACGTAAATCGCTGAGCATGAATTCATTGTACTAAATAAAATGCGAAATCCTGCTTCCACATCTACATTCTTCGTCTTCTAATTCCATGTCCATTGTATATAAAGAAAATGACACTCCTTCATAATAATTGTTTATTTAATTAATGTATTAATCAAGTTGTTATACTATAAAATGTTTAACCTAAATTATGATTTCAGGAGATAATGAAAACATTTCTTTTATAACAAAAGAAAAGCGCAGTACATGTAATTAACATTTTAAAACCTGTATTTCGCTTTCCTCAATTGGCATTACTGAATAACATTCAATTTCATTATTGCAGTAATCGTTATTCATCTATTTCGACGTCACAATGTCTGAATAGGTTAAGTATTCATAAATAATACAATTATTATTAACATTTTGTGAGCGAATTTTAGGGATATATTATTTAAATTTTTATTTTATTCACGAAATAGTTCTAATAAATGTCACTCGAGGTCTGAGATTTCCCAAATAAATTCATTCGCTTCCCTCGTGGATTTATCGGCAGTTCTCAAACCTCTCGTGACATTACTATAGGCTATATATTCTAATTGGACAATTTGATGCGATGAAAATATAGTACGAAACATATACCTCCACATAAATTTTGGCGTTTTCCAAGTTAAAGCCTTCTGGAATCAGAGCTTTGGCTTTATATACTCTACAGTCAGCTTACTTGAGTGTCGCTAGCACAGCGCAAGGGTTCGGATCCCTTCTCTTGAGAGGACTGCTTTGTCCTAGTCTATGTGCATGCTTTTTCGAGTAACATCTTTGATAATTCTTTCCGTTCTGTTGTGTTTATCCCTCCTCTTGATGTGGTTGCTATTAGATTACGTTCATTTTCGGCTTTCCCCTTCAAAATTGTCTAATGTTCCTTCAATGGAAATGCGAAAGTCGAGTGATACAAGTCACCACTTTTGAGTTCACATAGACACTTTCTCTCCACCCCAACTTCCATGGGCAAGAACGCTTTTCGCGTACCTTTTAAATGTTTCTTCTACCATTCATTCATGACATTAGGGCTGCCAACACAGATTTTCACGTAGCTAATTATAAAATATTAGATGGCGTTATAATCTGTGTGGCATTAATATCTTCATTACACTAACTGTTGTTGGAATTGGCGGTAGTGAGTCATTTTGGCAAGATCAATTCAAGTATTCGCTCTATATAGTCCAGGTTAGCTTACTTCATACCCTAAGAGTGAAATCTAACCATTTTCCCCCCATTACTACATATACTAGTGGATTGTGGTGATTTTCTAGTTCACAGGTTGAATTTTCTTTTGCCAACTTCGTTTCGAATTTCGATACTGACAAATACTACAAATGGTAGTGATTTTGTAACTGGTATGTTGGCAGCTGAGACAAATATCGACAGTATTTGTCGGTACTGGAGTTCCATGAAATTAAAATTGTACTAGATTTCTGAGCTGGTTACTGGAAGCTAGTGAAATTTGACCATACTAATAATTGAATTAATATCTGTATTAATATTAATTACGGATGACGTGAATATGTTAGGAGAAAATCCACAAACGATTAGGAACGCGGAAATTCTAGTTGAAGCAAGTAAAGCGATAGGGTTGGAAGTAAATCCCGAAAAGACTAAGTATATGATTATGTCTCGTGATCAGAATATTGTACGAAATGGAACTATAAAAATTGGAGATTTATCCTTCGAAGAGGTGGAAAAATTCAAATATCTTGGAGCAACGGTAACAAATATAAATGACAGTCGGGAGGAAATTAAACGCAGACTAAATATGGGAAATGCCTGTTATTATTCTTTTGAAAAGCTTTTGTCATGTAGTCTTCTGTCAAAAAATCTGAAAGTTAGAATTTATAAAACAGTTATATTACCGGTTGTTCTGTATGGCTGTGAAACTTGGACTCTCACTTTGAGAGAGGAAGAGAGTTTAAGGGTGTTTGAGAATAAGGTTGTTAGAAAAATATTTGGGGCTAAGAGGGATGAAGTTACAGGAGAATGGAGAAAGTTACACAACGCAGAGCTGCACGCATTGTATGCTTCACCTGACATAATTAGGAACATAAAATCCAGACGTTTGAGATGGGCAGGACATGTAGCAAATATGGGCGAATCCAGAAATGCATATAGAGTGTTAGTTGGGAGGCCGGAGGGAAAAAGACCTTTGGGGAGGCCGAGACGTAGATGGGAAGATAATATTAAAATGGATTTGAGAGAGGTGGGATATGATGGTAGAGACTGGATTAATCTTCCTCAGGATAGGGACCAATGGCGGGCTTATGTGAGGGCGGCAATGAACCTCCGGGTTCCTTAAAAGCCAGTAAGTAAGTATTAATATTAATACATAATAGTTATTGTGTGTTGCGTTGTGGTTATAATTCAGGACTATAGTTAGGTAAGTTTTCGGAGTTAGTACTAATAATTTCATGTTGTCAAACAAAATATATTTTTAGGTTATGTCTCGTGAGTCAATTGTTTAGTCAAACCAATGAATTTCTTATTGTCTGACAAAATACTTGACATGTTGATCCCTTTTTCATATAGTTTGCCTACGAAAATATGTTACAAATTAATTTAGAATAACCTTCCAATATAAAGTACTGTAAGTAAATAAGTAATTTAGTACGTAGGATAGTGTGATATCTGGTAACAGTTGGCAACACTGACAAGACGGCAATATTTGCTGTTTAGGAACTGTTCTTATGTGATCCTCATTATAGTTGGAGAAAACTTTGGGGGGTGGGGGGAAACTCAATTGAATAATCAGTGTAACTAAGATTCGAACCAATTTTCTATGTTATAAAAATGGCTCACAATTTAAGTTTGAAATATTGGGTTTTAATTTACGTGAGGTAAATTGCTTATTGCCTCATTGTTTATGATCATAATGATAACTACTTTTCTAATTATTATTTGAAGAGTTTCACCCAGACTGTAGTGAAAGCTAGCAGTCTTTGCATGCTGAACTCTTCACTTTGACATGCTGCTTTCATGCCCGCTACTGTGCTGTAAGATGAAAGATACATTTGTGTTGAAAATGCTCCTGAGGCGAACCACACTTACACACACATGGGCTATTAATTCTCGCCTGCGGCTGAAACGTGTAGAAATGAGGTTATACATCAATCCATGTCAAAAGTGACGATAGTAGCTGCAATTAGACCAAGTATGCTGTTTGTGTTGATCTTTTGCAAGCGATTGAAATTGCTCTTAAAAGCTAAACGTTTTGTCGTACTAGAAACTTCAAACAGTATACTTTGATTGATTGTCGTTTCCGCTTGACTGGATGCCATTCTGTTTCAAACTGCAACAGTCATTCAGTGCCAGTGACATACTGACATCATGAAGTGGCGAAGATACTGACAGGAGAAACTAGTATGTCTGGAGAAAATCTTCATAGGAGTTTCTGGAGATTATTACTGTATACTGTTTTTATTTTTGTTAAGTTTATTTGAGGGGTCTGGAAACAGAACGTACCACGTACAAAATCGTGCTTTTCAGGAAAAAGCAGAAACGTTCTAAGATTTTGTGTTTAAATGTTTTCAAATTTGCTTTTTTTTTTTTTTTTTTCATCTTAATAGATTTCAGTGATGTAATGAAATGTCGTTAGGCTACGTTTGGAAATTGTTTACAGAAATACTCAAACTTTTAATTTACATTTGTACTTCATATATTTTGAGATCAAAACATTGAAATTATATACTTTGAAACTCAGTGCCAGTGACATACTGACATCATGAAGTGGTGAAGATACTGACAGGAGAAACTAGTATGTCTGGAGAAAATCTTCATAGGAGTTTCTGGGGATTATTACTTTATAGGCCTACTGGTTTTTTTTTGTTAAGTTTATGTGAGGGTCTGGAAACAGAACATACCACGTACAAAATCGTGCTTTTCAGGAAAAAGCAAAAACGTTCTACGATTTTGTGTTTAAATGTTTTCAAATTTGCTTTTTTTTTCATCTTAATAGATTTCAGTGATGTAATGAAATGTCGTTACTTTTAGAAATAATTTGTTTACAGAAATATTCAAACTTTTGATTTACATTTGAACTTGGTACGTTATGAGATCAAAACATTGAAATTACATACTTTGGAACTTAAATTTATTAGATTTCGCTGTGTAAAACATTGCATAATGAACAGACACTCTGAATAATTTGCCTTTCTAATAAATTTCATAGGACAAGTTTTTAAGATAACTTGGAATTTTATTTGAACAGAGAAAAAAATTACACATGGCCCACGTCATGGTCTGGAATGTCTAGTCCTGCGTCACAGCAGCATTCGTTTCACATTCTGAAGGATCGACGCAGTCACTAACTAGCTAAAACGCCTCCTAAAGAAAAGATTGACGCGATAAATCCAACGGAGAAAGAACATGTCCACACTTGTAACATTTTATTATGACGTACGTAAGTTTTTTTAGTACGTTATTTTACGACGGTTATTAAGCGTTTGAATGAGATGAAGGTGATAATGCCGGTGAAATGAATCCGGGGTCCAGCATCGAAAGTTCCCCAGCATTTACTCATATTGGGTTGAGGGAAAACGCCGGAAAAAACCTCAACCAGGTAACTTGCCCCGACCGGGAATCGAACCCGGGCCACCTGGTTTTGCGGCTAGACGCACTGACAGGTGTATCCACATTTCAAATGCTTCTAGTCGTTTCTTTTCATGTCCTCGTAATATCCATGTTTCGGCCCCATACAATATTACACTTCACACAAAGCACTTCACTAGTCTCTTCCTAAGCTTTTTTTTTTTTTATAGAGGTTCGCACTCCATTATTTTACATTTATAATTTTGAATTTTCCCCTACCAGTTATGGACGTTAGGTGAGAGGAACTCGTCAGAATATTCGAATCTACATCTTAGTGATTAGTCTTAAAATAAGGATGTCCAATTTTGGAAACTCATTAAATTTATTCATATAATATCTAAAAAAAAAAAACCGAAATTTAGAATTTATAAAACAGTTATATTACCGGATGTTCTGTATTGTTGTGAAACTTGGACTCTCATTTTGAGAGAGAAACAGAGGCTTAGGGTATTTGAGAATAAGTTTCTTAGGAAAATATTTAGGGCTTAGAGGGAGTCGACCTGGTTGGCGAGTTGGTATAGCGCTGGCCTTCTATGCCCAAGGTTGCGGGTTCGATCCCGGGCCAGTCGATGGCATTTAAGTGTGCTTAAATGCGACAGGCTCATGTCACTAGATTTACTGGCATGTAAAAACTCCCGCGGGGCAAAATTCCGGCACACCGGTGACGCTGATATAACCTCTGCAGTTGCGAGCGTCGTTAAATAAAACATAACATTATAGCTAAGAGGCATGAAGTTACAGGAGAATGGAGAAAGTTACACAACGCAGAACTGGACGCATTGTATTCGTCACCTGACATAATTAGGAACATTAAGTCCAGACGTTTGATATGGGCAGGGCATGTAGCACGTATGGGCGAATCCAGAAATGCATATAGAGTGTTAGTTGGGAGGGCGGAAGGAAAAATACCTTTGAGGAGGCCGAGACGTAGATGGGAGGTTAATATTAAAATGGATTTGAGGGAAGTGGGATATGATGGTAGGGACTGGATTAATCTTGTTCTGGATAGGGACCGATGGCGGTCTTATGTGAGGGCGGCAATGAACCTCCGGGTTCTCTAAAAGCCATAAGTAAGTAACATAACGGAGAAGCGCCGTGAGTTCCCTGATGGCATCAGTCAAGGGAACTCGCTGGTCATCCGGCAGAAATACCGGGAACGTTCGCTGGGACTCGCTGCGCATTGGATCCAAATTATAGCCTATTCAAGACAGACAGGTGAAAATTTATCTCCCTCACATAGAAAATCAATCTGTTGTTTTGTATTTGTCCTGGGTTGTGTCAAGCGGTGACCTTGTGTGCGCTGATACTGCCAGAGAGTCCCACTTTGTGAACGCCTAGCTTTGTTCAAAATCTTCATAAGAGTGAAGCGGTACAATCGAAGTAAGTGACAAAAACTTAATTTGATATTTAGAGATTAATTGTCAGGTTTTTACATAACACGTTTTTGTAACTTCTTCCACTAATGTTGGCGAGTAGCGAGTGAACCAGGTTCAAGGACCGGCGCATGTGAGGTTGCTGCAAGAAAATAATTACTAATTTCGCAACCCCTTCCCTCGCCCTAGGCATAAAATCTCGTTTTTGCGTCATCGACCATTATGATGGTGATACCATGTTCTCGAACAAGCACGTGACACAACGATGAGTGGGCGAACTGTCTTCATCTTTGTAATATCAGTCCGATCTTCGAGTCTCGTTCAGGACTGTTATCTCAATTGAATGCGAGACAAAGGATCAGATTGGGAGAAATTTGTGGATATTTATTGATCACAAATGTTTAATGTCTTGAAATTGATTGATAAAACTGGCTAGACACGGAAAATATTAAAAAATAATGTTATAGAAAACAAACTCTTCCCCCCACTCTTCCCACAAAATGAATTGCAAAATGTTGGTTTTAAATTTAATCGATACGACCAAAATATTTAGTATCAAATATATTATTTTAATGTACCGAAGTACATATGATATTCCATGCAGATATTCTGCGTCATCATACGATCAAAGAGTAATGGAACGGAGAAAAATTCTCTCCGGGGCCGGGATTTGAACCCGGGTTTTCAGCTCTACGTGCTGATGCTTTATCCACTAAGCCACACCGGATACCCACCCCGGCGTCGGACAGAATTGTCTCAGTTTAAGTTCCAACTCTTGGGTTCCCTCTAGAGGCCGCCTTCTGCACTACGTCATAGATGTCTATGAGCGTAGGATAGAAGTCCACGCATGTGCTGAGGTGCACTCGTTATGAGTGACTAGTTGGCCGGGATCCGACGGAATAAGCTCCGTCTTAAATCACGAAGTGATTTACGCATATCATATATATTATTTTAATGTACCGAAGTACATATGATATTTCCATGCAGATATTCTGCGTCATCATACGATAAAAGAGTAATGGAACGGAGAAAAATTCTCTCCAGCGCCGGGATATGAATCCGGGTTTTCAGCTCTACGTGCTGATGTTTTATTCACTAAGCCACACCGGATACCCACCCCCGGCGTCGGACAGAATTGTCTCAGTTTAAGTTCCGGGTTCAAATCCCGGCGCCGGAGAGAATTTTTCTCCATTCCATTACTCTTTCATCGCATTAGTATCAAGTTAGCAACAGAACAAAACAAAAATAATGGTTTTTACTGGTGAAAGTCCAATAATAGCTAAAATAATACATTAATAGGCCTGTATAATAATGATGTTATGTAACAGGTTAAGTGTTTTAATTATTTTCGGTAGCAGGTCTCTTCTATCACCACGGCATGGCGCGTCCTCAGGTTGCGGATAGAGGAGACGGCCTCCAGATATGGAGGGTAGCTGCGAATATATTGAATAAGCAATCGTAGAGAACCGATAAGGGGTGGTCCTCCAGGTTGGGGGTTGGGCGAAGGGCTAACAACTCGTTACGAAAAAACAACTCGTTACGAAACCAAACACTAAGCCTCGGAATGATAGGGACCAACGGCGGGCTTATGTGAGAGCGGCAATGAACCTCCGGGTTCCTTAAAAGCCATAAATAAGTAAGTATCAGGTCTCTTGGATGCAAGATAAAGACACTGACATAAAAATCAATAGATGCAGGCAATTTCGTTGTATATTAAGACGAACACTTTTGGAAAAAGTAAGAAAGGAAACTACTGTATACTCAAATTTTATAATGCCATTCCACTCCTCGTAGGCCTAGATGGATCTGAAAGATAAGTACTCAAGAAAAGTCGAATAGAAAGAATAGAAACGTCCGAAATATGATACTTGAGGTTGGTGTCTGGGTGTACTTTCTGAGACAAAGGCCGTCCGTGTTTGTGCCTAAATAGCCAAGTCAGTGCTTTTTTATTATAAATTTCCGTGTTTTAGTCATGTGTACTTAATTTTGTATACAGTAATTACGTGATGATCTCATTGTAAAAACGAGTGAACAGTCGCTACAAGAAAATGAAATTTTACCTGAGGTGCTTAAGGGAAGTTCCTACTTATCGGATGCAAAATAAAGATAAAAATAGTCTATCTTCAAATAGTCATAAACAAAGCTCGGAACTTGGGGACTTGTGTCGTGCGCATGAGTAAGGTTGCAGGTACAACGTACAAAAAGCTCAAGCTGCAAGTGCTCAGGGACAGTCGTGTGTACTAAGAAAGTGGTCACATCGAATGGCAAGAAGACGGACGAATAAACTGTGTCATGTCGAAGCAAATGACATTCAGAGAATTACAGATAAACGGTCTGTTAGAGGAATGAGAAAATACGTGGTATTCGAATGGGTATTATAGAAGTTTGAAAATATATTTCTTAAATTTTAGGTACAGAATTTCGTGGAGGAATTCTGAGGATATACATTATTTTCTTCTAATGCAGAGTTTATATTTTGTAAGTTGTGCCACACATAAACTAGGGCTGGAAACGGGCATTAATTGAAAGACATTGCAGTCTCTTAAATCGGTGGAAAATTTGTCCATAGCCATGGATCAAGTCGTAGTGGAACCTTCCCTAGTAGTGACATAGAAATTCAAAACTATTTTCGAGAAAAATTTATAATATTTATCTTTCTCAGATACGAGATCAGCTAGCAAGTGCTGAAAATCGAACAGGAAACAGTGACAGTGAAAACATTCAGTATTTTAAGTTTGCTCCCGTCACTTCATGTGACGTGGAAATAAGTTTCTTTCGTTTCAAATCATGTTTAACTAACAGACGAAGAAGTTATGGGTTCGAAAATCTTCGAATCCATGTAGTCATATACTGTAATAAAATATACAGAGCAGAACTGTAAATTTGGTATATTTTGCATGTTTATATATATATATATATATATATATATATATATATATTCTTTAAAATTACGTGTTTCAAGCTACCATAATATTATCAATATGTTGTTCCGGCCAGGAACCACCTTTATAGCAGACCTGACAGTACCTCTGTGCTGGAAGCGGGAGTTTGTTGACATTGAAGACCGGTCGCTTAGCCACGTTCAAAGACACAAGTCCCCAAGTTCCGAGCTTTGGTCATAAATATGATAGTATTATCAGAGCTCTTTCATTTTTTTAGTAATGTGTTTGTACATATTAAGCTTTAAAATAAGAAAATAATGATTAATCTATAATAAATCTTTCACCTTAATAGTACTTTATGCAACGAGCCTATAATGAAGGTAATTAAGAAGCGAGTATGGATATTTATGAAACGAGCGCAAGCGAGTTTCATAATTTTCATACGGGCTTCTTAATTACCATTATAGGCGAGTTTCATACGACTTATTATGCTCGACCATATTTCTAACTTGATATTATTAATTTTCTTTGTATCTGACGTTGACCAATGTCCCGTATGTTGTGAGATGTTGGCAGACGCGAAAGTATTGATTTTTTCCGAGGAACAGATGTTCACATTGACCTTGCTAGGCCATAAGAACCTACAGAGATAACATTGAAATAAAATTAGACATTGAAAAACGAGATGACAAATTGAATTTATTAGAATATTATTTACAATTAACGCTAATTATTATAGTAACAGAACATAACCTTCTGCGACAGTATTGGATTTCCAGCCTCCGTGACTTTTCGCTAATTCTCTTTCGATTGCATATCCGAGAATAATCGATACTTAGGGTTTTATAACGGTAGAAAGCTGACCTGTCATTGGCTGAACAGTTGTAACCTGAGTCGTCATTGGCTGAAAGACCTGACCTTTAATGAGTAGGTGTACTTTAATGACATGCATTAAAGGTCTGCTACCAGGTGTATAATTACTACATTTCGGCATGGTCGAGCATAAAATAATTTTTGAATTATACATAATGTTTTTTTTTTTATAAATTCACTACATGCATGTGATTAGCTACACCCTATTCACTTACTATAGGAGACATTGAATTGAAATTTTAGCCACTTAGTGCTAATAGATACTAAGCCACACTCTACCAAAATTATTAATATATCTGCAATATTATGGCATTTTTACGGTGAAGATTGGTATAAGCCCTACGTCCATAATATTACAGATACAGTGGAGTCCCTCCGTTGGAAACTTCTGTTATGGAAACTTCTAATTTGGATTCTAGCTGACTCCTTCCACTACAGGAACACCACTCAATACGTTACTGATAAGGCTATCGCTTTGCTCATGCTTGACGTTGACATCAAAAGATACAGAAAGAAGAAGAAAGAAATGTTTTTAAAGTTTTACGTGAAAATATTAGCCTACAAACTTAAATAAGAATTATTTTAGCATCTGAATTTGTACACATACTAATTTGAGAATATTTTTTAAAACACATAAAAATAAAAATATAAGAGTAAATAATATAGCTGTAATTCCTCTAAATAGAATAATTATTTTAACATTAACGAAAAACATTTTAAGTCATTTAGGCTGTCACCCTTTAACAATACATTTAATCAGACAAAAAATTAAGTTTAAACTTGTAGGAAATCTGCTGCGTGTTGCCTCCAACGCTTAGAGTCAAGTAAGTATAGTGTTTGTACTCACCTTGCTGTTTACACCATGTTCTCTGTCTACCAGTCACTGAGTTCATCGTTCGGCATTGGTTACATCGTCTAGGTAGGGGCGGGCACAAAACATCAATAATTTAATACACAGTATAAAATGATCTTTGATTGGCTAATAGTTTTTACTCCCATTTATAAACAACGAGTCCACACCTGTGGAGTAACGGCTAGCGCGTCTGGCCGCGAAACCAGGTGGCCCGGGTTCGATTCCCGGTCGGGGCAAGTTACCTGATTGAGGTTTTTCCGGGGTTTTCTCTCAACCCAATATGAGAAAATGCTGGGTAACTTTCGGTGCTGGACCCCGGACTCATTTCACCGGCATTATCACCTTCATCTCATTCAGACGCTAAATAACCAAAGATGTTGATAAAGCGTCATAAAATAATCTACTAAAAAAATAAACAACGAAGGGACTCCACTGTGTGTTAATAGTTTTGGTAGGGTGTGTTTTAGTATCTATTAGTACTAGTAAGTGGCTAAAATTTGAATTCAGTGTCTGCTATAGTAAGTGAATAGGGTGTAGCTAATCACAGACATGTAGTCAATTTATAAAAAAATATATGTTCACATTCAAAAATTATTTTAAGGGAAAAGATTTACTCTAGAGTAACTATTCTTTTCTTATTTTGAAGCTTAATGTGTACACACACATCACCAAAAAAATGAAAGAGCTTTGATTAATATTATATTTATGACTACTTGGAGATAGGCTATTATTAAAGGTGTGACTACATAAATTCTTGTAACAAAGACAGTAGAACAGTTTTAGCGTAGTTAAGATTGGGGGCATGGAAGGGTAATAAAATCGTCAACGGAGAAGGTGAGCGCCTTTGTCCACTGTGCGGAGAAAAGGACTCCTGGACACATATTTTATTGCATTGTGTTGAATTGGAACATATCCGGAAAAATGTCTACCACCCTCGATGCTAAGTCAGAATAGGAGTTCGCTTGCATGTCTTAACCTCATGGAGAATAGAGAATACGAACAAAAGACTGGATTGTTCCTCTTGAAGACGAGACAGGCGTTGTAGTTTGTGATGCGAACTGACGAAGGGATACTCAATTGTACACTTTTATGTCTGTTTTAGTTTAGGATATGTTATATAATGTGTTTTGTTTGTGCCATTTTCATTTTAATCTGTGTGTTCTTTTGTAGAGTGGTTGGATCTAATCATAGGTGAGGGGGGTGAAACCTACAAAGTAGGACTTTTTTTTTAGGTACAAAGCACGTACGGTCAGAAGACCTGTGCATTGCATTTAAGAGAAAATTCTGATAATATAGTATATCTGTATGTATAATATTGCTCAATAAATCCATCTGTCTAATATTATTTTGCATGCGATAAGTAGGAACTCCCAGGATGGGAAGGAAGTGAGTTGGCCATTAAAACGTGGCGATATAGGTGAACTCAACTCCGGCTTAATGGACTGCCGTATTTTTCCTTCCATCGCCTCGGAATTTAGTGAAAGTTTGAGATTTTCACCTACCAGCTGTGAAGCCACTCAAAATGTCACACCCGTCGTGCATTTAGCGCGATGAAAGATAATTACTGGACACGTACCGGAACATCAGAATTAGTGCCAAGAATTCGCGGTTCCATTTTTACCTTTTGTTGGAGAAGTTCTAACTTGTCCTCTCTACCTTCAAACCGCTACCTACAGTATTCTCTGAAGATTGGATCGGTTACAGCATATATTATGTGCAGTCTTCCGAGTTAGATTGGTCTGATAATCTGATGTTTTACACTGGAAATCATTTGTTAGGTAACATTTTTAGAGTTCTCACTTGCAGTCGCTTGAAAGTAGATTGTTCTTTTCGCTGTATGTATGTACACACACACATGGTGATTCATGAGAAGTTAACCCTTAAGCTTGCAACACTTCATTTCTCACACTAGTTTATTAAACCGTGTCGGACCGTAAAGAAAACAACTATCACAATAGCCATATTTTATATGTTGTACAATATTATAGTATTGTGAAATTTTGGTTAAATTTAATTTTCCTACCAGTTTTTTTCTGTTGTTTTATTAAAATTAGCCTATTAACCTGTTGTATCCTATACCATACATTGTGAATTTAAGGGTTAAGAGTTACCGCCACTTACGGAGTTTATTTCCGAAGACATTCTGAGCAAAAGATGTCATATAAACATTTGTCATAATCTCAGTATTTTCAATTACGTATACTAATTGGAAGTTGTTAGTAAAGTACCTATTTTCTTTAGTTTTAAGGGTAAAAGAACATTAAAAATAGAGAATGAACTATTCATAAATATAATTTCTTAAATTGGCTAATATTCTGAACCTAAAAATGTGTTGTTAATTGCTTTGTACAGATTTTGTTTTTTCAATTTTTATCTATAAATTACATAATTTTTACGCACTTATCATAATAATTGTTACGACTTTAGGAACTTAATTCTTTACAGTTTAATTTTGCATCCTAATGTACAGTCTTAACCCTTTTCTGACCTGAATTTTTTTGTAAATGAAAAAAATATTTTCTTTGCATCTATCTTACATTTTGACCTAAGAAAAAAAAAAAAGCAATCCTCTTCCTAATAACAACTGGCCAAGGAACTGGCAGTGCTGCATTCTATCGGGAAATAACGAAACTGCTTGTGAGATACAAAATGGAATCATCAGGCAAATCACATGAGTCAGAGATTACAGAAATGTTAGTGATTCCAAATTGACTCATTCGAGCGGAAAAAGTTAAAGAATATACAAGAGTGGCGTGATTTGTAACAATTGTTGCAATAAGTGCGTAAGAAAATTGTAATTTTGTTGTTAAAACTCGAAAAAAAATTCTTTACGAAGCAGCTATGGAATGGTATTTTACAAGAAACTTCAAATTGTTGTAACTCTGAAAATATTGACAATAGGACCCATGTCTATATGACATTTTTTGCTCAGAATGTCTTTGGAAATATGCTCTGTAACTGGCGGTGAATCCTCGTGAATCATCTTATATACAGTATATATATATATATATATATATTTTCTCTTGTGTTCACACCTGTGGAGTAACGGCTAGCGCGCTTGGTCGCGAAACCAGGTGGCCCGTGTTCGATTCCAGGTCGGGACAAGTTACCTGTTTGAGGTTTTTTCCGGTGTTTTCCCTCAAATCCAATACGAGCAAATGTTGGGTAACTATCGGTGCTGGACCCCGGACTCATTTCACCGGCATTATCACCTTCAGATCATTCAGACGCTAAATAACCTGAGATGCTGATAAAGCGTCGTAAAATAACCTACTAGATATACAGACGTGGACAAATTATTAGACAAAAACGTTTTTCTTGGAAACATAATAAAAATCGTATAATCAGTATAATTCACAGAGTCTCTATTGTTATAAATATGATTGCTTACATCTTCTGGTATATTTTTCCAATGGTTAAGTATATTTTGTCTGGCTGTGTTGGTACTACTGATATTATAATTATATACTGTAGAAGATATTCAACAGTCTGTTCTCCCATGGCCTGCAAGAAGACCGGACGTGAACAAAATTGAAAATCTGTGATCTATACTGAAGAAGAAAGTGAACAAATACAGGCTTACTACAAAAACATGGACTCATTTAAGCATTGTCTAATATCTGACTAAATGATGCTGATATTCAAAGAAACTTTGGTTTTCAGCATCCCTGACAAAATCGACGTGTTAATAAAGAATAAGGGAATGTTCACAAAATATAAGTAACCTCAAGACTCAATTTTATGTTCATTATTTCCGTGCAAAATATATTTTTGTTCATTATTTCTGCCGATAAATACAGCTTTGTTGCACATATAATTAATTTATGTCTAATAATTTGTCCACGTCTGTATTCTTTTGTAAGGAGGGTGGACCCGAAGGTTTTTACTGCAGCCTGGGACTTATTGTGCTTACCACTCCAATTCTGTGAATGATTGGGTATCCGAAAGGCCGCACTCTTGTACAAGTACATCACGCCGTACAGTTAACTTAACCCGGACTATGGTATGGATGATGATGATATGTGAATTAATGATGACGAAATGAGTCCGAGGTCCAACGCCGAAAGTTACCCAGCAGTTCTGCTTCAATTGGTTGAGGGAAAACCCCGGGAAACCTCCAACCAGATAACTTGTCTCAACCAGGATTTGAACCCGGGCCCGCTCTTTTTAGGGTCAGACGTGCTAACAGTTATTTCACACACTACACTAAGGTTCGCTGCGTACCCAGATGTCGAGTAGGCAACCCTACTCGTCCCTAGACCAGCCTCCTCTGTACGTCGGCAGCCGGCGTTCGGGGAATGCTATGGAATGATGACGAAATGGAGAAATGTTGCCGGGATGATGTAGATTGCTATGAGAAACGGAAGAACCCCGAGAAAAACCTCAACTGCGATCTAAATCAGAAAATACAGGTAAAATAGAGACGAAAATAGAGGGAAAGTAGAGGAAATAATAGAGAAAACCCTTGTCAATGAAAAATCCCGGGCCTAACCGGGACTCGAACCCGGATAGCCTGCGTGGCAGGCTGAAGTCCTGAACACTCGCCACCGCATGGGACTTCGTTAGTCCATGCTCACGTATCACTAATGAAATGAGTCACTTAATGACATCTAGTTTGGCGTGTGAATTGTTTATAACGTTTTACCTTTCGAGTAATTGGTCGTGTGTTTCTAAGTCACAAAAAATATTGCGTATCAACAGCATCACGTCCAGCTTTGTCACGGAAGCGCACGAAATGAATCGATGTTTACTTATTGAGCTGTTTAGAATTCAGTTAATGTTCAACTATTCGATTACACGGGAAACTCATTTGCTATGCGAAATTCACTTGTTGGCTCTTTTTGACAGCAGAACCGAACTGCTGATCCGTTTGTCATCGCAGAATTATATTATCGTTGTTTGATGTGTACTTATGTATACCCACATAAATAAATAATGGGAATGCCATTTTTTCAGCCATTGATGCATTATTATGTAATTTATTTGGTGTGGTTTTATTATTAACAGCGTATCGGGTTTATTATGCACGATATATTTTCTGTAACATAATTAAAATCGTTTCATTAGTTTTAACTTTAATTGCGATCGTGGACAATTCCTGCTATTTAATATTTAATGTAACTTTGTATTCAATAATTTGAAATGTATTAACACTGTTTGTCGGAATTTAAAATATTTGCATTGACGTCATTGTGAATTTGTCATAAAATTATGTAACTTATTTCACCGCCAGGTCATTGCCTACATAAACGTATGGTAGCTACTCGCTCGCTGTGTTCGTTGCATTTGTCTTTCGAGTCTCGTCTCGTCATTCTCGTGCGCTTCGAGTCTCGCTCATCATTCTCGAAATAACATTTGGTCGGCGTGGAAAGATTTAGTAACTTTGAATAACATACATCATTGAAATAAATAACATTATAAATGTTTAAATGAAAAAAAAAAAAAAAAAAGACAAAACAGAACAGTGTCTTAGTTATCAAAATGTTCTGGTTCTGTTATATGATACTAGTGGCTTGTGCAGCAAATGCTGCGAACTAAGTTCATTAGATGTTCAAATAAAAAAAAAATCAGATTTATTTTCAATGAAAAATACCAGACATTTTAAAAGTTATTTGCTTCCATAATAATGAAACATATTCTCTTTGAATGTTTTTTTATGCCACATACTTTTTCTTGAACCTATCCACCTGCAGTTTTTGAGTTTCAACGCGAAAACGCAAGTAAAAATGTCAGGGCGACCAGTGGGTTTTTCAGTGGGAGTAGAGCAATAGCTATTTCAGGTCATTGTGAATTGTAGATGAAAGTTAAAGAAAGTCAGGTTTACTATGCTTTCGAACAATGGACATAGCATCTTGGTATAGCTGCTGCATGTAGAGCTTGAAATTTAGATGGTAAAATCATTTTATCCTGCTAAGAGATCTTGCTGAAATGATCGGGAGACTATAAAATTTTCTAGGCCTCTTATTTTATTAATTAGTAATACCGTCTTTCCTTAGGAACTGTAATTTTTGTGCTCTCTCGAGCCAATACTGAAGAGAATGATGCATATAAGTATCTACACACCGCCATTAAATATATGAAAAAGACCCAATCCCACTTAATTAATAACTATAAAATATTTGATTTTTAATAACAATATTATTATCTTACGCAAATTTTGTAGTTTATATATTAACATCATGGCATTAACTATAATAATAATTGATTTCTAATGGTAATAGCATCACACCACCTCAAGTTTTGTAGATTTTAATATCCGATACACAGCTGTACTCAGAAAATTACACACCGCAGAATCAGACCTGTAAATTATTTTTAGTAAGTCTTGAAGTTTTTAATAACCAATTGAATTTGAACTCTAAATATGTCAGCAAACCTGGAGGTCATGGCCTTCGTGTAATAGCCTATTGTTTATTGTAATGTGTGTTTTGTTTTATTCTGAAATGCAATTAATTAGTTCTCAAAACTGACGAAAGATGGATTTTGGAAAATAGGAAAATGATATACGAAAATTAACATTTCACTGAAAACTACTATTTTTCCGAAAAACTTTGGGTTCCAAGCTTCAAAATGAGGGGTCGTTTATTAAAATCCGTTCAGCCGTTTTCCCGTAATTTCCATTACCAGTGCAAATTATATATATAGATTACTTGTGGTTATATAAATAGAAAAAAAAAACAATTCTCAAATAAATTTGCATTTCTAAGAAACATAAAATATAACATTAATATCTTTTTACTTGAGATTGCACACTTGATCTCAAACATATCAAAAGAAAATTCCTAGCCTGTTAATAACGGCCTAGTAATTAAATAAAGACTGGGGAACTGATTATTATACACTGAAAGTAGAGATGATGTTTCAAATAGACTAATTGATTGTTTATACATATATAACAGTTGCGAAAGTACATAAAAGTTCAGTCAGGTATAAACAACTGTGGCGATTCAAGGCTGCTTGACGTTCGGGACTTCGGGAGTGATCATCTCGACGTCTCGAAACACTCACAAGCAGTCTTTTCGTCAACGACGCGACGTATACAACACTGTCGTGCTGGTTTTCGGCTTTGCGGGCGCTGTTAGTCTTGCTTTCTCGGTCGTTGTTCATCTCTAGTAGCTATACTGTTTGCACTTGGAATATTCGCATTGAAAAGTAGTCCAAGAAGTACTTCTGCATATGATAATTTCTCTGAAACATACGTGTCTGGTGATATAAGGGATTGATGACTTCTTATCTCGATGGTTAAGAAGTGATACGTCGTATCTACAAAAATGGTAATTAGTATACGTTATTATTTATATTAACTACATTATTATTATTATTATTATTATTATTATTATTATTATTATTATTATCATTATTAACTAATATTTTATCTTCGAACAGAAGATCTTGCAAAACAGAAAAAATATACAGGGTGGTTCACGAAGAGTTACAGCCACTTACAGAGCATAGTTCGGAAAACATTTTGACCAAAAATCTCATACAAACATGGGTACTATTCTCAATATTTTCATACATACACTAATTTGCATTTGTTTGTAAAATACTTTTTTGCTTTAGTTTTAATGGTAAAAGAATATTACAAATAGAGAATGAATTATTCAGAAGTGTCATTTCTTTAATTTGCTAGTATTCTCAAGCTAAAAGTGTGTTGTGAATTCCATAGTTGCTTCGTACAGATTTTTTTTTTCGATTCGTAACTACAAAATTACATTTTCTTACGCACTTATCACAATTATTACAAATCATGCCACTCTTATAAACTCTGACTATACAGTAGGATGCAAAATTGAACTGTTTAGAATCAAGTTACTAGAAATCGAGTGATTTGTAAAGATTGTTATGATAAGTGCGTAAGAATAATGTATTTCTTTGTTAAAAATTGAACAAGAAATCTGTACAAAGCAACTAAGGAATAAACTAACAATACATTTTTAGCTTCAGAATGCAAGTCAATTGAAGAAATCTGCAGTGCTTGGGAAAAGTGACTTAAGTCAGTTTCCACAAACCTTTTTGATAATTTACTGACAACTTACGGAACATCTGCTCGCTTGGAAAAAAAAAAAAAAGAAAAAAACGTAAGTATTTCTCCCATTACAATAATTCATACAGAAAAAAAATCAAATCGACATAAACCAGTGTTAGTTGTCAATAAATTGTCAAAAAAGGTTTGTGGAAACTGACTTATGTCACCTTTCCCAAGCACTGCAGAAATGATACTTCTGAATAGTTCATTCTTTATCTGTAATATTCATTTACCCTTAAAACTAAATAAAAAAGGATTTTTACGAACAACTTGAAATTAATGTAACTCTGAAAATATTAAGAGTAGGACCCATGTTTATATGACGTTTGTTCAACTCAGAATGTCTCGTTAATCACCCTGTGTAACAATTTTGTCTATTTTGAGAAAAAATAATTTTTAAAGCATTTCTTTTATTCATCTGCAAATTTACAGATACGAAGTATCACTTCTTAGCCATCGATATATCTTCAACCTGCGGAGTGATGTGAGAACGAATATTTTCTGCAATATTTTTTCTGGAAAATTTTCCGCCTGTCCCTTTGCCTGCAGCCTCAAGAACTGGACATGTATTTCTGAGAAAAGTATTAATTTTTGAGACTAATATAGTAATTAGATTTTTTGGTGTAGGCTGTTGTTAAAATCTTTACAGTTACAGTACTTATTCTGTACAGTGGTCAAATTGCCTTCTCGCTTAATGAGTTGTGGAAATTTAAGTATTGATTGTAGTGTTTATTTAACGATATTTTAAACTGCAGGTACTATCCAGTGTCAAAATTGAAACTTACAATACAGTAGTACCCATGTGTGATAAAATGGACAATATCAGACATAATTGAGTATCTAATTTTAGTAGGGAAGCTTGTTCAAGGTCATCATTAGCCCATTACAGATAGCTGTGTTCTTTTTTTTTTTTTCGGTGTACTATGATTACACATGGAATGAAAGTAAGTAGATCGATGTACCGTTAAAATACTATCACGATAATGCCTGTAACTGTATTTCTATTCTTAAGACAAATTAAAACTAATTTCGCTTTTGTGACTCTGTTGTAACAATGTTTTTAAAAAGTCTTTAACCCCATTTTCATCGCACCCATTGTACAAGAGCAGAAAATGTACCAGTTCTCTTGGAGTAATTAGTGAGTACTTTTTTTACGGTCTCCACTAGAAATAAGAGTCAGACCTCCTGGTGTTTCAAAACAATTGTTACCATGTGGACAGAGAAGTAATTAGTTGCTAGAAACAACGCCAGACTTTGAAACATGTTAACTACCAACCATCTAATTTTTACTTCTAAACGTATCTGTAATGTGAAGTTACTTTTTATCGTGCTTTACAAGTCTTGAATTTTTTTGTGGTACAGTTGTCTTTAAGACAGTGAATATCTTGACCGTGTCGTTCTTAATGGATTTGTGATTACCATGCTGCCTCTTGGATCCGAGATTCGCGGGTTGAAACCCGGTTGAGTGTAATCAAATTCTTAGCATGGTTTAGTTTTAGTAGAGCTGTGAGGTACGTACCATAAATACGGCACGTAAAAGAAACTCTGCCCTTGATAAGAGGATTGCAGAAGAATTTGTCGTCTGTTTCTCATCCGCGTATAGATTCGACGCTGATACGAGTCTTACTACAGTAACTCTTTTCTTTATATTTAGGCCTATAACTTATTTAAGGGAAACTGATCCATTTTTGTTAATTATAACTAGGGTTCGGATTTTTAAGTGCAGTTTTTTTCACAAATGAATCTCATTAATATTTTAAGTATGAACAAATGTTATAATCTATGTAAAAACTACAATATAAAATCACAAAAAAATTAAATTTCTTCTGCTGCAACATACATTTTTCTTATCAGGATTTAAAAGGAATGAAGTAATTGATGTTTAGATTGTCAAAATCATAAAGTTAGTTTATTACTACGTGTACATAGGCGGAGTTATGTACACGGAGTGATAAGCTAACTCCCACCAAACTTTTCTGAATTTTTTTTCTCCTATTAATGTTAGAAAGTATTGAATTCAAAAGATATTTCTTGCTTTTGTTTATGGCTAGGTTTCTGTGCTTAAATTCACGAATTCATGTCTTCAAATCATATTTCTGGACTATAATATACAGGGTGTTTCTGAGGTGATGTTACAAACTTTCAGGGATGATGGCGAAGGGCACATGTATCAATTTGAGGTAAGGAACCATGACCCGGAAATGACTGAGTCGAAAGTTATAAGCAAAAATAGTTGTGTGGAAATGAAATTGTAATTTGGCACCACGTGTCCTCCTTCACTTAACTTTTGGAACAGTCGTCGAAAGATGGTATGGCCCGGATGTCTCCTACGTGGGTACTCGTACCGATACAATCTGTGAGCTTGTCTACTGTTCCCATTGGCTCATCCGTATTCGAAAATCAGCTCTGCTTATTCCGCTCTCGTGTACTCCTCTATTTCAATAGGACTGATCGACTGGACACTACAACTTCTACACCACAGCGCTCGCAAAGTCCAATATATAGACAGCAGTTCGTAATTTTGTCCGACCCTTGACATACTTGGTATATGCATTAGCATTGACAACTGTCGAACATCCGCACTTGAGTAGGAATTGAAATCCGTGGCGTCGAATTTGTGTCTTAACTGTTGTTCTATATTATGTACAAATATATAGCTATAAATTATTACAAAATATGATATTAGAGTTAAAAAGAGTGACTCTTAGTAGCTTGTCTTCAGTATACGCTTTGCACGTTTTATTTTAGAAATACAGGAACATCATTTTATTTTTACTAACATTTTTAATATTAACTTGCCTATACCTATGACTCAACGCCGTTTGCTACCGCTTCCACGACTGGAGTTCGATGCTACTGACGTAATATACAAACAAATCACTTTACTAGGTATAGGAGGGAAGAAAAGTAGTTCATCCATTTACGTAAACTAGGATACATTGCGCTTTTGAGTTTGATAATTTTCATTAGGTTTTTGTTTAATCAAAATACAGTACAGTATTAACAATGGGTGTTTTTACTCACGAACTGAGCTGTCTATGTGGACGTATTCATTATGCAGTGTATATTATACTGTCTACAGCACATTAGCGTATAATATAGAAGTTAAATTGAAAAATAATCATAATATGGATATTTAAACACATTTTTTAAAATGGTGGCCGTTCATTTCGATACAGGCTTCAGTTCTAATGTGCATATTATCGCACTATAGACTATTGTACCTAATCCCAATTACCAGTTTCGTTCTTCGTGCTAGTAACTCATGTTGAAATAATTCTGTACCTACTCTATAAAAGAGTACCTTACGCACTGTAAATTCAATCTTCACTTCTGCCCGATCCGAAAAGATAAAATTACTCAGACATACTATCTACTGTCCGTCCAAGTGGTTATGTCGTAGAGTCGTAGAAATGGAGGTAATTACGTGACAGTTAATTACGTACCGAAGCCCTTTTATTTAAGTTATTTTAAACAGTTGTGTGATATTACGTAGACGTCCAATTCCTAAAAGAAATTAATGTTTTCAGAAGAGAGCTAAGACAGCCCAGCCACTAGCTGGCGAATAAAACTGGTGGGGGAAACCGGTATACGACGTAGGCAAATGGACGACAGTACCTGTGCGAAAATGATTCAATATTGAAAGCTCTTTCGTCACTGGAAAACGCGAACATATTTTTGGAACGTACTGTTTTCTATGACCGTAAGGTTACTATATGCGGTCTTGGATCTGTGGAGGACGGTTGAACTTCATTAGTAGAAGGGGTGGGAGTGAAGTACATTCAAAAACTCAGGTACAATAAAAATTGAAGTAAAAATAAAATGACGTCCCTGTATTTTGACGCAATTTTCCGTTTGCATTGCACAGTTTATTTTTTCAACCTTCGCTTTGGAGGTACGACAGTTATATTAGCCAGTGTACCTCTAGCCGTGTCGGGGTTGCAGGAGGTCTATTTGCAGATTTGCAACATAGGAGCAGCTGTGTTGTTGAGACCCCTAAGTGACACAACCTCCACCGGGCACAATGCCGCACTTCTATATTTATCCCCGTACGTCTCGGCACTGGCCGCTTGTACCATCTTGCCGGCACCTATTGATTAAGGCAGAATATTGCATAATAGATTATTTTGAGGTGGGAACAAAGCCAGAATCACGGCATTCTTGAACTTCATTTAACTTTAAAATGAGTATCATCGCGAAATGTATCTGAGGTGGAAGTAGTCCAGAATGTTTTCCGGGTTTAAAGAACCCATCCATTTTGTTTGCTGAGTGGTAGAGTACGAGGCACATTATTTAACAAGATTTTAGTATTTAGCATTTATATATATTTTATTTATTTCATTTATTTAATACTATACACTTGAGCTACATTAGGCATTGCATTATTTATTTATTTATTTATTTATCCTGATAGAGATAAGGCCTTCAGGCCTTCTCTTTCCCTCTACCAGGGTTTAATAATAATAATAATAATAATAATAATAATAATAATTTATTTATTTAATCTGGCAGAGCTAAGGCCAGTAGGCCTTCTCTTCCGCCCAGCCAGACTCTAATTCTAATTGAATACAAATTGCTTATATAGTTATACAATTGCTTACATAGTGGTTTACAACCACAATGTAAGAAAAATAAAATACTAAAACATTACCTGATTAGTAAGGGCTAGATAATTTATCTTAGAGTTAAGAACAAAGAGAGATTTTGTTTTTACTGAAGCACAAATTAAACATAGAATAATTATATAGGGATGAAATTACCGAAGATTGAAATATTTTATCCTAGAATAAGAGAACTGTTTACAAGAAGCCATGTCTGAACTATTCTCAATTACTGACCAAGTGCCAAGTAAGTCTGTTTTTGAATTTGATTCTGCTATAGTTTCCGGACATAGCTTAGTCTACTATATTCAGTAATTACAGTACATATTGTAGTTGCCAGTATCAGATGTACGGATTCGGTACATACAACTTCCGATCAACTTCGATATCTTAATAAAAACTCAGTATACCGTCTGTTTTTCTGGGTATAGTGCTCAAGGATTTAACATTGCCATAAGAAACCTATGTACACTGGGCTGAAAAGAAATACCGAATCGAAGTCGCTATCGATTTCAAATATCGTCGTACAAGGACTTCGCTGTATGCATGAAATAATTTAACAAATAGGCTACGTACATCTGAACTGGCCTGAATTTTCTAAAGTTTTTATTTCATGCAAAGGAGAAATGTGTTAAATGTTTCAATTAGATTCAATTTTCAGTTCTGTATCTGTATTTACAATAACATTAATTTATATTTAAATTTATAATAAAATTGATACATTCTTTTGTTAATACAATATGAAACGTAACTGGCCGTATATATCGATTGTAACAATGACAGCATCCATGGATAATAAGGATGGCTGTGGAATACCATATAAATTGCAGTTTCATTATTTTCTTGTAATACTCTTATTAATGTTGTAAAATAAAAGTATATGAATAATTTAAAATCAATTCATATTAAATAATAACTTGAACTCGTTATAAAAGTCGTATTTATATTAGCGTTGTGGGATTTAATCGATTAATCGATCAATTTCTATTGTAAGATTAATCGAATAATCGAGTCGATTGAAATTAATCGACTAAATATTTTGATCGATCGACAGCACTAATTTACATGTTTTTAAAACACTAATCTCAGGAAAATAGCGTTCCATCTCGTCATGTTTTCTAAAGTCCTCGGAAAACTATATAAATAGTAGGCCTATAACATAGGATCAATTTTATTAAAGCAGAGTATTACATTGGTATTATTTAATCCTTATAATCCAACTATTAAAATAAAATGCAGTATAACATTATAGTACATTATGCAACGAGCCTATAATGGTAGTAATTAAGATGCAAGTATGATTGTTTATGAAACGAGCGCAAGCGAGTTTCATAATTTTCATACGAGCGTCTTAATTACCATTATAGGCAAGTTTCATAAGACTTTTTATGCTCGACCATATTTCTAACTTGAAATTATTTAAAATTAGGTCTTCTTATGGTTATGTGCGAACTGACCTGAATTGTGAGATGTGCGCAGACGCGAAAGTATTGATTTTTTCCGAGGTCGAATGTCATTGACCTTGGCAGAGAATAAGATGAAGATTACTCTGATATAACCTGGAAATTGATTTAGAATTGAAAAACGAGATGACAAATTGAATTTATTTGAATATTATTTACAATTAACGCTAATTATTATAGTAACAGAACATAACCTTCTGCGACAGTATTGGATTTCCAGCCTCCGTGACTTTTCGCTAAATGTCTTTCGATTGCATATCCGAGAATAATCTATACTTGCGGTTTTATAACGGTACAAAGCTGACTTGTCATTGGCTGAACATCTGAACTCCAATGAATAGGTGTACTTTAATGAGGTCCATTAAAGGACTGTTACCAGATGTATAATTACTACATTTCGGCATAGTCGAGCATAAAATTAATAAAACAACCTAAAAAAATAAAGACCTAACCACGCAATCTTGAGATTATTTTATTCTACTTGTATTTTATCTCATCTTGTATTTATTTGCAATTAATTGTATTTCATCTGTAGGCCTGTAAGTTAAATAGATAAATAAATAAATAAATAAATAAATAAATAAATAAATAAATAAATAAATAAATAAATAAGAAACTTGCTGTCCCCATTTTTTATTGTGTTATTATGTGTGAAGTATTATTATAAAGGTATAAAATGGATTTTAGTTACTGTAAAAAGTACACCTCATCTATTAGACAGGTCCTGACATCTCATGTGAAGTATACCTATTCCCATGAGTCAAATCAGTTGATAAAATATAGTATAGTTTCAGGGCCCAAGACTTCGGCACTCTCTTTCGACATAGGCCTACTATACCTTCACGTTTTCCACTCATAACGATTTTGTTTTATCTTTTCTGCACAAAGTTGTTCTGGAATGAGTTCATTTTATGCGATTTCGTGTTACATCTTATAACGGCTGTAAATTTCAATTTGAGCGCTACCACTTACCGTTCATGCTTCTTATTCAGGATCTGGGTTTTAATCTTTAATGGTCAATTCAGATTTTTCTGCTCAGTGCACTCGTTAATTCTTCCCTTATCATCGATCGATCTAAAATCCAGAAATTTACTTTCATCTTAACGACCCAGACAATGAGCGGTATGTGTAATAGAGCCGCGGAAAGTTCGAAGCACGGAACATTCTAAACAGCGATTAATTTTGCTTATAAAAAGTTAAGAAGCTTATAATTGCACTTTCTAAACATTCTTCTCGGCGGTATGCTAAAGAGGTGGTAATAAACAATGAGAGAAACCTTCCGCCCAGATCTGACCTTCGGGTTAACACAGTAGCTGCTGGAAAGTGGAGTAAATTTCCTTACTTACGGCTAGTCAACTCTATCTCTCATCCATTTGCAAATTCAGGTTACCAAATGGCGAAAATTAAAAGTTTGGAGGCAGATTAGAATGAAATTAATTACTACTTTCTTGTTTGAGCTTCTAGCAACTTTCTAACACACACAATTGCCACTTCTCGTGACCCCGAAGATATTCTGATATGTCATTCCTTCGTAGATGTTACCTTAGCATCCGTAATACTGATCTGTTTTCATTTTAGAAGTTCCCGTTTATTAAAACGCTGGAAATGCAAATTAACTTTGATGGCGCAACGAAAACCAGGCAAAACTGTAACAGGAAATTAACCTGAGCCCACACAAGCAAAACTAGTTACAAGGAATCTTGTCAAGACCATGTGTACTTATAAAATGGATTGTATTCCTCGAAGGCACAAAGATACATCCAAAAAATTCACATTCCTGTCATCAAAGTCGCTTGTTTTAATCTTCTTTCCACAACAGCAAGAATTCAATTATAAACCAACAGTGAATAGCGTCTGTGGCTGAGGATTACGATTTGGTATTCCATCCAGACCACAGAGTTCGATCCCCGGCCAAGTCCTGGTAGAATTTGTGGTGCACAAATCAGATGTTTCAGAGGTTTTCTCATGATACTCCAGTTTCCCTCGATCATTCCACCAACACTCTCCAACTTTCCCTCATTTTATCTATCATCTGTCGTATGTAAAGATCTACGTAAAGATTAATTTTTGGTCCCACAGAATACATCCGTTATGGTAACAATGATTAGAGGTTTTTCTCCTCTAATAATCATTGTTACCGTAACATATATATTCTGTGGGACCAAAAATTAATCTTTACGTAGATCTGTTATGGTAACAATGATTATTAGAGGTTTTTCTCCTATAATAATCATTGTTACCGTAACAGATATATTCTGTGGGACCAAAAAATTAATCTTTACGTAGATCTGTTATGGTAACAATGATTAGAGGTTTTTCTCCTCTAATAATCATTGTTACCATAACAGATATATTCTGTGCGGTCAAAAATTAATCTTTACGTAGATTCTTCGCCCAACAATGCATATTACTGAGGAATCCCGACCACCAAGTCACTCAATTGAGTGCGCTCCTTGTATAATGGCAGTTCGTCAACATATATGTCGAACTTGGTGTCAGGCCACAAAGGGGAAAAACACTAGAAGAGGGGGATTCGATCCGGTGCTGTGGATTCGATTTTGGCGTAGCTCAGTGGTTAGAGCACTTGGTACGTAGAAACGACCCGGGTTCAATCCCCGGCGCCGGAACGAGTTTTTCTTCTCTAATAATAATTATTATCTGTCGTGGTTAAAATAGGCTGAAATGAAGTGTTAAGGGTAGCAGGGGTTACCGATGCTGATAAGCTATAGGAAGGGCTTGGGTTTATAAGGTATCATTCATGGTTACCAAGTCAATGCTTGATGTTCTCTTATTTTACAAATTGTCAAAGGCTACTAATTTCTAAACAAGGCCCCCTTGTTAATGTTATTTCTTCATTGTTTTTATACTCGTACATTTGGCTGCAAAAGAAATTCCGATACGAAATAAGCATTAATTTTCACCGTAAAATAGGATCCCTAGTGATACGCCATTTAAGGTATAATGTACACCCACAAAACGCAAAAAATTATGAAAAATTAGAATTTTCGAAATATAACTAGTTTAATACAGAATTTTCTCCTCTTTAATTTGATATAAGAATTTTCGATTTATGCCGTATGGTTTTTCAGATAAGTCCCATTTTCCAAAATGCTGCGTCATCAGCCACGGTCTCTTACTTTTGGAGTACATTGCTTGTAAAATAAACTTCTTTCTAGTCCCGAAATAGATGCATAGATATCTGGGCATGTTCATTAGATTAAAAAAAAAAAATTACATAGTGATGTAATTTATAATCTTTTACTGTTAGTCATAAAACTGTAAATTTGTGTGTCAATGATGTACGTCATTTTAATGAGAGTCCAAAAGTAGAAATTACATAAACGGTGGGACAAACACCATCGCAGGATTTGTTGCATCAATGGAAATAGGAACAAAAATGCCAAAAAAAAACATTCAACACCTGAAGTTAAAACAAGGCGGAGGTATTTGAGAGGCAGAAAAAAACTGAAACTGGACCGACATGAAGCTGCTTAAGGGGTGACATATGATGATGGAGTCTTCTACGCTCTGAAAGTTTGTGGCTCATTTCCTGTAAATAGTAATTTTAAAATATTTAATTCTTTCAAACATGATATCTCAGTCAAATATGGTGATACCAAGAAGATATTGGTGTCATTTTGAAGCTTGAAATGTCCCCCAGTGCCTGACAATGAGTAAAATAACATTAATATAATTAATAGGTCTAATTATCTATGGATTTTTACATGATTTATGCAACATAAAATATTATTGTAAGTTACATATGTGGTAATATTTAATTAATGTAAATAAAAATAAAAAATAGCTCTATGTCAAGCACTAAAGAATAGTTTTAGCTATAAAACAGTGAAAAAACTGTGGCTCTATCTTAAAAACTGCATGAGCTATCATGTTTCAAGTTGCATGTCAAAATTATAAACAAAATAATTTTTAAAAACTATTTAGACATAATTTCAAGGGATCTGTTCACTTCATTCTCTTTCTGATACCATTCTCAATAATTGTATAAAAATTTTACAGAGTAAAATTACACGAAACAATAGTAATATGCGTTACAAGAGCGGTATGTTGAAGTTGTCATGTTCGAGGAAAAGTTTGAAAAAGCGAAACGTAGTTGAGCTTTTTTAATTTCCGAGAATTGAAAGAAAACATACCGCTCGTGTATCGTGCAATATTTTGTGCGAAGATCGTTTATTACATACCTGAAAGAGGAATTTCTAATTAGTTGCAATGAAATCTCCATCTTGGTTTCTGTTCAATGACGGCAAATTTGCAAAACAAAAATAATCTATCTTCAACATTGTTGCTTTAAAATGTTTTCTGTGTTTACTATACTCCAGCAGGTCGTGATATACGTCTGTCTTTTTTTCCCCCAGTCTATGGAATCTTGTTGATTTTTTCACGGCTTCCTTAATGTTACTTGCATCACGAATGCAGTAACTTTAGTGGAGTTGTAGAGTTTACTTAATTTTTGCAAATATTTAAAAACAATAATTAACAGTGCAATTTATGTGAAATTGCAATGGTAAGTTTCCAATTTATAATTATTACTATATTGAACGTCTCTAAAAATAATATGTTAAAAGCCTAAAGCAGTAAAATCAATATGTCACTTAAGCGGTAAGAAGAGGGAAATTGTTATGTGTGTTAGGTTGGGAATACTGAATGTGGAATTTTAGACTTTCCGCGGATTGATTTTGTGCGGAAACCAAGCAAATACGCACGATCTCGCACAACATTTTTTTGTATGTAAAGGTGTACATATACCTTAAGCACGTGCAAGATTTTCTTTCTAAGGCCTACATTCATTTTATTACTCTTTTAATATAGCAGTCTGTCTGCATCATGAATTATGTTGGTAGGACTAGATAAAGACATTGCCCAGTACCTCGTATTACGGCCATGGCCACTTTGTTCCAGATCCGTTGCTTGATTATAGCTTCGAATATCGTTGCATGGCAACAGTCTTCATCCATATCAGAACTAGAAGAATCCACAGTCTGTAAGAACAGTTGGAATTTTCGATTGTCCGTGCGTGCGTAAAAGATACAATTAAAGCTAGCCAACGTATCCTACACTCCGTAAAGAATGTAGGCGTCCCAATACCTGTTTTCTGCCATGTCATAATAACGCGTATTACCATACAATCAGGTTCGAGTCTCGTAATAAGCTGCAGTTGTTTGGACGACCTTATAATGAGAAGGGCTTTCTTACCCACTTTTACTCCATCTACTAAATAGGCAATGTCGGTTTAGTCGCGTTGCGGATGACTCACAGCGAGACTCGAAGCACGAGAAGAGATCAGGTTGGCTGGCCGTGTGATATGTCACACAACAGTTCCCTCAAAAGAGAGTCGAAAGTTTTGATGGAGAGGTTTCGGTGCTTAACAGTGCGTTAGTTGCAGCGTCCAGTGTCATGGAACGAGGCCAGAATTCACGCACAGCTGTGTGTAGTTCAGTGGGTTAGGCAGTTTTAGTGTGAAACTGCCGTGCCGAGGAGAAGCTGTGACTCAAGTTCCTTCTTGTGTAGTGTGTGAAATTCGCTGGTGTTGTAATAGTGAGTGACTTTCAGTTTTTTCTTCTTCTTTTGTTTCGTGTGATGCAGTGCTCCCGGATATCGCTTTAACTGAGAAGGTAATGTTACTCAAAATAGTACTAAGTCGCACATCTGTTACATAAACGTTTTACGCCGTCGAAATGTGATATAATTACACTGAAAATTAATGCTTTATTTTCATATTTCCACTCCTTACTATTTGTCAGAATTCCAATTGTAATTAAATTACATGTTTCATATTTGAATTTGTAAGAAATTATTTAAGGAGATAGAGTACTCTGAGATGACCAAAAATTTCATTTTTAAATTTTGATAGGCCTACTAAAAATTCTCTAAAATGTATAGTTCAAGAATATATAAACATTTATTGTGTTACGTCAATTTTTAGGCATTTAAATTGGATTTTAAATGACACTAGGTCTAAGTTTTTTTAAAAATTGTAAAAGAATATAAATTTTCGCTTTTAGTCAATCTAGAGCATCCACCAGCCACTGAACGAATATTGCCCACTTTTATCACTGCCAATGTGACGCTATAAACCAATTTTCAATACTTTTATCACAACCACAACATATTTAAAATCTTATTGTACCATAATAGAGAATTATTACTACATTAACACATTTAGTATATCACGAAACATGTAAAATGTAATTATTATGAAAGTCGCCATTGCTTGTTCTTCAAATGAGTAGTATTAGTACGATCTACTTCCACTAGATGAAAACCGACACGACTGGCAGAGCCGGCAATACATGAAAACGAAATGATACTGAATGTGAGGAATTTTACTACAGATGTGTAGTATTATGTGACAGGTTGGGTTAGGTTTGATTAGGTGTGTATTATGTGACAGGTTGTTAGGTTTGATTAGGTGTGTAGTATTATGAGAAAGGTTAGGTTAGGTTTGATTAGGTGTGTATTACTATGTTGGCAACACTGAAACCCACTGTTACATTAGAGAAATATGACGGTATTCTTCGTTCACGCACGACGATTTTCATATATAAGTAAGGTAGGCCCTACGTGTTTAGGGCGGGTTGGGTGGACTTACAGCTCTTCCAGTGATCACATCAATTTCTACTACTCAGTACTTTAAATCAGTACTTTCAAGGTATTTTATATTTATTTATTAGTGCCTGGGACATACGAAAGATTTACCTCGCTTTTTTGTACCGAAAATATTTTTTGGGCACTTAGAAGGTTGGTTGCCTCTACGTCTTCTTTGAGATCCAGGAGCTATTTTCATATAGACCTGCTCCATATGTCAGTATTGTATCTCTTTCAACAAATTTGCCTTTTTCTCGAAGCTACAGTTTTGATGTTCAAAATGCTCTATGGAAATACAGTTTTCACCAAATTCAATGAAAATATTTCTACGTGTCCATGTAGACCTATATATTACCCGAGATATAACATGAGAAATGAAAGTATCTTGAAAATTAGGAGCTAAAACATTAACATGTTAATAAAAAATGTGAATAAATATCTGTTTTTTTATTTATTATTGCTAAACTATCTTAGATGACATTAATTTCTCAGCGTTAATATATTATTGCCCTTGAATCAGAGAATGTATGAAAAAAATATTTAACATAATGCGCATGGAACATTTTAATTATATTATCTTTAATTTGCATAATTAAAATAAAATTAACTTCGAAATTAGTAGTCCGATTGAGATCAAAATTTGCACACACCTTACTCTTAATTTATCTAACAACGAGTTAAAAAATGGGAGAAATCTAATTAAAATTGTAAAAATGTCAAAACTCAGTCCCAGTGTCCCTTAAAAATGGAGAGAATAGGCCTATTTATTTTCAAATACAAAATGATAGTCTACCTAACTAGGGTTTCTATTAAAGAAAAAATTGAATTAAATATAAATATTCTTTTAGAATTGATTAGGAGGCCGTATTAAACCCTGGTTGGGACGGCTATCAAATATCACTATTTGTGTGAACTGTTTTATATATATATATATATATATATATATATATATATATATATATATATATATATATATCGTAATGATTTGTCTGGGGTGAGTATTTGAATATAGTAAGAAAATGCCTGAAAAATTGCGATTTTGTACTACAAGTGGTTTCTCAGTAGGGAGAACATAAATTCACCCATGTATTCAATTAAGACAGAATGTTATTGACTTTTAAAGCCACTTTTCTCAAAATTTAATTTGTGAAACTATTATAGAGATATAAGGCTGAAATTTTGCACACTCCTATTTCACATAGTTGTCAGTGTATGTTACAACTTTCATAAGTGTATAATGAAAATTACTCCCTCTGTTCCAAAATGTAGTATAGAAAGATGTAATTAATTCTGTTCCAAAATATGGTATAGATTTGTTAAAGTTTTCAGTAATATAATGTAACTTTAATACATCTTCTAGATACTTATTTATTTAACAAATTAACATACGAAAAACATAAACATTATGTACATTTCATTCTGTGTGATATCAAATTAATAAAATAAAAAGCAAACATTGTTTTGAGAGAGGCAAATTAACAAAACTGCAATAGATTATAACCCGTTTTTGTACGACTGTTGAGCCTTAGATATTCTATTCAAAATTGACGGGTTGGTGTTACATTTTCTGCAACAGGAACATCACAGCAAGTGCTCATTTGATTTCTGTTCCTAATGAACTATTTAAATATTATTGTTTGATGCACTACAGAAGATTAGAAACTTTCACAACTGCACTGTCTGATAGTCCCTTCACTATTGAACAGAATACCACACCGCGAAACATTTCGTGCGCGCACGCGCAATAATCAAGTTTGTTTTGTTTGTTACTATACCATATTTTCGAACGGAGGGAGTATTACCACAGTCTAGTATATACAGCCACGAAGCTCAATACATAGTAAATATGTATCCATAGATAGTTGCTAACCACTAGGATCGCTAATATCGCCTCATTACAGACAATGCGAAATAGTACCGTCACAGTCTATTGTTCCTAGCACCCTCACAACTCAAGCTTCGTGACTGTATATACTAGACTGTGGTGTTACATTTAGGGCCATGTTGAAAAAATGGAAACATTTTTGAAACATTTATTTCCAATCGTTATATATATATATATATATATATATATATATATATATATATATATATATATATATATATATACTGTTCTCCAACCAGGAGATCAACCGTGAAAGGAATGTGCTTACTATTGCCTCATCTATTGGAACGAAGTAGGTAAATAATATTACCGTTATAACGCCAGTTTAAAAACCATGCGCTCTCCTGCATATGTTATTTCCTGTATGGAGAGATTAAAAGACCAGGAGATTAACTGTGATCTAATTTTGTAACTCGGGGAGTATCAATATGTCTGTATCAATGTTATGGTTTGTGCTGTGAGAGCTAGCCAATAGAGATAAGAGTACCCACGTGTGTGACCTTATGACATCAACATTCATTCACAGCATTACACCCCTTCGTCTCATCCGGCGGAGACTTTCTCGTGGTTGGAGCACAGTATATACATATATAGCAGAAATGCACTCATTAGGTATTTCCTTGCTGGAATTCTACATTACCATATGATGAAGGATGGGTGTAGCGGAGAAAAACTCGCTCATACATACTTCGGTACATCATAGCAATATTATACTCGTAAATAATCACTTTGTGATTTAAGACGGCGCTCATTCCGTCGGATACCGGCCACTTAGTCACTCGTAATGAGTGCACCTCTGCACATAGTGTGTTGGACATTGTGCCACTGTCACACATCTGTGACGCAGTGCATGAGGGTTGGTCACTAAAGGGAAACTAAGAGGTGGAACTTAAACTGAGAGGATTAAATCCGGCATCGGGACTGGAATCCGGTGTGGCTTAGTGGATAAAGCGTCAGCACGTAGACCTGAAAACCCGGGTTCGAGTCCCGGTGCCGGAGAGGGTTTTTCTCCACTCCAGCCATCCTTCATCATATGGTAATGCAGAATTCATGCACGGAAATATACGTACTTCGGTACATCACAGTAATTTTGTAGGACTTGCCATCACTAAATGAAACCGCATATCCGTTTAGTACTGTGAAAGAACATAAAAACGTCCTCTTGTACACATGGTCATGGTTTATGAAACTTAGAATGGAGAAGAATGATAATTTTAAAGGGGATTACGGCAAGTGTCATCGACCTACATAGTCTACTAATTCCTCCGTTCATGTGGAGGAAATGAAGCTTTTAAAGTAAAGGATTTAAGTAGAGTCACGCTCTGGGTCCAAGGGAAATAACACTTCTCTGAAGTACGAAATAATTGGAAACGAGTGTTTTAACTTGAAATATGATGACACATGAAACTATATTTTTCTTGCTAAAATACTATTAAATAAAAAGCGATGAAATGTAATCACCAGCGTGTAAAAGAGCTTTTATTTGCAACCCATTAGACCGAAATAACAATCTCAAGATCTTGTTTTCAGATCTACTCCCTCCTCCGAAGGCTCTCTAGCCATAGGCAATTGCAGGTAAAAATCACCCTATCACCTGCACAAGTTTTTGTTCTTGTGGTTAACCCGTGTAGTTGTAACATGACGGTGGTTACATAAAGGAACCTTGAACGGGCTTATACAGGGCGTTTCGTTATTATCTTTTTCATTTTAAGGATTTATGGTCATGTCGCTCTCATGTATACGCGCTTAATGATCCGTACTGACCTCAATTACCGCGAGAGTCCTTCAAGTCTTTGTAGAAACAGCTGTGAAAAGCAAACGTTGACGAATGCAATATGTGACTCACTGCGCGAAAAGGGACCTAAAGTCGTGAAAGGAAAATTTTACAGGAGAACAAAATAACGAATTTGCGATGTAAAAACCGCATTTCTATGTTTTGACATTTTGCGCTACCTGTAAGCTTTTTTACTTACTAAACTAGGACGCAGTTTTATACAATGCTTCTTAAATACCTACATTTTCCTTATAGTTGCTAAGAAAACAAGTGATACCTTTAATTGCATTTTCCTCGAAAAGTACATAATGTAATATCAACATTCAGTATGTAATGTATTGAAAACTATAGCACCTAGAACCATGAATTTTTTTTAAATACTGAGTATTTCATCCTCTTTTTGAAATCACAAAGAAAAGAAGTTTTCCCCCGTTCACCATTCCTTCCAGTGCATCCTTCAGGAGACAGTTTCTTATCTGCCAGTGACCCAGCCAACTGTTTTTTGTTTTCCTGATCAGTTTCAGCATCATTCTTTCTTCATCCACTCTTTCCAACACAGCTTCTTTCTTATTCTGTCTGTCCGTTTCACATGCTCCGTCCTTCTCCATATCCACATTTCAAATGCCTCTGTTCGCTTCTCTTCACTTCGTCGTAATGTCCATTTTTATGCCCCATACGATACCACACTCCATACAAAACACTTCACTAGTCTCTTCCTCATTTATTTTTCCAGAGGTCCGCAGATGATGTTCCTTTTTATGTTAAAAGCTTCCTTTGCCATTGCTATCCTCCTATTGACTTCGTGCCAGCAGCTCATGTTACACCCCAAGTATTTGAAGCTGTCCAATTGCTCTACTGCCTCATTTAGAATTCGCAAGTTCACTTTCTTTATTTTTTTCTTCCGATAACTATGATCTTCGTCTTGTTTGCATTTACCTTCATTTCACATTGCTCAGAACTGTCATTTAGTACCAGTAACATATCTCTTAGTATCATTTCTTCTTCTGCTGACGTCATCTCAGCAAATCTTATGCACTTTATTCTTCTTCCTCCTACTGTCACCCCTCCTATGTTCGGAAGGGCATTCCCTACTGAAACGCGTGTTTGTGACACAGGGTATGTCAAAATTGAAAACAAACCTATTTTTTTTTTTTTTTTTTCCCCTCAGTTTTACGTAGTGTTTTTTTTAATAAATATAACTGTGTTATGGCGACGAAAATGTGAACGAAATTGCCTAAATTATGTTTCTTACATTTTAAATATGTCTTTCATTACGAAAAATTGAAAGTATAAGTTTTATGTGAGACGAAAACAGTTTTGAAATAGTAGGTGAACATGTTCAGAACTTTAAAATGCTTCACTGACATTTATGCACTGAATACAAGAGAAAATGTTACCTATTAATATAAATAGTCCACACCTATGGAGTAACGATTAGCGTGTCTGGTCACGAAACCAGGTGGCCCGGGTTCGGTTCCCGGTCGGGGAAAGTTACCTGGTTGAGGTTTTTTCTGTGGGTTTCCCTCAGTCCAATATGAGCAAATGCTGGGTAACTTTCGGTGCTGGACTCCGGACTCATTTCACCGGCATTATCACCTTCATCTCATTTAGACGCTAAATAACCTAAGATGTTGATAAAGCGTCGTAAAATAACGTACTAAAAATATACAGGGACATATTTTATTTTTACTTGCATTTTTATTGTACCTGCATTTCTGAATGTACTTCACTCTCACCCCTTCACTAATGTCCTTGCTCCCGTCAGACACACAAACTTACGGCCGCTGTTGCATTCGAAGTCTTCAAGCAGTGAAGTAAACACTGCAGTGTATAGTGTGTTTCATAAATATGATTGCGTTTTCTATAGAAGAAAGAACCTATATTAATAATATTGTACTAAAAAATTATATTCAAGAAACGATAAATTCAATTTCAGAGAATATGCTTCAAAAAGTTTTTAATAATATGCGTACTGAATTGAAGCCTGCATTGTAATGAACGGCAACCATTTTCAGCAACTTGTTTAAAAATTCGGATTAGCTTTTTTTGAATTGAGGTGGCTAGAAGCAAAGTAATGCTAGTGACATTTGTAATAACATGAGTTAAGTGCATCCAGTGTAAGCAAAAGTATCTAAAATTTTAGTGGCAAAGGGATATTTTAATCGCATCACACATTAAAATTTAAATAAAAATTTCACCGATTTTACGAAAGCTTAAATATTTAAACGCCATTTTCTCAAAAGTAACTTAAGTGCACTTACAACCCTTTACTTACGACCCCATCAATTTAAATGGACTCTATATATTGTATGCTAACATCAATAATTAATATGCTAAATAAAGTAGACATTACATAACGAACATAGCCGCCTGAAAAGTTGAGTTTTTGAGAAAAAAAAAATGTTACTACTCTACTGTATTTTGATAAATTCCGTAAAAGTGATGATCAAACTGAAAATCGTAATATCGTATTTCCCTACAACATAAATGGATACACTACTTTTCTCTCCTCCTATACCTAGTAAAATGATTTGTTTACATATTGCACTAGTAACATCAAACTCCTGCAATGGAAGGGGGCAACAGTGTTTCCGAGTATAGCCAGGTTAATGTTAAAAATGTTGGTAAAAATAAAGTGATGTCCCTGTATAAATAGACCTATATTAGAATCGAACTCCGAGCCTGTCATATACCTACGAACTGGTTATTCTGTATGTGTGAGATGTGTGGCAGTTCCTACTGAAATCGGTAAGACTGAAGTTTTCGATCGGATAGAACAGTGGGATCACAACAGATGTTAAGTTCTAACGGTCGAAAACAATATACGTACGATTACGACGTGGTCTGAGGTGGGGGTGGCAGCTGCGGTTAAGTTCTCTAAACAAATGCATATGCTATCGATTTTTGCCACCTCCTTTCCTACTTTACTTAGTAACGTTAGGACTGTCGCATCGCTGGGTAGCGTTTAGCGCAAGGTGAATCATATTGCAGACAATTTAGTTAGACGCAAACACATCCGAACTCTGCTTTCTGGTCGAGATGGTCATGTAAATGAATTGCGACTTCGAGATATAACAGGCAAGAAGTATAACGTAGTATACACAAGCACTGAGTAGTAGTAGCAAATAAGCACACTTATATTGGTGCTATTTTTCCATCACCTCCTTTTCTTATTTTTTGTTTTATTTTTTAAGGATTATATGTTTGTTTTTTTATAATTATTGCTGATTATATCTTTTCACGAATCTACTTGCTTCTCCATAATAATTGGCTGATGGTATTCTTGTTGGAATTTGTCAGATTTATAAAGACTTCACTTGTTTGTGGTATCAAATTTTTTAATGAGCTTACGTTGAAATCTTTCCTCAAACTGCGTACACATACCTTCACAGAAAATAGAGATAATATAAAAAAAATAGCTGCCCATAAAAATTGTAAGATGTGAAAACTTACTTGACATCCTATACTAAGAAACAATGGCGCTTATTCGGTTGGACAGCTTTTGTCATACAGCCTGCTTTGTAAAAATCTTAAAGTTAGAATTTATAAAACAGTTATATTACCGGTTGTTCTGTATGGTTGTGAAGCTTCGACTCTCGCTTTGAGAGACGAACAGAGGTTAAGGGTGTTTGAGAATAAGGTGCTTAGGAAATTATATGAGACTAAGAGGGATGAAGTTACAGGAGAATGGAGAAAGTTACACAAAGCAGAACTGCATGCATTGTATTCTTCACCTAACGTAATTAGGAACATTAAATCCAGACGTTTGAGTTGGGCAGGACATGTAGTACGTATGGGCGAATCCAGAAATGCATATAGAGTGTTAGTTGGAAGACCTGAGGGAAAAAGACCTTTGGGGAGGCCGAGTCGTAGATGGGAGATAATACTAAAATCGATTTGAGGGAGGTGGGATATGATGCTTGGGACAGGATTAATCTTGCTTAGGATAGGGACCAATGGCGGGCTTATGTGAGGGCGGCAATGAACCTCTGGGTTCCTTAAAAGTCATTTGTAATTATTATTATTATTATTATTATTATTATTATTATTATTATTATTATTAGGTCTACTATTATTTATTTTAACTTATAAGTCAAGTGTTTGAGCCCACCCAGTGTTTTGCAAAAGTTGGCGCCAATGTATATAAGTAACGTAGAGAAGATCGTTTGCTGTTTGTTGCCATATGAATACATCTATTTATATTGTTAAATATTGTGTAATAATTAATATTTAACAGCGGCATTATCACAGGGTTAAAAAAAAAACTCGAAGATCTTGCACCACGTCGAATACAATCCAAGTCTAAAGTCATAGGTATACTCTGTTCAGCGAAAGAATATAGTGACGTAAACCATAGAGCACCAATTATTAGACTGTATCACTTTTCATAATAGTTTTCTGCCCAAGGGCAGGTCTTTCACTGCAAACCCAGCACTGATTGGGGAATGCTGGGTTTGCAGTGAAATACTTGCCCTTGGGTAGAACACTATGAATGGAATGAATGAATTAATGAATGACTGCATTCGTATGACCAATAAAAACCGTGTCATTGTCTTCAGAGAAGCTAGGAATGTGTTTAATTTAGCCTATGTTTGTAAAAAGAAACCAGGGTAAAAAATATGACATGTCATAGAAATCCGAGCCCTACTGGTGAATTTACAGACTTACTGCAAGTTATTTTATTATCTTGGTGTTAATTATTGCAAATTATTGTGTTGCAGGTTTAGTACAAAAGTGGGATATGCTGCAAGCAAGAGCGGAGGATCTGCAGCGAGTTCGGGCCTTGCAGCGCGAGATGGCAGCACTGCGCGATGAGCTTCTAGATCTTGCCTCGAGAGTGACTTCCATGGAGTCCGAGCTTCAGGACAGGGACCAGTTGGAGAACAGGATCCACCAAGTAAAAGTAAGAGGCTTGTTTGTGTAAACATTAGAAGCTGATGTTGTAGAATGCGAACTCGTTATTCTTTCTTTGACGGGCGCTTAGTTTACATGATGTATAATTAATTCATCAGAAGAAAAAATGTAAACATTCACAGCGCTGAACTTTCACACATTAATAAAAACGAAATATTTACGATCAAGAGATTTTCTAAAATTACGTTACGCCGTACTTTAAATTGCCCTGAGTTATTTATGGTTGGCAATGTTACGTTCATTTTTGGCTTCCATTTGCTTGTTTATTAATTTAACCCACAGTTCCGAAGTCGGGATATAGGTGGCCCCTAGCGGAGGTTTCCATAGCTACAAGGAATTTAGTTACACTTATTTGCAGACAGGAGAAAGAGAAAGTGATAAGCTCAACGCCATCTAGTATGCAACTGAGATATTATTATAACGCCAAAGAGAGGATAATTTAGTCCAGGGCCTCTAATTTAGGCTTGGAGGTCTTTAACGTGCCGGAGAACACCGACATGGGACACACTACTCAAAGTCCCTCCCAGAGCCGGATTTTTTCATCTTGAAAATCCATCGACCCCAGTTTGCTTCTTATACTAATCAAATGAAATATTGAAGTTCAAACTCTCCAACTGACAAGAGAGTTAAAGTACAAAGTTTCCAGGGAAAAAACGGTAAAATAGGCATAAAATTAATAGGAAATACAACTTATAGCGTGTTTACTTTCACAGCCGGGAGGAGTTGGTATTAGATTTGAAAGTTGTAAAATTAGTTACGTAAAATTATTACTTATTCCTCCTTGTTCACCACTCCATAACCACCACTGCAGCTACAAATAAAATAAAAACTACTGCTACTATATCTCAACAGTCGCGAGTAAGTGGAGATGTCTCGATCTATCTATGAAGAATATCAGTGAAATAGCGATTATGGCTCTACGTACGGGATTCAATTAGAATTTTGAGATATCATCTTCATACTTTATGAAAATCTTTCGCACTATTAACATAGTTATTTAAGGTATAGGCCTACATCGACTCTCAGGTCCACACCTGTAGAGTAACGGCTAGCGCGTCTGGCCGCGAAACCAAGTGGCCCGGGTTCGATTCCAGGTCGGGACAAGTTACCTAGTTGAGGTAACCGGGGTTTTCCCTCAACCCAACGTGAGCAAATGCTGGGTAACTTTCGGTGCTGGACCCCGTATGGCATTATCACATTCATCTCATTCAGACGCTAAATAACCAAATATGTTGATAAAGCGTCGTAAAATAACTTACTTAAATAATAAATAATATTCGACTCTTAGGATAAAAATCCACAATTTTTCCTTAGTGTCTTTGAAACTTAGGTGACATGATTTTTGGGAGTAAATTAAGCAATTTATATATTTCAAACTTGAAAATAGAATTTGTTAGCCTAAAGAATTAAAAAAATAACAATACAGAATATAATTACAACAATAGAAATAGAAATAAAATAATACAATCAATATAAAAAAGAAGATACAGTAATATTAACAAAATTTGAGGACCGAATGAGCAGCGCTCGTGTTCGGTCGCAGTTCAGATATATTATTAATAGGCCTGTAAGAGAATACACAAAATAAAATAAAATAGGAACTAAAGTTAAAATTACAGCTACAATGAAATTATATACAGTAATATAATATTAACATACAGAAGAATAATATTGTACATGAATGAAGTAGAACAATTTACGAAAAATATATTCCGAAATTATAGAATACAAATAGAATATAGGCTGATTAATTCATACACATAGGCTATTAATTCAATTTTTAATCAAATTGAAGACATTAACACGTTTCTAATTTTCTTGTTATATGTTAGCGGGTTACACGTTAGAAGTTCTGGGTGTAATTTAGCTAAAGAATTATACAACCGAGGGCCAAAATTAATGCTATGCTTTAGACCAGCAGATGTGAAACATTTTGGTTCTACTAATGTTGAATTATTATTTCGTCTTGTGTCATGATTACGTGCCTGTAATATAAACTAACTACAATTTGTATGATGAAATTTTAACAGAGTATGTTTATAAATTTGTTCAATATTAAATACATTAAATTCAGAATAAATTAATTTAGTTGGATAATCAAAAGGTTTCTTCAAACAAATTTTAATTATTCGTTTTTGTAGTAAATTTAACGAACTAAGATTGTTTATTGTACTTCTACCCCATACATTAATGTCATATTGAATAATGGACTGAAAAATGCCAAATAAACATTTTATAGACCTCTAATGGGCAAGTAGCATCGAATACTAACGAATTTATAAATTGTTTTACGAAGCCTATTACATAGATAAGTAATGTGATGAGGCCATATTTCACATATGTGACTTCTTTCAACGGTGGACATTTACAACTTTTGGGATCTAAACAATTTTCACTCTGTATTATTAGTCTATACTCATCATCAACTTTTAAATTTTGAACATTGGCAGTTGTTAACGAAAAAGGAACTAAGGTTGATTTAGATATATTTAAAGAAAGGAAGTTGGAATCAAGCCATTTTTTTAACAATATTAGCACCTAAATTAGCATTTCTATATGCTTCTTGCCAAGAAAAACACTGAAAATAACTACCGTATCATCAGCATATGAATATATAATCCATTAATTTTTTTCTAAATTTATATGTAGCAAATCATTAACATATATTAGAAATAAAATAGGTCCCAAAATTGTTCCTTGCGGTACACCTATACAACATGTGATTTCAAATTTATGCGTCACATGTTCACGCCAAACGTTATGATAACACACTGCAGAGCATTAAAAACGGCACAGCATTGATGCTGTTAATACCTTAGAACAGTGACTCCAAAAGCACGCTTTGAATATCCCGCGATGTATGTTTGAATCTGATTGAATCGACCGAGCTCCGTTACATGGCAACAGCTTCATCTATCTGCCGCTAGATGGCTGATGCAGTACGGTGCTTTCAGAGCTCCTTTATGCTACGAGTTCAGACATACGGCGAATCAATGTCATTTGGTTAGAGACCAAAAACCATTGGTTAACTTCAATAATGTAATCTTACCATCAAATTATTTCAGAGATAGCTGTTTAAATTACTCTTTTTTTATTACATAAATAACAGAAGAGCCACAACACAAAGTTACAAAGTTACGATTTTTCCTTCTCTGTAATAAAAAGCAACTTAAAAGTCATGTTTGAATTGATTTTTTTACTTGGTTATTTAATGGCGCTTAGAGAAAATCCACAAACGATTAGGGAAAATACGGGAATTTTACTTGAAGCAAGTAAAGAAATAGGTTTGGAAGTGAATCCAAAAAGACGAAATATATGATTATGTCTCGTGACGAGAATATTGTACGAAATGGAAATATAAACATTGGAAATTTATCCTTTGAAGAGGTGGAAAAATTCAAATACCTGGGAGCAACAGTAACAAATATAAATGACACTCGGGGGGAAATTAAACACAGAATAAATATGGGAAATGCCTGTTAGTATTCGGTTGAGAAGCTTTTATCATCCAGTCTATTGTCAGAAAATCTGAACGTTAGAATTTATAAAACAGTTATATTACCTGTTCTATATGGTTGTGAAACTTGGACTCTCACTTTGAGAGAGGAACATAGGTTAAGGGTGTTTGAGAATAAGGTTCTTAGGAAAATACTTGGGGCTAAGAGGGATGAAGTTACAGGAGAATGGAGAAAGTTACACGACACAGAACTGCATGCTTTGTATTCTTCACCTGACATAATTAGGAACATTAAATTCCGACGTTTGAGATGGGCAGGGCCTGTAGCACGTATGAGCGAATCGAGAAATGCATATAGAGTGTTAGTTGGGAGGCCGGAGGGAAAAAGACCTTTGGGGAGGCCGAGACGTAGATGGGAAGTCAATATTAAAATGGATTTGAGGGAGGTGGGATATGATGATGGGGACTGGATTAATCTTGCACCTATGTCGGGCTTATGTGAGGGCGGCAATGAACCTCCGGGTTCCTTAAAAGCCAGTAAGTAAGTAAGTAAGTAAGTAAGTAAGTATCAACTACTTGGTTATTTAGCGTCCATGGATTTGGTGATAGCGAAATTATATTTGGCGAGATAGGCCGAGGATTCGTCATAGATTTCTGACGTTCATCTTACGTTTGGAGAAAGTCTACGAAAAAAAAAAAAGTGGTAATCGAACCTACGCCCGTACTTAACTCCTGATCAGCAGACAAACGTGCTTCCTCCTGAGCCATACCGGTGTCTGAATTGATGTCATGTTTTCATTAATGTTAGCTTCACCAAAGCATTTGAACGGAGCAGCCATTTTCAGTTGATTATCTATGCGGTAAACAAATGATGATCGCAAAGCATGTTTTATAGTACCGTAAAGAATTTGCAGTTTGAAATGTTGGCTAACAAAGAAATAAATGCTAGGGAGGTGATAAAAACAAAAATGCTAGGTAAGTGATAAAATTGTAGCGATAAACAGCCATGATTGGTTGAAACACGTCCTTTCGTATCGTTTTATTGGTAAAAAATAATATGACTTAGTAAAAGTGTAATAATCAACAATAATTTTATTTATTTATTATTGTTATTTCATTATTTAAATTTAAATATACAGAATACAGAATATAATTACAACAATAGAAATAGAAAGAAAATAATACAATCAATATAAAAAGGAAGATACAGTAATATTAACAAAATTTGAAGACCGAATGAGCAGCGCTCGTGTTCGGTCGCAGTTCAGATATAATATTAATAGTCCTATAAGAGAATATACAAAATAAAATAAAATAGGAACTAAAATTAAAAATACAGCTACAGTGAAATTATATAATATAATGTATTAATACAGGGTGCGTCAGAAAGAACGGATGGATTTCACATGGCAAGAAAATTGTAAAGATTCATCAAATCAAAAATTTATTGTTATCAACATATTCACCAATACATGCAGTTTATTTATGGAAAACAACATTATCCATATGATGTCCTTGGCTTTCAATACAGGCATCGAGGCGTTTTCTGATGTTCGCCATCACTTTCACAGTCATAGCTAGTGCAATTGCCACGATTTCTTCACGAATCGCTGTCTTCAGTTCGTCCAGTGTATGTGATCGATGTTTACAAACTTACGCCTTCAAATGGTCCCAAAGAAAGAAGTCGCAGGGCGCGAGATCTTACCGTAGCCTCGGACAATCTCAGTGCAATAGAATTTCGTCCAGGTGATTTCTTCTTTAATGTTGAACCTGTGATACGAAATGAAGCCACCCACCGCAAAATTGTATTCCGAGTTGGAATCCTAGCGTGACATCCGATGTCGAAATGAGTCCTGAGTGGCGATCACAGACTCTTCATTTTTCAAAAATGTCTCTAGGATGAAAGCACGTTGTACACCAGACCAACACCATATTCTCAACTGAAACTGCATTCTATGGCTGACCCAACAGTCGTGGTCCCCCTCACTATATCTCTCTCATCGTTGCGTATCGATAGTTTGAAATCCATCCGTTCTTTCTGACGCACCTTTATAAGAGTAATGTAGAAAATAAAATAAAATAGGAACTAAAATTAAAATTACAACTACAATGAAATTATGTAATATAATATTAACATAGAGAAGAATAATATCGTACGTGAATAAAGTAGGACAATTTATGAAAAATATATATTCCATAATTATAGAATACAATTATAATATAGGCTGATTAATACAGACACATAGGCTATAAATTTATTTAATCAAATTGAAGACATTAACACGTTTTTATGTTAGTGGGTTACATGTTAGAAGTTCTGGGTGTAATTTAGCTAAAGAATTATAGAACGGAGGTCCAAAATTAATGCTATGCTTTAGACCAGCAGATGTGAAACATTTAGGTTCTACTAATGTTGAATTATTATTTCGTCTTGTGTCATGATTATGTGCCTGTAATATAAACTTATTACGATTTTTATGATAAAATTTTAACATAGTATGTTTATAAGTGTGTTCAATATTAAATACATTAAATTCAGAATAAATTAATTTAGTTGGATAATCAGAGCGTTTCTTCAAACAAATTTCAATTATTATTCGTTTTTGTACTAAATTTAACGGACTAAGATTAATTTTTGTACTTCCACCCCAAACAATAATACTATATTGAATGATAGACTGAAAAAATGGCCAAATAAACATTTCGTAGAACTCTAATGGGTAAATCTCCCTAGAGATTTTGATTTATCTAGAGAAAATCAAAACTCGAGTGGGATTTAATTGACTGTTACATAATTAGAAGAAAATATATAAAGAATAGAAGAAATAAAATACTATAATACAATAAAATATTAATTGACTTACTGAAATTCTATTTCACTAATGTTAGCTTCACCAAAACCTAAGAACGGAACCGCCATTTTCAGTAGACTATCTATGCGGTAAGCAAATGACGATCGCAAAGCATGTTTTATAGTACCGTAAAGAATTTGCAGTTGGAAATGCTGGCAAACAAACAAATGCTAGGGAAATGATAAAAACAAACAAATGCTAGGGAAGTGATAAAAATGTAGCGATAAACAACCATGATTGTTTGAAAGACGTCCTTTCGTAACGTTTTATTGGTCAAAAGTACAGTAGTATAACGTAGTAAAAGTGTAATAGTCAAAAGTAATCTCGCTAGATGTTTTGATTTATCTAGAGAACATCAAAACTCGAGTGCGATTTAATTGACTATTACACGATTACAAGAAATAAAGTACTCTAATTCAATAAAATATTGACTTACTAAAATTCTATTTCACTTATGTTAGCTTCACCAAAACGTTTGAACGGAGCCTCCATTTTCAATTGAATATGTATGCGGGAAACAAATTACGATTGCAAAGTATGTTTTATAGTAGCGTAAAGAATTTGCATTTTGAAATGTTGGCAAACAAAGAAACAAATGGTAGGGAGGTGATAAAAACAGAAGAAAGTATATAAAGATTAAAATAAATAAAGTACTGTAAAGAATTTGCAGTTTGATTTGTTGGCAAAGAAAGAAACAAATGCTAGGAAAATGATATAAACAAACAAATGCTAGGGAAGTGATAAAACTGTAGCGATAAACAACCAAGATTGGTTGAAACACGTCCTTTCGTAGACCTACCGTTTTATTGGTCAAAAGTAGTATGACGTAGTAAAATTGTAATATTCAACAGTAATCTCACTAGAGGTTTTGATTTATCTAGAGAAAATCAAAACTCGAGTGGGATTTAATTGACTATTACACGATTACAAGAAAGTATATAAAGATTAGAAGTAACGAAGTACTCTAATACAATAAAATATTAATTGACTTACTAAAATTCTATTTCACTAATGTTAGCTTCACCAAAACATTTGAACGGAGCCGACTATCTGTGCAGTAAACAAATGACAATCGCAAAGCATGTTTTATAGTACCGTGAAGAATTTGCAGTTTGAAATGATGGAAAATAATGAAACAAATGCTAGGGAAGTGATAAAATTGTATCGATAAACAACCATGATTGGTTGAAACACGTCCTTTCGTAACGTATTATTGGTTAGAAGTAGTATGATTTAGTAAAAGCGTGATAGTCAATATAAAACTACCCTGCCAATGACATAAGACAACAGATAAATGTGCATAGTGAATCATTAATTTACTCTCGCTGTGGTGAGAGAGTACGGTGGCGGTATAACAACTAAGTACGCCCCCCGCTATGAATTTCTCTTCTCATATTTATGTTACTGCTAAAAAATCGTTAAGAATTGAATTGAAGAAAAGCAAAGTGATCGTAATGTTTAAACAATTTTCGTAACAAAATTGAAATCCCAAACATATTGTGGGGGGAAGCGAGAGTGTTTGAAATCGTGGGCAAGAAATCGTAGTTCCTTTGTAAAATCATAAACTGGATAGTAGGCCTAATGTTTTTCGTGCGCTTATTGGTTGAGACCGACTTGAGAAATCTGATATTCATTTCTGACTTCTGAAGATTATACGATTTCCGTGGCTCCGGCCGAATTTGATTAAAAATGAGTTTTTTCCTTCCCTACTCCTGGTGTTAGAGCAAGAAATGCCGGTAAAAGGGTAGTCGTGTCGCGCGCGCTCGCTGTGGAGGGGGGTGGAGGGTGATGTGAGGGCGAGCTACGTGCCCCGAATACCGAAATATGTTGGGGGCCCTCCATTCTGTGTGAGAGGGAGAGCACCAAAAAAAAAAAAAAAAAAAAAAGATACGAATTTCGTAGCCGTGCTAGACTGAAAACATTACAAAAAGCCTGTACCCCAATGGCGCATGACTGCATGGTTGGTTCGCGGTACCGCTGGAACGCTGTGTGGAAATATTTTATTGGCTAGGCTTCACGGATCCCTGGTTTAAAGGCGACAGTTTGAAATATATCTAGTTTTAAATGGATAGTTGTAAATAGTGACGTTATTCTAGAGTACGCAGAAGTCTGTTTCTTGGACGTGAAAATTGGTTATTGTTTTCGGCTCACCTTTAGGCTCATTGAAATAATACTTACTTACTTACTTACTTACTTACAAATGGCTTTTAAGGAACCCGAAGGTTCATTGCCGCCCTCACATAAGCCCGCCATCGGTCCCTATCCTGTGCAAGATTAATCCAGTCTCTATCATCATATCCCACCTCCCTCAAATCCATTGTAATATTATCCTCCCATCTACGTCTCGGCCTCCCCAAAAGTCTTTTTCCCTCCGGTCTCCCAACTAACACTCTATATGCATTTCTGGATTCGCCCATACGTGCTATATGCCCTGCCCATCTCAAACGTCTGGATTTTAAGTTCCTAATTATGTCAGTTGAAGAATACAATAATAATAATAATAATAATAATAATAATAATAATAATAATAATAATTTATTTAATCTGGCAGAGCTAAGGCCAGTAGGCCTTCTCTTCCGCCCAGCCAGACTCTAATTCTAATTGAATACAATTGCTTGCATAGTTATTACATTAATATCTAGACCATAAAACAACATGAAAGTAAATAATAGAAGTTGGATACGTAATGTTAGTGTGACAATAATTAACCTTGGTAAGAAATAGTGATGATAATAATAATAATAATAATAATAATAATAATAATGAGATAATTTAAATATTTATTCTGTGATATATATAACCATTAAACATTGAGAAACCTGAAACTGCTATTATTTTTAACAAGAATTGTTAGAAAAATATTTCGTTAGTCTCTTCTTAACCCTTTCTAACCCAAATTAAATTTACAAGCAATCCATGTTGAAACAAATAGCTGTATTAGGACCAATTCAGTGACCAAGTTACGGGAGTGGCAACATTTGAAACAAAACTATATTGATGAAAATGTATTGAAATAGAAGTTATCCAGCAAAATTTACCTTCATATGTAACACACAAGTATATAAATGCTATAAAGTTAATTATTTCCATATGGTATCTATAGGTAAGAAAGGGTTAAATTGGTTTGATGTCTGACAGTCACTGACATTACTCGGTAGGGAATTCCAAAGCCGAGGAACAGCCACAGTGAAAGAAGATGAATATGAAGATGTTCGGTGGGAGGGAATGGATAATATTGAGGAGTGTTGTGATCGTGTGTCTAGGTTATGATGGGTGGATAAATTTTGAAAACGAGACGCAAGATAGACAGGAGTGGAGACATGCAATATGTGAAAGAGAAGGGAAAGACAGTGGATTTTCCTACGATCTTCTAGACGGAGCCAGGACAACATTTGGAGGGATGGTGTTACGTGATCAGCCCGGCGAATATTGCAGACGAAACGGACGCACATATTATGAACACGTTGTAGTCTCTGCGCCGAAGTAACGCTTAGGTCAGTAAGCAGAATATCACAGTAATCGAAGTGGGGCATCACGAGTGTTTGCACTAAATTTTTTTCATGGAAAAGGGTAGAAAATTCTTCAATCGCCTAAACGAGTGGATTAATGAGAATACTTTTTTGCAGGTTTCTGCAACTTGAATGTTTCAATTTAAACTTTTATCCATATAAATACCTAGATTCTTTACTGATTCACTGAACGGAATTTCGGTGCCGTGTATTTTAATCGGAGAAAAATTTGGTTTAGTAATAGTGCTTAACAAACGTGAATGGCCCACAATGATTGACTGTGATTTTTCGGATGTCGAAGAATTTCTGCTGTAGATTTTCTCGGAAAACTCCCGTTCCCTTGGTCACATAGAGTTCCCATTTGATATTAACTGTAAAGATAATAGATGCACAAGTATTACTGTCATTCTGGTGTACTCGTTCCTTGGTTTTCATGCTTATCTTCAGATCCCAAGTTCACGGGTTGAGAAGATATTGAGGGCGACGTCATTTCTGAGAGTATAGAAAGACAGGAGGGGTCATAAGCTTGAAACAGTGTAATCAAGAAGGTTCAGTAATATGACCGTTAAATTACCCACAGTTCATCGCTTTTTCCGGCGTGTTAATTAGCTGTTTTGATTACGAATTCTGTTTCGTGTTGCTATGAACATTTCGAAAGTTTAATGAAATTTAGCGGGTGTTACTTCCAAAAATAAGGTAGGCCTAATATTCTGTTGGTGAATGTAGTTAACAGTGTTCGGAAAGTATAAATGACAACATAATAACATGTTTAAGCTAATAAAATTACAGGGCTTTCATTTGAAAACTTCACAGTCTAAATAATATTTATTTTAATTCAATTTAATTTAAAAAAATACGTCACGTCATTATACACACACACACACACTCACTCTCTCTCTCTCTCTCTCTCTCCCCCCCTCTCTCTCTCTCTGAAATCTAAATTGCGATAGAAAATCTGAAAAAGTACAAGTCTCCAGATATCGATCAAATTTCAGCAGAAATAATACAAGAGGTAGAAACGCATTATCTAGCGAAATTTATAAGCTTGTACTTGCTATTTGGGAACAGGAAATTGTGCCAGAACAATGGAAGGAGTCACTATCTTTAAGAAGGGAGAAAAGATTAACTGTAGTAACTTTCGAGGAACATCACTTTTGATGACGTCGTACAAAATTTTGTCCAATATTCTTTTGAGAAGATTTACTCCATATCTAGATGAAACTATTGGGGATTATCAGTGTGGTTTTAGGCGTAATATCGACTATTGATCAGTTTTTTTGTATTCGACAGATTTTGGAGAAAAAATGGGAGTATAAGGGTACAGTGCATCAGTTATTCATAGATTTCAAAAAGGTATATGACTGGGTTAACAGAGAAGTTTTATATCATATTCTTATTGAATTTGGTATTCTGAAGAAACTAGTTCGATTAATTAAAATGTGTCTCAGTGAAACGTACAGCAGAGTCCGTATAGGTCAGTTTTTGGCGGATATTTTCCAATTCACTGGGGCTAAAGCAAGGAAATGCACTATCACCTTTACTTTTTAACTTTGCTCTAGAGTATGCCATTAGGAAAGTTCAGGATAACAGAGAGGGTTTGGAATTGATTGGTTACATCAGCTGCTCTTCTATGCGGATGACGTGTTAGCAGAAAATCCACAAACGATTAGAGAAAATACTTGAAGGAAGTGAACAGATAGGTTTGGAAGTAAATCCCAAAAAGGACAAAGTATATGATTATATCTCTTGACCAAAATATTGTACGAAATGGAAATATAAAAATTGTAAATTTATCATGTTAAGCTTGAAAATGTACATGAAATGTAATCTTTCGATAGTGACAGACGTTACTGTTTATTATCAAATTTCCAATCTAACAACTTGTAACATAATAGAGGGAGATATGCAGTATATTCAACCACTATTTACAAATTTATTTCTAAATCAGAAGCAATATTTTACACTTGGTATCACATAACCCCGGTGTCACAATTAACCCCATCTGATCTTACTTTAGTTTTGGCCTTTGATCTCAGACTGTTGTTGCGCTAAGGTTATGTAACGAAAATAAGACGTTTATCGTACCATATATTTTCATAATTAAGAATTCAGCCAGTTTGTTAAGTACCTGGAATCACATGAATATGAGATGTGATTTCTCCAGTCTTATGTTTGTTTTTTGTGTCACGTGTCCTTGGTTACCGAGAGTTCTTGCTGTCACGAACATTTTCGCAGTAAATTGCTATGAATATGACATTTATATCGTCTTTAAAGGAGTTGATTAATCTTATGATACATTTAATAAAGTCTGGAAGTAAATGGCTATAAAATACGCCGTTAAAACTGAGTCTATTAGCATTGACACTGAGGCTTTGGAAATACTATTATAAAACTTAAAATATAGCCTACGGAGAAAGATGAGAGATGACACTACTCCTTTAAGTATAGACTACGTGCTGCGCCCGTAGCTGTTTGAGTCGTCCGTCGTAATGGTGGCATTCTGCCGACAATTCGTTCTCTTTCCCCTCATAAGTTATGCAGGACCCGATGCCCAAACCACTCTGTATACTGAATTCGAATCAATTGATTGGCTGTTGATTGCAAATTGAATTAGAAAGGAATGCGCGTGTCTGTGCTGAGAAGCGGGAGCCTTCAAGTTGCACTGGCTGCATACAAATGAATCCGATGGCTGGCGATTGTTCAGCGGTAGCGTACAACTATAGTTATATGAGAGCCAAGTGGTCCAGTCTCTATATTATATATAAGCCCTACCCTTTTGAATGTCCGTGTATTCACATCATCTAGGCTTTCAGACTGGGGAAATCGTAGCGTTTTTATTTTTTCTCAGCTTTATACATTCTGCTGCTTTCGGACCTTCAGCGGCAGTATATAATCCGGTTTTTCTTACTTTAACCTAACCATTTTTCCCCTGTTACTACATATCGATGGCTAAGAAGTGATACCTGGTGTCTGTGAATTTACAGGTGAATCAAAAAAGTGTTTTAAAAAATAATTTCTCTCAAAATAGACAAACTTCTTTTATCGCACTCTTAAAATAATACTGTCGTAACTACCAAAAGTATCAGTATGAGTTCTGCAGACTTTGCTCTTGAACTTACAAGCAAACGTTCTGATAAGGGCAGATAAAAAAGTTGAATTTTTTCTTCCACCATGTTAATAATATCAAAGGAATTACTTATACAAATTTTGACCACTCAACCGCAATTACGAGGGCCATAATAAATAAGTTCGCCAGGGGCCGTTAACAGAAAAAAACACAATTTCATTGGACAAATTTATTGGAACAGACACAGCAATTGTTGAGCTATTTTTCAACATATTTTCCAATAGAATTGAGACATTTGTCATATCATGGGATCGACAGAGAGAGGTAGGCGGATGACTTCTACGACACAAAAATTGATCCCATAGTATGACAAATGTCTTAATTCCAGTGGGGGTTATGTTGACAAATAGTGCAACAATTTCTGTATCTGTTTCAATAAATATTCCCATGCAATTGTGCTTTTTTCTATAAACGGCCCCAGGGAATATCACTTTCTGTACGGCCTCGTAATTGCGGTCGAGTGGCCAAAATTTGTATAAGCACTTCTTTTGACATTATTAACATGGTGGAAGAAAAAAATTTTACTTTCTTATCTGCCCCCATCAGAACGTTCGCTTGTTAGAGGTACGATAATTCTACTGTTTAATAGAGAATTAAATAAAGATTAGAAAACTGCCTGTAACTCAAAATTCAATTTTTGGGAGTTACGACAGTATTATTCTAGGGGTGCGATATGTTTTTGCTTCGCAAGATCTTCTACACGAGGACAAAATATTAGTTAATTTTTCATTTTTGTGAACATACCTGTAATAATAATATAGTTATTCTAAATAATAATATAGTTAACCCTCCAAAGGTCACGTGAATCATAATAGTGATTCAGTACTTTATTTATGATTCGTGACCCGAGATGGCAGCACTTATTATACCTATCATCTGGGTATCTTTCGTTCATATATTTCTCTACACCCTCAGCTAGTCGCTGTAATTGACAAGTGCTTAGCAAATGTTTCTGTCGTATAACTAAGTTGATGTATTCTTGGATTACGACTGTGCTCTGCACAGAAATGTTTCCAGTCTCTAAATTTATGAATTAAATACTATTATAGTCACAATCATGCCATGGTATGAAAGAAAAATTTCACAACCTCGAGCGGGAATCGAACCTGCGACTTCCTGGTATCCGGTCAGGCGCTCTACCACTGAGCTATCGAGTTCGTCTCACGCCAAAGGCTCGGAATTATCCTTTCATACTGGCGACTCTGTTATAGAGTACTGTCCATAGCGTCTGATCTTAGTCAGCACTGCTTATGGCTGGAAAGAAACTTTACAAATGTAATCTTCATCTTATGATGTTTGGGTGACGTATATACGTCCGTTGATGTGACATATTAATCAATTAAATACTATTATAGTCACAATCATGCCATGGTATGAAAGAAAAATTTCACAACCTCGAGCGGGAATCGAACCTGCGACTTCCTGGTTCGAATCCCGCTCGAGGTTGTGAAATTTTTCTTTCATACCATGGCATGATTGTGACTATAATAGTATTTAATTCATTAATATGTCATATCAACGGACGTATATACGTCACCCAAACATCGTAAGATGAAGATCACATTTCTAAATTTATGTTTTACAGCACCTATTGTAAAATGTATTTGGACAAATAATATTGTTTTGTGAATTTTGAAAAAATGAATATGATTAGACTCTGTTAATGTATAATTATTAATAATTAACCAGAGAAAGTGAAAAAGAAATAGAATTATATGTAAAAAAAAACTTAGAATATGTGTCACAGTCGTGAATATGGATCACAACCATGATCCATGCGACCATTAACGTTGGATTTGAGCACGCGACAACTAGAGGGTTAAACTAAATGACTATTTTTGTAGATACGGGGAATCACTCCTTAGCCATCGATTTGCTAATGGATTATTATTTTTCTATTTGTTAGGCTGAATTTTCTTTTGCCAACTTTCTTTCGAATTTCAGTACTAACAAAATACTACAGCCGGCAGTTAGTTTCAAACTGGTTATGTTGACAGAATCATTTGCCTTTGAAGACGCTATAAACGTTCATGAAGCGAAAGTTACTAGCGAGTGTTATTTCAGAGGCCTATTTGAAATTTGAAGGTAATTAATACAGCCACTGGTGTAGCTCAGTCAGCCGTAAGGCGAATGACAGGTAATATATGACGAATTCTCGGCCTCATCTCGCCAAATACCATCTCATTATCACCAATCCCATCGACGCTAAATAACCTCGTAGTTGATATAGCGTCGTTAAATAACCAATTAAAAAGCTAATTAATAAATATTACAGTAACAATTAATAAATAATCACTATAGATTTTAGTGATATTTGGTTTTCAGACTTAGTAGGTACTAATAATTTCATTTGGTCAAACAAAATAAATTTTTAGGTTAGGTCTCATGAATCATAAATTGTTTAGTCGAACCATAATTTTCATGTTGACTACACAGTGGGCCAAAAAAAAAGCACAAAATTTAACTGGTTATACTCCAGTAGCTAATGATTTCACTTGAAAGTCTATTTAACAGGTAAATTTCACAGTCCTTGTAGACCGGGAAAATACTGTAATATTTAACTTTTTACCATTCATTAAACATTATTTTTTATTTCTTGTAAGCCAGTGCAAAATCGATAGTTTATGCCGAACTAAGCATTATGGTCTTACGAGTTCAGCAGGCCAAGCCGTTTGTTGTGCTATCATCATTTGTTTTCTTCCGTTTTGAGTTCTCATTTTGTGAATAATGGGTCGCTTAACGAACGAAGACAAGATTTTCATTAAACATTTGCACCAATATGATAATTTATCTGCCCGTCAAATTGTAAGGAACTGCGCTCAGCGAGATTGCTCTGTTTCAAGTGTACAACGATTGATTAGCAAGATACGGACATGATATCCCTCCTGAGAGATTATTGCGTGAAAGATCGCATTTCTCAGATTCTCTGATGGTTTCGGCTGGAGTTTCAAACGATATCTTAATCCTATGGACTATTTGTATGGAGTCAACCACAAAAAGCAGTTTACTACAAAACAAGAATTCGTAATATTGAACATTTAAAACAACGCCTTCTTGAATGTTGGGACCGGCTTGATCAAAGACAGATATCCAGTGCTATTGGACAGTAGAGAAGACGCCTACAAATGGTTGTGCGGGCAAATGGCGGTCACATAGAGCATCATTTTTAATTTTAATTATTTGAAAGATCATTAATTATTATTAATTTTATCAACATTCAGTTTTTTTTTTTTTTTTTTTGGCATTTTGAAGTAATAATTTGTCTTCAAAAACCACTATTTTCGCATTATTGTGTATTGACCTACATAAGAGTTTAATTGAGCCTAAGAAACATAATAAAATGTCCTGCTCATCTTTAAAGTCTACTCTTTCCAACAGTGTATTCATTATAAATTAATGTTATGTATTTCCGAAAATAGAGTATTCCTAATTTTGTGCCTTTTTTGGCCCATTGTGTACATTTTAATATTAGGCTACATCAATAAATCATTCTATCAATCAAAAATAAATAAATAAACAAATAAATAACATTGTTGCAGTAGATAGAATTGTGATTTTACCTGCTTTATTAATATCTGTTAGCATTTGTCAACATTAAATGGAGCCACCGGCGTGGCTCAGTCGGTTAAGGCGCCTGCCTGCCGGTCTGAAGTTGCGTTCGGGCGCGGGTTCGATCCCCGCTTGGGCTGATTACCTGGTTGGGTTTTTTCCGAGGTTTTCCCCAACCGTAATGTGAATGCAAGGTAATCTATGGCGAATCCTCGGACTCATCTCGCCAAATATCACCTCGCTATCACCAATCTCATCGACGCTAAGTAATCTAGTAGTTGATACAGCGTCGTTAAATAACCAACTAAAATTAAAAAAAAAAAAAAAAAAACATTAAATGGACGATGCCATTTCATTCTGTGGGATGCTAGTTTAGAATTTGCTTGGATAATCCGTCTTCACAAGATTTTATTAATCCGTCGCCAGTTGAAATATCCTCCTGCTTCAAGTCCGAAGTGCGATGATTCAATGCTTGTCTAACCAGGAAACTGTATGTCACCAGGATCTTCCAAGACTGCATGTTTATTCCTCACAGATCCAGGACAGGGTCACACATTACGTTCGAGGTATTTTGGGAGTTTCTTGTGTTGTTTAATTTATGAGGTCGTTCTGAGCTGCCTTGCATACATACTCATACATTTAAAATCACTTTAGAGTCATGCTGTTTAATCTATGATAACACTCATACGCAGCCTTGTGTATACATGAATTTGAAACATCAGCGGTCTAACAAGGCTTGTTTATAAACGAATTAAAGCTTTTCAGATATGAAAGTGGCTGATACATGAAAATTATATCGAGAATGTTAGCACTAAATGGGCTACAAGATAATGAAAACAAACACGTTGTCAATACCAGATGACTTCCTTCAAATTTTAAGTCCGGCATCACATTTCTTTTCGAGAATAAATAAAGGAGTAAAGAACGTAATGGGTTATTGCCTCGAACATAGGATAGATTATTTATCATTAATGTTTGCGGTTGATAGTATTTTACTTACAACTGTTCTTAATCTCTCTACAGTTATATATGAGCAAATGCTGGGTAACTTTCGGTGTTGGACTCCGGACTCATTTCACCGGCATTATCACCTTCATATCATTCAGACGCTAAATAACCTAGATGTTGATCATCATCATCATCTGTGGTCATACAGCCCTTTTAGTTTAGCCTTGACCTCCTCAAGAATTGCCGCCCAATCTTCCCTCTCTAGGGCTCTCCGTCTCCATCTCTTAATTCCTGCTTTAACTAGATCATCCTGAACATCATCCAACCATCGTAGTTTAGGTCTTTCTGCTCTTCTTTTACCACTTAGCGTGGCATCTAATAATCTGTTAGGAATCTTATTATTGTCCATTCTGATAATGTGGCCCAGCCACTCCAGCCGTCTAATTTTTATATCAGTGACAATACTTGGATCTTTATATAGTTTTTGTAGTTCAGAATTGGTCCTAATTCTCCACTCTTCCTTGTCATAAATAGGGCCATAAATTTTTCTTAAAATTTTCCTTTCCCACGTATTTAAGATGGTTATTGCTCGTTCAGGTAGAGTCCAGGTTTCGCTTCCAAAAGTCACTGTAGGTTTAATAATTGCTTTATAAATCCTCACCTTCATTTTTTTGGAGATATATCTGGTTCTTATAATTTTATCTAATGCTCTCAGGCTTCGATTGCCAATGGCTATTTTATCCTTGATCTCAGTTAATATGTTGTTCCTAGATGTTGATAGAGCGTCGTAAAATAACCCAATAAAATAAAAAAATCTACAGTTATAATTTGTTTGTTATATCAGATTATATCAAGCTTCCTCGAATGAGTCATATTTCTCTGATACTTTACGAAAGTTATCAGCAGTTCATAATACAGTATCTTGTATTTCCGAAATTGTTGCGTGTATAATATATTTAAAATAATATTTTGTGTTATTATTATTATTATCATTATTATTATTATAATTATCATTATTAGTATTATTATTATCATTATTATTATTATAATTATCATTATTATTATTATTATTATTATTATTATTATTATTATTTTGGTGTGGATTGGAAATAGAGAAGACTGTTCAGTAATCTTTATATGAAACAATGAGTCAAAGTCAGGATAGGAGAAGAAATGTCAGAAGGAAGTGAAATTGGGAGAGGAGTACGTCAAGAATGTCCTTTATCATCTACTCTGTTCAACATCTACTTGGAGGATTTAGTAAAGAACTGATTTCAGAACATGAGAGGAGCGATAGTAGGAGGAAGAAGAATAAAGTGTATAAGATTTGCTGATAATATGGCATTGTTAGCAGAAGAGGAATTGATACTAAGAGATATGCTACTGGAGCTAAATGACAGCTGTGAGCAGTATGGGATGAAGATAAATGCAAATAAGACGAAGACCATGGTCATGGGAAGAAAAATACAGAACATAAACTTGCGAATTATAAATGAGGCAGTAGAGCAAGTGGACAGATTCTAATACTTGGGATGTACTATAAGCAGTAACATGAGCTGCTGCCAGGAAGTCAAAAGGAGAATAGCAATGACAAAGGAAGCTTTTAACAGAAAAAGAAGCGTCTTCTGCGGACATCTGGAAAGAGAATTAAGGTAGAGACTAGTGAAGTGCTTTGTATGGAGTGTGGCATTGTGTGGGGCAGAAACATGGGCATTATGACGAAGTGAAGAGAAGCGAATAGAAGCATTTGAAATGTGGATATGGAGATGAATGGAACGTGTGAACTGGACAGACAGAATAAGAAATGAAGATGGAAAGAGTGGGTGAAGAAATAATGATTCTGAAACTGATCAGGAAGAGGAAAAGGAATTGGTTGGGTCACTGGCTGAGAAGAAACTGCCTGCTGAATGATGCACTGGAAGAAATGGTGAACGGGAGAAAAGTTCGGGGCAGAAGAAGATATCGGATCATAGACGACATTAAGATATGTGTATCATATGAGGAAACGAAGAGGAAAGCAGAAAATAGGAAAGATTGTAGGAAGCTGGGTTTGCAGTGAAAGATCTGCTCTTGGACAGAACACTAAATGAATGTTGTATTATTATTATTATTATTATTATTATTATTATTATTATTATTATTATTATTATTAGGGTTAGGAAGCTGATGAATATATTTTTTTCTGAGACGTCACAGACAATACGGGATTGAATACGAACTCGTGTCACTTCCACACGAAATAATGTAGCCTATTTTTATTTTGCACTTTTTTGTATTTTATTGCCTGTTGTCATTTTTTAGGAAATGTTCTACTTTTTGTTGCGTTTTTGCCATCTTCACCTTATGAACCGATTTTTTTTTTACTGTGTAGTCGCCCATATTCGAGAACCTATTGCAGATTGCTTCGCAGTTCGATTGCGACTTACAAGAATTTTCCATATGAATGCAGCAGCCTTAACTCTTAACCACGTGCGTTACACGCTTCCCCCCATTCAACGCAACACCACAAACACTGCGCCCGCAGTCAGTTATTGTATCACACAAGTGAAGACGTAAAAATACCAAAACTAATACAAAGCAAAGTTTTTTTGCGATAGTTAGTGACTGAGTTTGATGATAGCGAGATGGTGTGTGGCGAGATGAAGCCGAGGATTCACCATACAATACCTGACAGTCGCTTTACGATTGGGCTAAACCTCGGAAAAAGCCCGAGCGGGAATCGAACTCACGCCGGATCGGCACGCAAGTGCCTCAGCCGACTGAGCTACGCCGGTGCTATCATCTTATTAACCACTCTCCTTAAAGATGTGTTCGATTTTGCTAACCGACAAAACAGAACACACAATCACTAAGAGAGAATTAATATTTAAATTACAATAAAATTAACCGTTTAAATCTCGAATTTGTTTTTCCCAGCCTGGTAGCACATGATTAATTTTCAATTATTTCAAGTTTAATCGGGATTCCAGCATTCTATTTTATCTAGAAAAGGAATGAAATAATAGGCCCTATCTGAATCTGATCTCTTCTTCCACCATTTCTTATCACCATGTTATACATAGCCTATCTTGTAAGAGATGTAGTTTAGATACGTATCGCAACCAGCTATAGTAAGGTAAATGTCGAATTTTACTTTTTAAACACTTGGGAATTACGTTGTGATGTTGGTAAGACTTTGATGAACCAGATATCGGTACGTGCCGAAGCAAACAAAAGAGGCATGTCGCTCAGAGCGAGTAGCCTGCACACTATTGGCATTGTCTTATCTCGATCGCGACAGGGTTTTCCCTCTGTCAGATATTTATCTGACTGGATTTTGGTCTTTTTTTTTTTTTTTTTTGTTTTTTTGTTTTTTGAACTGACGTTTTCAACTTTGCATTACAGTCATGTTATTTAACGCGTTCTTATAGGGAAGTACACTTTAGTACAAATCTGACTTTTCAGGAATATCTTTCTGTAAAGATGAATAATTTCAGGGAAAAAATTGTTCCGGGGCCGAGAATAGTTGAGTCGGGGTCCGGTAGAGTTCCTGGGTAGCTCAGTCGGTAGAGCGTTGGTGCGCTCAGCCAAAAGTCCTGAGTTCGATACCCGGAACAATTTTTTTCCCCTTGAAATTATTCAAGTCATCTTTCCTGAAAAATCAGATTTGTGTAATAGATTACACATCACTGTTCGTTAACAGAAAACCACAATTTAAAGTTACAAGAAATAACGTGCGCTCAGTGCTGGGTCTTTGACGTCATGTCAACCCACTTGAAGTATGTGGGTATAAAAGGGAGTAACTGAGCCGGGGTCTGGTAGAGTTCCTGGGTAGCTCAGTCGGTAGAGCGTTGGCGCACTCAGCCAAAAGTCCCGAATTCGATACCCGGTCCCGAAACAATTTTTCCCTTGATATTAATCTAGATTTAAGTAGCTAAGTAAAACTTCTCGTTCTGAAAAGAATTTTTAAAAACTAATATTATTTCCATCATTTATACACTGCTCTCTTAAATTGACTGAACATGTTGGGAATTAAATCAATGGATTTCCCAAACCACGCTATGAAGTATTCTATAAAAAAAAACAGTTTTTATCTCGAAAAGGAAGCGAAAACGAGCAAAATTGTATAAACGTTTTTTGGTTGAAATATCTCAAAGAATAACCCCCTGAAATTAATGACATCACTTACAGTTCATCAACAGTAGTGGTGATAAAGGCCAGCTTTGTCGGACGCCCTCATTTGTAATCATACTGCAGCTTGTGATACGAATTTGTCAATTTTATTCCGTGTTTGTATTTTTATATTAGCTCTTTGTGGCATCAGTAAGCGAAAGGGGTATTTATCTTATATTTTCCACAATCTTTAAATAACTTAAAACCTATTTTAAAAATTTTCTAACATTATATGGTTATCAATTAAATATTTTGCAATTGTATTTAAAATTATATGAATCAGATTTTACCTATACACTGAGCTGCAAAAGAAATGCCGAGTCGAAGTCGCTATCGATTTGAAACACTATCACAGTCTAGTATATACAGTCACGAAGCTTAATGCGTAGGGAATATGCATCCATAGATAGTTGCTAACCACTAGGATCGCTACTATCGCCTCATCACAGACAATGCGAAATAGTACCGGCACAGTCTATTGTTCCTAGTACTCTCATCAACTCAAGTTTCGTGACTACATATTAGACTGTGATACTATCGTGTTACGAGGACTTCGAAAACGATAGAAATAGAGATACACAAAAGGCATTGAATTCAATTTTCAGTTCTGTATCTGTATTTACAATAAAATTTTATATTTTATTCTATAATAAAATTGGTGGATTTTTTTGTTAATACAATATGAAACGTAACTGGCCGTATATATCGATTGTAACAATGACAGCATCCATGGATAATAAGGAAGGCTGTGGAATACCATATAAACTGCAGTTTTACTATATTCGTGTAGAATTCTTATTAATGTTACAAAATAAAAGTAGCCTATATGGGCTATTCCATATGAAATCGATTAGTAAAAAACCTCGCATTTTTTTAATACTCTAATTTTTTTCCTATTTATACAAGGTCCTGAGGACAGTGCATTTTCAAAAATATACTATCGAAAGTCAAACGGTTTTCGTACTAATGAGCGACAAATTTAGCGTATTTTATAAAAACATGCCTCTTTCAGCGCTCAGAACTCTGGAACCATTTATTGCAGAACATTGAACGAGAGCTCATTTTGAAGCTGACATTTGGTAGGTTATGTTAAGAGGTAATTCTTATTTTTATTATATACAGAGAGACAGATAATCTGATTTTACTTACTTTTATGCTTTTTGCCTATTTGGAAAAATGTAAAAAATATTGAGAAAAAACCTTGCATTATTAAGAGGGATTCGGCATTGTTTGCTTAGTGTCACGGCAATAAGTTTCGAGGGTATTAAATAAATTATTTTCACACGCCTGGACTTGAACGGCTCAGTACCGCACGCACTGGCCGAGACCTGAAGATAAGCGAGCGTTGGGTGTCATTTTACTCCTGTGTTTATGAAAACCTGTGATAAAGCTAGCCCAGCTATGTGCTATAGACGAAACATCACGTGTTTGTCTCCTGGCTTTGCTTGCCTCGTCTAGCTCCCGTCTCACAGTCAGCTGGTTAGTTCACGCGCGTACTATTTATTTTCTTTATTTGATATTTTCAATACTTTCTTATCAACGGTGCACCAGTAAAAAAATATGTGTTTATTTGTACTTTCAATGCGGAATCTAACCATATATTTTAAAAATATTTTTTCGTGGTCAAAGGCGTCTTAATTTCTCCATTTCCATAAAAAGTAAGAAACACTGTTTATATGTCAAAATAAACTTTAATTTCTCAGCATCAAAATAAACCATGATTTTGATCACTGGGTGAAAGGGTTTCGGAGCCACAACAGTTTAAAGTTGCTAATTTTATGAAAATACCATAAATTTAAATATGTTTAATTTAAACACTATGAAGTTCTGATGCCTCAAACTTTGCACAAAGCATTGTATCACAGTTATCAACGGACAAAAAAAGTTTCATTGTATTTAAAAATTGCAAGGTCAATTTTCTCTATTTTTTCGGTCGATTTGAGATTGAATAGCCCATATGAATAAATTAAAATAAATTCTTATTAAATAATAACGTGAACATGTTATAAAAGTAGTATTTACATGTTTTTTTTTAAAAATTGATGTCAGGAAAATAGCTTTCCACCTCGCCATGTTTGCTAAAGTCCTCGGAAAATGATATAATTTCGTTTCGGCATTTCTTTTGCAGCCCAGTGTACGTCCATTCTTCGTTTCGTTTTGCATCCATAGTTCAGTGTAATACATTAAAAACAGGTCAACAAAAGTTCCTTAATATCCCTCATTTTGCATAAATGTTTCTGTTGAATAATTTGAATAATTTCAAGGGAAAAATTGTTCCGGGGCCGGGTATCGATCCCGGGACTTCTGGTTGAACGTACCAGCGCTCTACCACTGAGCTACCCGGGAACTCCACCCGACACCGTCTCAACTTTTCCCTTTATATCCACACAACTCGCGTGGGCTGACGAAACGCCAGAGACCCACAACGAGTGCACACAATAGATTTGCATAATATATACGTCACTGTGTACGTTAACAGAAAACCACAATTCCAAGTCACACAGAGATTGTGTGCACTCGTTGTGGGTCTCTGGCGTTTCGTCAGCCCACGCGAGTTTTGTGGATATAAAGGGAAAAGTTGAGACGGTGTCGGGTGGAGTTCCCGGGTAGCTCAGTGGTAGAGCGCTGGTACGTTCAACCAGAGGTCCCGGGATCGATACCCGGCCCCGGAACAATTTTTCCCTTGAAATTATTCAAATCTACTTTACAGGGAGCTTCACCTGAAAGACTAGATTTGCATAATGTTTCTGTTAATCGCTACCTTTTGTGTTATCGTCGATAAAGTAACTCATATGAACGTGAAAGTGAATGCATTTGTATAGTGACTGATATCCGTTTGAAAGCTCTCCGAGAATACAGGGCAGGATAATTTGTGAATACTGTTTTGTCTCCCGTTACGTGTTGATTTCTAGTAGATGGGGTAAGCGCCGGAACGTCACTGGGCGGCAGAATTCCGTAGAGGTGGTGCGACTCTGACAGTGATGCGATGTTCTGGTACTTGTACATAAATTATCCAGGTTTATGGGCCTCTTCCTTCTTGCACTTGTTTCTCCAGAGAGGCGCGTGTTGTGGACACAGTTGCTCCCTTGGCGGGTTCTGCTCGTCAAGACGTGACTCTCCGGGTCAGGGGTGGACACCGGGAACTAACCTCTTCCAACAAAATTCCTAAACATATTGAACATTGATTAGCGGACATGTTTAACACTTCTTTTTAAACAGGTGAAGAGTGAAGTTTTAGAACATCGGAATACAGCGATGCTTAAAACATGATTTAAGACTTATTGTAGAAATGAATGAATGAATGAATGAATGAATGAATGAATGAATGAATGAATGGGGATAAAGAAAAGACAAGCACTTAAAACGATGCGCTGAAAATAGTGGAATTTTGACAAATTTTATCATTTTTTTATTTTCGCGCTAAAAAGTGTACGGTTTCATGAAGAGTATTTACATTCCATTCATTCATTCATTCATTCATTCATTCATTCATTTATTTTATTTTATTTCATAGATCTTACATGAGCAATGAAGCTTTAAGATGTGGAACAAGTCAAAATTTTACAATATTACAATTACAATTTTTACAAATTTTTATAGTTTTACAATTTAGTAATTTTCTACAATTTTTTTGCAATTTTTTTACAATATTTTGGCGAATCCTCGCCAAAATATTACCCGGCATTTGCCTTTTGGTTTGGGGAAAACCTCGGAAAAACCCAACCAGGTAATCTAATCAAAGGAGTTGATGCCAAGGACTCGCCATGAACATTTTATATCAATATCTTAATTATAAATATACTTTTATATAATTGGTAAAAGTTGTATTAATGCACAAGTTATGTGTAACAAAAACTTTAAATTTAATCATCTCAAAAAATAAATTTTGTACGTTTTCAACGACAAGTGTTCATTTTATTTCTCAGTGGCTAAAGCAAGAGTGATGAAACTTGGCATACTTATCCATTAATATCTCAGTTGTGAAATGGAGCATTTGATTGGTTGTATTGAGCATGATTTTATTACTGGAGAAATTGTACGTAACTTAAAGCAGTGTTATTTTTTATTACTGTTTGAACATTGAAGAAACTGTTTTCTTTTTACAAATCAAAAATGCTCCATTGTACAGTTTGCAATTTTCCGTTTAAGAAAAAATTAGATTAATTTCATTTTATTATTATTATTATTATTATTATTATTATTATTAATTTTTTTTTTGGAAATAGGATTTTCACTAAGAAAATAAAAGCGTGTTTAATTTTTTTAAGTGTTTATGAGAAGAGATTTAAATTTACAATGTGTGATTATGATGTTGATATGCTTATTCAGTAAAGATTTCAACTATCTAGCTCAAAAATGGTGGATTTTAGAAGTTTCAGTAACTCACCGCCTTAAAAGAGACACGATAAGACAACATATGTTTAACAAAACCTAAATGTAGCACAATTGTAGCTTATAATCACAGTAGCAACTTCGGTTCAAGGCTTTATAACAAAATAATAGCTAAATTCCCAAACACCCAATTTGCTAATGCTCCTCATTTTTAAAAATCAATTAAAATTATTGTTTAGGGAGAAAATATAAAATTTCAATTATTCTTGTAATGTCTGTTTTTCTTTTTACTCCCTATTCTGGTAATTAATAAAATACTTGCTTTACAATTTTGTGGAATGCCTCCTGAGTATGTATTCTTTCTGGCTGATTATTATTATTATTATTATTATTATTATTATTATTATTATTATTATTATTGACAAAGTATATGATTATGTCTCGTGACCAGAACATAGTATGAAATCGAAATATAAAAATTGGAAATTTATCCTTCGAAGAGGTGGAAAAATTCAAATATCTTGGAGCAACAGTAACAAATATGAATGACACCCGGGAGGAAATTAAACACAGAATAAATATGGGAAATGCCTCTTATTATTCCGTTGAGAAGCTTTTTGTCATCTAGTCTGTTCTCAAAAAAGCAGAAAGTTAGAATTTATAAAACAGTTATATTACCGGTTGTTCTTTATGGTTGTGAAACTTGTATTCTCACTTTCAAAGAGGGACAGAGGTTAAGGGTGTTTGAGAATGAAGTGCTTAGGAAAATATTTGAGACTAAGATGGATGAAGTTACAGGAGAATGGAGAAAGTTACACAACACAGAACTGCTCGCATTGTATTCTTCGCCTAACATAATTAAGAACATTAAATCCAGACGTTTGAGATGGGCAGGGCATGTAGCACGTATGGGCGAATCCAGAACTACATATAGAGTGTTAGTTGGGAGACCGGAGGGGAAAGACCTTTGGGGAGACGAGACATAGATGAGAGGATAATATAAAAATGTATTTGATGGAGGTGGGATATGTTGGTAGGGACTAGATTAATCTTGGTCAGGATGGAGATCGATGGCGGGCTTACGTGAGGGCGCAATGAACCTTCGAGTTCTCTGAAAGCCATAATTAAGTATTATTATTGTTGTTATTATTATTATTATTATTATTATTATTATTATTATTATTATTATTGTGTTGTTTAATTCCGAAAAAAATGTAAAAATAAATAACGGTCAACCCAAAAGTCCACGTAGAATACAATTCAGTTAATTCACTTTAACTGTGAATCAATGTAAAATGGCGACCTTGTAGTCGTAGTCTATTAACTGCAAATCATCCATGAACTAGGGAACTAACCTAGGATTCTAATGGATGAAAGAACTATGACATCGTCATTATGTGAGAACTTTACCTCTTGTCTCCATAATGATAATACAGTCATGACTACAAAATTGGAACTATTCCTTCGCGTTCTTTTTCCTATCTGAAGACACTTGAAGCGGCCCACAGGCTGAGGTCCTCGCACGTTTGCATGGACGCTGTGTGCCTGGACTCGTGGAGTGGTCTTGCAAATTCCCGCAGGAGCTAGATGGACGAAACGTTTCGGCAGTAAAAACACGAGACATTCATGGGCTTTTGAAAGAGGGGAGAGGGGTTCGATATGGTCAGTCAGCGGGGAGAAATACGCTTAGAAATGGTCTCCTTCTCTTGGAGAAAAAAAAGTCAACAAGACACACATATCATATGGAGGCACATAACCCGACGCCCTAGTTCTCTCTCCTGGTGTGTCTTTCGTTACAAAATGCATGTAGCCAAGGTGCATGACGATGCTTGGGTTTCAGACGAGTTCTGGGAAAATTGTGCGCATCTAGGATTTACGTTTTGCAAGAGTACTAGCTGTCTTCGATATTTACTATATTGAAAGTTGGAAATTAGGTCTTTGTATTGTCTGTGATTTGATTTACTGTATATTATGTATAGAAAGTAAATTAATTCGGTTTTGTTCAGATTAAAAATTATTTTTCCGTCAAATAGCGTGTTTGGTAATCAGTATAAGATTAGAGAATAATTAACATTAAGTAATTCAGTACTTTTTATGTGAAATTATTCAGTGTACTATCGTTGTCGATTACAATATGATAGACTAGAATCTAGATTCTCCTTCTGGATTTATTTGTTTCGCAATCTTACGTGTGATTTTTTATACATTTGTTTTTAAACAGTTAACTATAAGAATTTCTGATTACAGGACATAGGAATTTAATATGAGGAATCAATATTATTTGTAAATTATTCTTCCCTTTATGTTTCGCAGAAATATTTTATAAGGAAAAATGTTACGGGACCAAAAATACATCGAAAAACACAAACAACTATTTTATTTTCTTAATAATTTTAGGGGAATTTATTAAATAAAATTCTAAAATGTATATGTAACTTCATTTGCTCTAACACTTTACGTTTGTTTATTCTGCAGCCAATTGTTTTTTTTTTCCTGGTATTTCACTTCGAGTTTTACACTTTTACATGGGGCTGTGTAAGATTTTACACTTGTTTATTCTACACAAATTGTTTTTTATTTCTCTTGTTTTTAACTTCGAGCTTTACACTGTTACATGGGGCCGTGGTAAAAATAAAACAATTCTAATGACTTAAAATCAGTAAAATTAATGAAAATGAATGAGATAAAATGAATGAAAGCATTGCGAATGAAAAAATAATATCCACCGAAACAAAAACATCCAGTAATATTGCCACACTTTACACTGAAAACACATGTATGTGTGTGTTTATCATTCCACAAAATGTCACAATTTTCGGAATTTTAATATTCACAAGCAGACTTTGTTATTCCATCGTGTGCTGTAGGCCTACCTCAACACCTCCAGTTTTTCGGTGCTTTAGACTTATTTTGTGCTAGGATTGTCCTTCATTATAATATCAAAGTATGAAAACCGCTGACGAGTGATGTATTAATTTTGCATTCCAGATGGAATTGGCAGCCCTGCGAGACCGTAAGACGCAACTGCTGCAAGTGAATGTGGCCGTCCATCGCTTTCTCACCGACAGTGGTCATCCTGCTGCTGTACTGAAGGACGAAGTCGCTGATCTCTACCGCGTATGGGACGAGACCTTCCAGAGGTGAGCGTCAACCATATTTACGTATTTGTATTTTTACAAATCTGTCTGGAAAACTTTCGGTTCCATTATGTTATTTGAAGGGAAGCCTACATAGAATCTTCCAATTTTCGAGTCGACCTGGTTGGCGAGTTGGTATAGCGCTGGCCTTCTATGCCCAAGGTTGCGGGTTCGATCCCGGGCCAGGTCGTTGGCATTTAAGTGTGCTTAAATGCGACAGGCTCATGTCAGTAGATTTACTGGCATGTAAAAGAACTCCTGCGGGACAAAATTCCGGCACATCCGGCGACGCTGATATAACCTCTGCAGTTGCGAGCGTCGTTAAATAAAACATAATATTTAATATTTCCAATTTTCGCCCTTTACAAAGATAATAGATTAAAGGGAATATAATTGTTATATGCACGTTTATGTAGGCCTACTTTAGTCTGTAGGAAATTCCTGAATACATTTAATTAGTGCTGTTGATCGATCAGAATATTTAATCGATTAATTATTTGAATATAATCGATTAATCGAGTTTTGATCAAGTTGAAAAAATGTTTTAATATACTGTGATACACAATTATTGTTAAATTTAACTTGTATTCGGTGATAAGCATAAGTATTAAATGTTGTATATCTGTATATATTGTAACGTTATATTACAAAACAACTATTTTAATTACTTTCTAACATATTTATTATGAGGCTTATAATTTATTGTGTCAATTTCTCCTGGAATTTTTGAGACAAACATAAATAACAAAAAGTATGAAGACTCACCTAGTTAATACTGCTTCATCCATGATTTTAAACATGTGAGTGCATTCACATGCTCCGAATTAAATGCCGTTCTACGTTTAGTAACAATGTTTCCTGCATCACTAAACACGAAAAATCCTTTTTTCTGTCAAGTACTTCTCCACGATCGTTCAATTTAAATCCAAACGTTTCACCGAGTTTACCTCTCAAATTCTCATATGACATACTGGAGTTTACACTTTTCACAAACCACAGAAAACTGATTTTTTTCCTTGATCAAACTAAACGCACAACCTTCACATACAAACTCAGTACAGAAACTGCAACTGCAAAACTACAGCGGTCGAAACAGAAGACTGGCCCCCTATTGTAAAACCGAATTACCAGATTTTAAAAAGAGAAGAAGGTAGTTACGCTCTCACTTGCACACAGCGTAGACATGGCTATTTTATAAGGGATGAGGGGGACGAATCCCAGGAAAGTATGTATTTCATATGCTAGGAAGATGAGCTGACAACACGGTGGAAGTTTTCTTGGAAAACCATAAAACTCAATAAGGGTTTCGCGTTGTGTTTCAACATTCAATAGAGGTAGACTAAGTCACTGTCCTCACAGTCTCCATCTCTTTCTGAAGTGTTTGTGCAAAGATTTTCCCTACGCTACCTGGTTTACAGTTAGAAAATAACAGTAGTATTGTGCTTTTGAGTAAGTAATTTCCGAGAGAGAAGTATTGTCGGAATTTTTAGTATGAGTTTGTATTAACAAACTAACAATTCGTATCAACTACAACCGATTAATTTTAATCGACTCGATTATTCGATTAAATATGTTTGATCTATTAATCTTACAACAGGAATTGACGATTATATTAATCGATTAAATCCCACAACACTAATTTAAATGAATATCACTGCTTCCATTTCTCAGTGAAGATAGAAATACGAAATATGTACTTCCCTTTTCTAGACAGCCAATGGCGATTCTGAAGCAAATATTTTGAGTGGATCCAAACTAGCTTTCACCTCCACATACAAACTCAAAGCAAAGTAATATTCACTGTTTTATAAGAGGAAGTTAGAAAGTAGGAAAGACTGGAGAATGCAGGGTTTGCAGTGAAAGACCTGTCCTTGGACAGAACAGTTATGTATGTATGTATTCATTACAGTTCTATATGGACGTAAAATGCGGTTGAACATTTTCAATTCCGTGTAGTAGACCCTGTCATCCACTTTTCTCGACAATCCAGGACAGATGACCGCATCTCCCCTTTCTCATCGCACCTTGGGAGCCTCATCAGTAGTCCGCTCTGCGATATTGAATGTCCAGAGGACGGACATGTTTCCTATATGGCCCAGGAAAATAAGGGATATCGAAGAGAGGAAGAGTGATAAATTATTTGCACACGACGCTATCATGGCGAGGGGTGGGCAGAGATGTGTCGGAGAGGATTGTAATAATGAAAGTGAGTGTCCGGGTGACACGGCGGCGGATGTTTATAAGGGGGGGGGGCGCTCAAGAGCCTTTGCTAGTAAATGGGGACGGCTATTGGCATGGCAGTGGCCGCAGCGTATGTTCACCGGACTTCATTACTTGCGTCAATATTGACTTTCGCTGCTGACACTACCGTCGCCGACAGGTCAAATGCTCTTCTTCTCCGTGTTTGAGGATACGTAGATGTCTTGAGCGCAGTCATATAGATGGCGCTCGCTGCCATATTGCTACACTACGCCACCAGGGGTGACCAGAGTTGGGAAATTTGCAGTTATCGTGGAGTGCCGTATATTTCCGCCGATAAGATAGTTCAATCATAAAATATACCCACAAAGGAAGTCGTCTTAGGCCATGTCCCATAGGTACATTTACAGCTAAAGTGAACAAGATAGTTTACTAAATAGTCAAATGTGGCGTCAGAAGTCATGATCCAAAGCTATAGTGAGGATCACGTAAGAAAAGGCTAATTTCGCTGTCTCTTCAGTGTTGCCAACTAACACCAGATGTTAAATGTTATGTTTTATTTAATGACGCTCGCAACTGCAGAGGTTATATCAGCGTCGCCGGATGTGTCGGAATTTTGTCCCGCAGGAGTTCTTTTACATGCCAGTAAATCTACTGACATGAGCCTGTCGCATTTAAGTACCTACTCGCCAACCAGTTCGACACTGACACCAGATATCATCAAAGAGGGAGAAGTCACACTACCATGTACTGAAATAATAATAATAATAATAATAATAATAATAATAATAATAATATCTTGCTTATTCACTTATTTATTATATCTCATCTTCATGTTGGGAGGTGTTTTCTAAATGGTTAAATAATTTGTGAAAGAGTATATTTTCCTCCAGGACCTCTCGCATATTATGTTGGTAATTAGCAAAGCTCGGAACTTGGGGACTTGTGTCGTGTGCATGAGTAAGGTTACAGGTACAACGTACACAAAGCTCACGCTGCAAGTGCTCAGGGACAGTCGTATGTACTAAGAAAGTGGCCACAACTAATGACAGGAAGACGGACGAAGAAACTGTTATGTCGAACCCAATGACATTCAGAGAATTAAAGGTAAACGGTCTGTTTGAGGAAATAGAAAATACGTGTTATTTCGAATGAGTATTATAGGAGTTTGAAAATACATTTTGCTTTAAATTTAAGATACAGAATTTCGTGGAGAAATTCGGAGGAGATGGAGAGTTTATATTTTGTAAGTTGTGCCACACACAAACTAGAGGCTAGAAACGGAATTCATTGAAAGGCATTGCAGTCCCTCAAATTGGAGAAAAATCTGTTCATAGCCATGGATCAAGTCGTAGAGGGATCTGCCCTAGTAGTGACACACAAATTGAAAACTATTTTCGAGAAAAATTTAGGATATACTTATCTTTCTCAGATACGAGATCAGCTAGCAACTGCTGAAAATCGAACAGAAAACAGTAACAGTGAAAAAATTCAGTATTTTAAGTCTAGTACCGAAAAATCTTCGAATGTAGGTACTCATACACTGTAATAAAATGTACACAGCAGAACAGTAAATTTGATATATATTTCATGTTTATTTCTATTATATATATGCTATGAAATTACGTGTAAATTTGATATATTTTTCATGTTTATTTTTATTATATATATGCTATTAAATTACGTGTTTCAACCTACCATAATATTATCAACATGTTGTCGGAGCCAGAAACCAATTTTGTAGCAGAACTGACAGTACTTCCGTGCTGGAAGCGGGAGTTTGTTGACATTGAAGTCCGGTCGCTTAGTCACGTGCAAAGACACAAGTCCCCAAGTTCCGAGCTTTGGTAATTAGTACATTAGTATGATCTAATATTAAAATGTATTTTGTTCGATCACGTGAAATGATTAGGACGAATTCCGAAAACAGAATACCACTTTGAAATAAATTGTACCACATAAGCACGCCATCGGTCCGTATCCTGAGCGAGATTAATCCAGTCTCTGTCATCGTATCTCACCTCTCTCAAATCCATTTTAATATTATCCTCCCATCTACGTCTCGGCCTCCCCAAAGGTCTTTTTCCCCTCAGGTCTTCCAACTAACACTCTATATGCATTTCTGGATTCACCCATACGTGCTACATGCCTTGCCCATCTCAAACGTCTGGATTCAATGTTCCTAATTATGTTAGGTGAACATACAATGCCTGCAGTTCTGTGTTGTGTACTTTTTCCATTCTCCCGTAACGTCTTCTCTCTTAGCCCGAAATATTTTCCTAATCACCTTATTCTCGAACACCTTTAACCTCTGTTCCTCTCCCTAAGTGAAAGTCAAGTTTCACAACCATACAGAACAACCGGTAATATAACTGTTTTATCAGTTCTAACTTTCAGACTTTAAATGTGACATTTTCAAAAAAAAAAGTATGCCACTAAATTGCGTTTTTAAAGCTATATATTGTGTTATTTGTATATTTGTAAACCGTATAGTCACTTTATAACAGCATGCTGAAATTCGTCAGAACCAACTGTTGGGCCTTGTATTAGGGTTTAAGCTAGAAAATAAATCATTGTTGCAAAATGAACAAATGAAAAATTATATTTGTGCAAATTGCGTAAAGCTTGTGCGATATTATAAATAATGGTACAGAAATATAAAATTGATGAGGCATGTAGGAACAAAAATTATGTAATTTGTTTCTTGGAGTTTTATTACTTTCATTTCATCTTCCCACACTCTAGACATACTTATCATTAGACGTAGGTATGTTTAGATTCAATTACTGCTGAATTTTCATCACATTAAAATAGGCCTACGTTATTTTATGGGCACTCTAAACATTGAAATTCTGTACTAGTAGGCCCTTCAAGATTTATTGTTAGGAGAGTGCTAACTCTTTTTACTGAAATACGGTTTCGAATTCCAGATTTTACAAGATTCATGCAACTAAATCGTCGCTCACAATTTACAGTATGCGATGGAATTATATAAATCAATTAGAAAAAATTGTTCACTTAACTTATATGAATTGCACCAGCTCTTTGAAATCAATTCCTGAACATCTATTGCTCAATACCTTTTCGAACATTGCCCATGCCCTTAACACTTCCTTTAAATTCAGATTCTCCAGAACTGATTAGTTCATACACATCTCTGATTTCATTTTCTCCATTACCATCTTCGTTTCTGAAGTCCAATGTGGTTGTCGCATTTTTACATTGAAGGTTTGTTGCATTTTTAGGAAGTCCAGTAGAAAAACGCTATAAATGCGATTGTGGCTTAAACTCTGCCATGTACAGGGACATCATTTTATTTTTACTAACATTTTTAATATTAACTTGCCTATACCTCTGGATCAACGCCGTTTGCTACCCCCTTCCACGACTGGAGTTCGATGATACTGGCGTAATATACAAACAAATCACTTTACTAGTTATAGGAGGGAAGAAAAGTAGTTCATACATTTACGTAAACTAGGAAATATTGCTCTTTAGAGTTTGATCAGTTTCATCAGGTTTTTGTTTAATCAAAATACAGTACAGTATTAACAATGAGTGTTTTTACTCACGAACTGAGCTATCCATTCGGACGTATTCATTATGCAGTGTATATTATACTGTCTACAACACATTAGCGTACAGTATAGAGAATGAAGTTAAATTGAAAAATAATCATAATATGAATATTTAAACACATTTTTTAAAATGGTGGCCGTTCATTTCGATATAGGCTTCAGTTCTAATGTGCATATTATCGCACTATAGACTATTGTACCTAATCCCAATTACCAGTTTCGTTCTTCGTACTAGTAACTCATGTTGAAATAATTCTGTACCTACTCTATAAAAGAGTACCTTACGTACTGTAAATTCAATCTTCACTTCTGCCCGATCCGAAAAGATAAAATTACTCAGACATACTATCTACTGTCCGTCCAAGTGGTTATGTCGTAGGATCGTAGAAAAGGAGGAAATCACGTTGACAGTTAATTACTTAACGAGGCCCTTTTATTTAAGTTATTTTAAACAATTGTATGGGTATAATGTTACGTAGGCGTCCAATTCCTAACAGAAATTAATGTTCCATTAGCATTTACAGAGAGGCGAATAGAAGCAGGTGGGGGAAACCGGGATGCGACGTAGGCAAATGGAAAATGATGCAATATTGAAAGCTCTTTCGTCACTGTAAAACGCGAACATATTTTTGGAACGTACTGTTTACTATGACCGTAAGGCTACTATGACTATATGCGATCTTGGATCTGTGTGGAGGACGGTTGAACTTCATTAGTAGAAGGGGTGGGAGTGAAGTACATTAAAAAACTCAGGTACAATAAAAATTAAAGTAAAAATAAAATGATGCCCCTGTATATGTCTGTGTGCTGAATTTGAGGGGAGGTTTCGGCATGAGCTCAGGAACAGTTCTCTGGTGATGACAAGGTGAAAAAATAAAAATAAGTACTCCATTTTGAATCTTGCGTACACCACTTTTAACACTTGAATGTAATTAATTGTTGAACTAGTGGACTTACTCGTGTTAAATATGAAATATAAGGAAGACAAAACAAAAACTTAACAAACACAAAAATACACAAAACACAACACAAACACAAGAACACAAGAAATACATCACACTAACATATGAAAATAAAAGCACACATAAGATCGCATCTTCATTCAGAAAACAGAAATACAACATAACATACAGAACAGAAAACACACTACAAAGGCATCTCAACACACAAAAAACACAAACAAATAAATACGACCACACAGGCGTATACAAACTCAAATGTAATAGTTGCGACAAGTTCTACATAGGACAGACAGGCAGATCATTCCAAACACGCTACAAAGAACACATTAAAGCTATAACCAAAGGACACAATACATCTACATACGCCGATCACATAACCAATACTAACCATACATACAATAACATAAATACGGACATGGAAATCCTACACACACAACCCAAGAACCAAAAACTCAACACACTGGAACAATATGAAATATACAAACACACTAAAACACACCCCGATCAAATCCTCAACACACAGATCAATTTCAGTACAAACACACTATTTGACACCACACTTCAACACCTTCCAACAATAAAACACACCCTCCTAACAGGCAGAGAAGTTCGAGATGACGCCGCGATGTAGTAGGCTCTGATGATGGTGCGTGAAGCACTGAAACAGCTGTAAGCCGGACAAATATTTCATATTTAACACGAGTAAGTCCACTAGTTCATCAATTAAAAATAAGTATCTTATACCGCGTTGGAGGAAGCTCAGTGTAGGCAGTACTAAATCTCATGAAGTTAAACTCATTTCGGAGAAAATTAATATACTTCAATAAAAGTTGTGCGGACGTTATGTCACGTGGCCATTGTTAGGTTCATTTCTTGTGAGCGCCTAATTCGCACCCTCGAGGTCCATAGTGAAGAGCACAAATGAAGGTCTTTATTGGCAGCCTGGCTTGTGATTGCTGGCAGTGGAAGTGTTTTTATTACTGCGGATCTCAATATCTTCCTCGATCCAGGGGAGCGAAGTGGTTTATTTAGCTTGGGGTCGGTAAATCTACCCTGGGAGAGAGTTTTCAGCTGCCCCAATGACTTAATTACACCGTGTGTGATTAGAATGGTCCAAGTATTGTCGCATCACGCCTCGGAAATGCTAGGTACCTGTTTGCTCGGCCCCCTGTGTGCGCGTTCGACATGGGTCTCACTGCTAATTGCTTTCCCGACTTGGAGATCGGAAGAACAAATTTTACGTCTGAGAGCAAATACTTAAAATATCACACAGCGTTAAGCATTTTCATTAATTTTGTAAACATTACGAAATCACTTATTGCGTTCTTTACTTTCCTTCCGTGGTCCCAGATTTCATTAACAAAATGTTAGACAAACAGAATTGAATGTTACATTGAGCGCACTTCTCTTAATAATAATAATAATAATAATAATAATAATAATAATAATAATACTTACTTACTTACTGGCTTTTAAGGAACCTGGAGGTTAATTTCCGCCCTCACATAAGCCAGTCATTGGTCCCTATCCTGAGCAAGATTAATCCAATCTCTATCATATCTCACCTCCCTCAAATAATAATAATAATAATAATAATAATAATAATAATAATAATAATAATAATAATAATACTTACTTACTGGCTTTTAAGGAACCTGGAGGTTAATTTCCGCCCTCACATAAGCCAGTCATTGGTCCCTATCCTGAGCAAGATTAATCCAATCTCTATCATATCTCACCTCCCTGAAATAATAATTTATTTATTTTATTTTATTTATTTATTTAGAATATTAATGTGCGAAACAACAGCACAAGGCCAATTACAGTTTAGCACAGGTGCAAAACGAAACAAAACAACAAATGATGAGAATGAATGATAATAATAATAATAATAATAATAATAATAATAATAATAATAATAATATATGAGCCGTTCAGATCAAAAGTGGTGTAAGTCAAAAATGGGTATTGAAGGTTAAAGTAAACATTCTGTAAAATACAGCGCAAAGTAGCAATTAATATTCAGTTTATTTAAACTATTAGTAGTCAGTGGATACCAAGAAGGCCATATTAATTGCTACTTTGCGCTGTATTTTGTAGAAATTTTACTTTAAAACTCATTACCCAATTTTGACTTACACCACTTTTGCTGTGAACGGCTCATATCTGATTAAGGTTCTGGCTGACATATACGTCTATTATCAGGCAGTACATCTCACTTGATGATGTGTGTCAGAGGAAGAACAATTGTTTGTATGCATTTGAAGTCTGATTAGTGCAATATGTAGCTAATCGGCGATGTATGTCTGATTAGTGCAATATGTAGCTAATCGGCGATGTATGCTATGGAGAGAGAAAGTAACTGGCCACCCTACCCCATTTATCTCATGGTCTAGTTGCCTCATAAATGGTGTCATGTTGTAATCACTTGTGAGGTTCAGATCTGTCTTCGGACAGTTTATTAAACAATAATAATAATAATAATAATAATAATACTTACAAATGGCTTTCAGACAACCCGGAGGTTCATTGCCGCCCTCACATAAGTCCGCCATCGGTCCGATTCCTGAATAAGATTCAGTCCCTAGCATCATATCCGCTTCCCTCAAATCCATTTTAATATTATCAATAATAATAATACATCAGCTTCTTGTCTACGCAGATGACGTGAATATGTTAGGAGAAAATACACAAACGATTAGGGAAAACACGGAAATTTTACTTGAAGCAAGTAAAGCGATCGGTTTGGAAGTAAATCCCGAAAAGACAAAGTATATGATTATGTCACGTGACCAGAATATTTTACGAAATGGAAATATAAAAATTGGAGATTTATGCTTCGAAGAGGTGGAAAAATTCAAATATCTTTGAGCAACAGTAACAAATATAAATGACACTCGGGAGGAAATTAAACGCAGAATAAATATGGGAAGTGCGTGTTATTATTCGGTTGAGAAGCTCTTATCATCCAATCTGCTGTCCAAAAATCTGAAAGTTACAATTTATAAAACAGTTATATTACCGGTTGTTCTGTACGGTTGTGAAACTTGGACTCTCACTCTGAGTGAGGAACATAGGTTAAGGGTGTTTGAGAATAAGGTGCTTAGGAAAATATTTGGGGCTAAGCGGGATGAAGTTACAGGAGAATGGAGAAAGTTACACAGCACAGAACTGCACGCATTGTATTCTTCACCTGACATAATTAGGAACTTAAAATCCAGACGTTTGAGATGGGCAGGGCATGTAGCACGTATGGGCGAATCCAGAAATGCATATAGAGTGTTAGTTGGGAGACCGGAGGGAAAAAGACCTTTAGGGAGGCCGAGACGTAGATGGGAGGATAATATTAAAATGGATTTGGGGGAGGTGGGGTATGATGATAGAGACTGGATTAATCTTGCGCAGGATAGGGACCGCTGGCGGGCTTATGTGAGGGCGGCAACGAACCTTCGGGTTCCTTAAAAGCCATTTGTAAGTAAGTAAATGATAATAATAATATATCTAATTGAGGTTCTGGGTGATATGTACGTCTATTATCAGGCAGTTCATCACACTTAATGATATGTGTCAGAGGAAGAACAATTGTTGTATGCATCTGAAGTCTGACTAGTGGAATATGTAGCTAATCGGCGATGTATGCAATGGAGAGGGAAAGGAACTGTCCACCCTACCCCATTTATCTCATGGCCTGGTTTGTCTCATAATTGGTGTCATGTTGTAATCACTTGTGAGGTTCAGATCTGTCTTCGGACAGTTGATTAAACAATAATAATAATAATAATAATAATAATAATAATAATAATAATAATAATAATACTTACAAATGGCTTCTCGACAACCCGGAGGTTCATTGCCGCCCTCACATAAGTCCGCCATCGGTCCCTTTCCTGAATAAGATTCAGTCTCTAGCATCATATCCGCTTCCCTCAAATCCATTTTAATATTATCAATAATAATAATAATAATAATAATAATAATAATAATAATGTACCTCTGATTGAGGTTCTGTCTGATATGTACATCTATTATCAGGCAGTACATCTCACTTGACGATATGTGTCGAGGAAGAACAATTCTTTGTATACATCTGAAGTCTGACTAGTGCAATATGTAGCTAGTCGGCGATGTATGCAATGGAGGGGGAAAGTAACTGGCCACCCTACCCCATTTATCTTCTGGTTTAGTTGCCTCATAAGTGATGCCTTGTATCAGATGTAGTATCGTCTCTTCTGCTAACGAAGACATATCATCAGCAAATCTTATGCACTTTATTCTTTCTACTATCACTCCTCCCATGTTCTGAAAACAGTTCTTTTCAGAGTTTAAAACATTTATAAATAAACTTAACAAAATAATAAAGGGATCTTAAATTTCAACGTTCGGATACGTACCTTGCGACTTGGGTATTATTGAAGGTAATGTAGGCTAATTGGCTCCCGTATAACAGCATGCGCTGTTTGTTTCAATTGCAGCGTATCTCTGCAGTTGGGCAACCTGCAGAGAGTGTCTCAGGCTTGGCAGCAGTTTGAGAGCCATCTCTTGGAGCTCCAGGACGCACTAAGATCTGATCAGAACACCTTGAGGATGCTGGACTCCGCGTTGCAAGGTGGTGCCGTGTCTCCCGATGTCGCCACGTCAGTCAGAGACGTCGCCAAGGTGCTTTCAGAGAAGCAAGACAGCGACAGTGATGACATCCTCCTCTACAAGGTAAGACATGTGCTGCCGATTTTTACCTAAAAGCTCGCTTGTTCGCATCCTCGTAATAAATAAGGAATGAGCTGACCTTTACTCCTCTCTGGAGCCAGTGTGGTGTCTAATCTAATGTTTAATGCTCTTCAACAAGATTTTCTGCAATTATATTTCGAGACTCCAAAATTCTCCTCTTGTGATGCAGATTTATTACAAAATTTTTCTAGCGCTAATGAATTACACTTACTTGCTGTGTGAATACTTGGGGACAGGTTTTCCCATCCAATTTGCATCTAAATTATTAATTCATTCATTCATAGTTTTTTGAGGGCAGGTCTTTCACTGCAAACCTAGCATTCTCCAATATTTTGTATTTTCCAGTTTTGTCTTAGTCTCCGTATCTGATCCATGTATCTTAATGTCTTCTATCAAATGTAATATTTTAAAATTCCTTTGTGCGAGATCGTGCGTATTTGCTTGGTTTCCACACAAAACCAATCCGCGGAAAGTTTAAATTCCACATTCAGTATTCCCAACCTAACACACATAACAATTTCCCTCTTCTTACCGCTTAAGTGACATATTGATTTTACTGCTTTAGGCTTTTAACATATTATTTTTAGACACGTTCAATATAGTAATAATTATAAATTGGAAACTTACCACTGCAATTTCACCTAAATTGCACTGTTAATTATTGTTTTTAAATATTTGCAAAAATTAAGTAAACTGTACAACTCCACTAAAGTTACTGCATTCGTGATGCAAGTAACATTAAGAAAGCTGTGAAAAAATCAACGAACTTACCGATGTTATTACTGCAATATGTTATATAAATAATATTGGTAAAATATTAAAATGAAAAGTAAATGGTTACATAACCTTACCGTTTGTTTTAAGTTCGCATTTATAGACTGGGGGAAAAAAAGACAGACGTATATCACGGCCTGCTGGAGTATAGTAAACACAGAAAACATTTAAAGCAACAATGTTGAAGATAGATATTTTTGTTTTGCAAATTTTCCGTCATTGAACAGAAAGGAAGATGGAGATTTCATTGCAACTAATTAGAAATTCCTCTTTCAGGTATGTAATAAACAGTCTTAGCACGAAATAATGTACAATACACGAGCGGTATGTTTTCCTCGAACATGAAAACTTCAACATACCGCTCTTGTAACGCATATTACTATTGTAGAACGAAAAATTACATTTGTTCGGAATAAATTTCTGCACATACAGGGTGTTAAAAAAAGTATCCAATATTTTAGGAGGTGATTGTATGCATTAAAACAAGAAAAAAATGTCGAATAAACATGGGTTCTACAACACATACTTTCTGAGATCTGAACACTTGTCCATTTATGGCAATGCATTTTTCTGCCCTAGAATACAGCAGACTACCAGGTAATCATACCGTAGCTGACACCCCTGGCATGAAATACTGATACGTCGTAAGGATACTGAAAAGAAAAGTTTGGTTGCGGAATGAGCAGGGTTCAGCAGAGATGGTGTTGTGAATTTTCGTAATCAGCAGGCTTCGAGACTTTGGACCCGATACAATAAGTTTACTGTGCATGCACTATAGGTTGTTGGCTCTCTGCAGGTAGATGGAGATGTGTTGAGGTAAAAACGTTGCTGTTTAGAATAGAGTACGGTAGAATGGGGAAACACACAATATGTACATTCTGAAAGTAAATATACATTACACAATGCTAATGTCGAAAGAATGTGAAAAGCATTTAATCTCCTGTCTTTTATAAGCATTTGTCTTTAATTATACACAGTGTTAATGGTGGAAATAAGCATGTAGCAATTTTATTTTTTTCATTTATCCTATTGGTTGTCTTTAGGAAGTGCAGTTACAGTACCGAATTGCAATGTACCTACTACAAGATACATTCTCAGTGTCTCAAACGTAAATCTTTTTCGGTTATCTGCCAAAGTTTGTACTGTAGAAAGCTGCGCTCTACGTCGCATGACGTGATAGGAGCAAAACGAAAAAACCGAACATCATTGCAGTCTCTAAGAGACAGTCCTTTATTCTCGGGTGACTCTATGTCCATTAATTTGCTGTTTGTGTTACACAATGTTTCATATCCGTTATTATTACATAAAATTGATTTCCACTTCCATTTTACACGTTCAGTAACCGGTGTACTTGATGTTTCATTAATTCTCTGCATCATTTTCTAAATTAATTTGAGGGCTTCCGGCATCTCTTGCTCTGACTTCTCTAACCGTGTAATACTTTCAGACACGGTTTGTATGAAAACCAAATTATTCATCAGAACCTTTAAATCCAGAACGTTTTCCTTTGCGTATTTGTTGTCATTCATTCTACAGTACCCCCATCCACTGTACGCTTCACAACTATACTCAGTACGCCGTTATGCGGATTTCCCACTGAACTGTTCTATTGGGTCCGAAGTCTCGAAGCCTGGTAATCAGTATGTGTGGGCTGATGAAAATTCCCATGCAGTTGAAGAAACAAGGCATCAGCACCGATTCTCAATGAACTTATGAGCAGGGGTTATTGGTGATAGATTAATAGGGCCATACGTGCTACCACAGAGATTAACTGGGGCCCGTTATCAGGATTTTCTAATTAACGTATTGCCTACCTTGCTGGAGCATGTGCCATGTCAGCAAAGACTACAGATGTGGTTCATGCATGAAGGCGCACCAGCATATTTTTTCGGCAGTGAGCGTGAACACCTGACTCTGACATTTCAGGACCGCTGGATTAATTGGGGTGGCCCCACACCTTGGCCTGCTCGTTCCTCAAATCTAAATCCCTTAGACTTTTGGTTATCAAGAACAACCAGGTCAGTTTCAAAAGTGCGTGATTTCTTACGCCGAAGAGCAGATAAATATATTGCCATGAATGGACGTCACATTGAGCACCTCCTATGAACAAGTGTTCAGATCTCAGAAAGTATGTGTTGTAGGACCCATGTTTATTAGACATTTCTTTCTTGTTTTGATGCACACTAGCACCTCCTAAAATACTGAACGTCACATTGAGCACCTCCTATGAACAAGTGTTCAGATCTCAGAAAGTATGTGTTGTAGGACCCATGTTTATTAGACATTTCTTTCTTGTTTTGATGCATACTAGCACCTCCTAAAATATTGGATACTTTTTTTAACATCCTGTATATGGGTAAAAAGACAGAGGCTAGAAAATAACTTTGTAATGTTGTATATTTCGTTATATTCGTGTTCGTTATAACGACATTTTGCTGTACTACTACTACTACTACTACTACTACTACTACTACTACTACTACTGCTACTACTACTACTACTGTCCTGCGCCGTGGCGTCGTGGTCTAAGGCATCCTGCCTACGACTCGCGTTACGGAATGCGCGCTGGTTCGAGTCCTCATGGGGGAAGAAATTTTCTCATGAAATTTCGGCCAGTGCATGGGACCGGTGCTCACCCAGCATCGTGATGCACTTGGGGAGCTACGATAGGTAGCGAAATCCAGTGCGAATACCAGCTATAAACGGCTGAGGGGATCATCGTGCTAACCACACGATACTTACATTCTGGTTGGATGATCGTACACCTCTGCTTCGGCATGTGGGCGTGAGGCCAGCAGCCGGCTGGTCGGTCTAGGCCCTTCACGGGCTATATAGCACCATAGATTATTATTATTATTATTATTATTATTATTATTATCAGTAGTAGTAGTAGTAGTAGTAGTAGTAGTAGTAGTAGTAGTAGTATTACTAGCCGTACCCGTGCGCTCCGCTGCACCCGTTAGAAATAAATATAAAGTAATTACATAATTAAAATAGGACATTTGATCCAGGGAACATTCGTATTTGATAGAAGGATAAATCGTTTATTATGTTACTTAATTTAAATTGTATTTAAAAAATTAAAATGCGATCATTTTGATGTAGAGACCACTCATTTGGTCATAAAAATTATTTTAGGAAATACAGGAAACGAACGCCTATCAACTTTTCTGTGCATAAGAAGCTATTTTAATCTTACCTGTCCTCGATTCACTCAGATGTTACTATAATACCATTATGGCATTATGTCCATCTAGAGTAACTACACTTTCAAATGGTGAATTAATAATTAATTATACAAATCGGTTAATTTAGCTTCCGATATTACTTCATACAAACACAGAAACATTCTCTGTGGGGTATGTTTCATAGCTTTCGATTGTTCTTGTCCAAGGCCCCTAATAGACGAAGTCATTTGTTTTTTATTTCATTACACCGCCTTAGATGGCGTTGTTATTGTAATTTTGATTTATCTCATTAAATATCAGTTCTATAAAAGTTTTGCATGGAATAAAACTTATGGGAAATTATTTTTAAAGAAACTTTTGTTATGTAATATTTTTCATGAAAATGAATAATAAGGGAGATATTGCGATTTATTTAATTCAAACCCCCTTATAACCCCCCTTTTAAATAAAATATTTTGAATGCCATATAGCCTAAATTATAAGTTACGACGAACTTAATTTATATTCCAATTTTCATATAAATCGGTTCAGCCATTATCACGTGAAAAGGTAACAAACATACAGACAGACAGACAAACAAAAATTTCAAAAAAGCTATTTTCGGTTTCAGGGCGGTTAATTATATATGTTAGGACCAATTATTTTTGGAAAATCTAAAATTACCAGAAAAATTTCGGCTACAGATTTATTATTAGTATAGATTATTATTATTACTACTACTACTACTACTACTACTACTACTACTACTACTACTACTACTAATAGTACTAGTATTATACTAGGCTATTGCTACTACTTCATGAATGTGAAAGATAAGTTATAGTTTTTGAGCTGTTCCTTGCTCAGTTATAAAGCTTAAGTAGGCCTACGACTTAGAGACCTCAGTTCTACTAGGGACGGGATGTGTTAAGCCGTATTGTTGTGTTAATGATGACAGTGACACCATTAGTTTCGGTTATACTTGACCCAGGTGGATCCAGGATTAATAGATTGTTGAACTCCGTCCAGTTTCTGCCGCAACGAACGCGGATCACACGAAAACGACAAACAGGCGCTCCACAATGCGGGCGAATTGGTGATTTTGGGACAAATTGGACTCAGCATCTCATGAAGAAGAGCCGAAGCCATTGTGCTGCTATCATCAATAGAGGAGAGTCTTTGTGCGTCCGTCACCACGGTCTTGTCAGATTGAAATATGGCTTTGACAAGATAAAAGCCTCTTGAGAGGAAATAATTGAGAATCACGGAGCGGGAGTCGTGAGGCGGATTCGTGCGTTGTTTACGACGCATCTGTTCTCCCAGATGAGCACCATCATCAGCATTTTTATCTCTGTGGTCATTCACACTTTTGTTCCACATATGAAGATGTGTGGGAATTGACTCCCCTGTAACGCTGGCCAGGACCCCTCATGATTCTTCCTTCCATCGTGATACTGAAATAGTTGGGCAGTTCGCTGACCTCCGCTTCATTTATGGTTAGGTAATAATGTGACTCACGGCGCATTCTATTTGGGTTTAAAAATAAATTTGTGACCTCAAATGATCTACAGAAAATAGTAATTAGAATAATAGTAGGTGCCAAATCTAAGGAATCTTGTAGGACTATTAAAAAAAACTATAAATAATGCCATGGCTTGTCAGTATATTTTTTCAACAGTAATCTCACTAGAGGTTTTGATTTATCTAGAGAAAATCAGAACTCCAGTGGCATTTAATTGACTATTACACTATTAGTAGAAAGTATATAATAATTAGAATAAATAAAGTACTCTAATACAAAAAAATATTAATTGACTTACTGAAATTCTATTTCACTAATGTTAGCTTCACCAAATGTTAGCTTCGCCATCTATGCTGTGAAAAATGACGATCCCAGAGTATGTTTTATAGTACCGTAAAGAATTTGCAGTTTGAAATGTAGGCAAACGAAACAAATGGTAGTGAGGTGATAAAAACAGGAGAAAGTATATAAAGATTAGAAGAAATAAAGTACTCTATTACAATAAAATAGATATTAAGGTCGTGTATCTAAGCTACATTTTCAGCTGAAGTGAAGTAGATTGTTGACTAAATAGCCGGATGTGACGTCAGAAGTTATGATCCAAAGCTACATAGTACATAGCAATCAAGTCCGTAGTAGCTAGTAAACGAAAATTCTTGCTCGATTGTTGACTTGTTCACTAAACAAACATGGATGCCTCATCAGAAATTGAGGTTATGAAATTTGAAAATGCTTTGGAAGTGAAATAAGGTAAATATAATGTAGAATAACACGTTAACTTTGAACACTGGCATTGTTAGTACCTTCTGTACAATGTTTTAAACATTGTTGTAATATATTAAGCCCTCATCTTTTCCACATAACTCGTAATGAAACTGCATTAGGACACTGCCTTCTTAATTCAGTGCTGCACCGTGATGTCATGGTTTTTAGAAAAATAGTCTGTGAAGAAGGCCATGTTTCAAGCATACATGTCCGAAGCTCCCTAGTGTGTAGTATACAAGTCACCTAGTTGCTAGTCACTAGTGTGTAGTATGGACTTGAGCTTTCAGACAATGCCTAATTGACTTACTAAAATTCTATTTCACTAATGTTACCTTCACCAAAATGTTTGAACTGAGCCGCCATTTTCAGTCGACTGTCTATGCGGGAAACGAATGACGTTCGCAAAGCATGTTTTATTGTACTGTAAAGAATTTGCAGTTTGAAATCTTGGCAAACAAAGAAACAAATGCTAGGTTAGTGATAAAAAGAAAAAATGCTAGGGAAGCGATAAAATTAAACAAATGCTAGGGAAGCGATAAAATTCTGCGATAAGCAGCCATGATTGATTGAAAGATGTCCTTTCGTACCGTTTTATTGGTCAAAAGTAGTATGATGTAGTAAAAGTGTAATAGTCATTAACAAACTTCCTCGTATGCAATCGTGAAAACTTTGTAACTAATTCAACATTTCATAGCATAAATACTCGTCAAAAACGACTTTCATATTCCATCGGCAAGTCTATCGTGTTATCAAACAGGAGTGCGTTATATGGCAGTAAACATTTTTAATACCCTCCCTATGGATATAAAAAATCAAACTCAAAACATAAGATTATTTAGGGGCAAATTAAAGAAGTACCTTACCCAGCTAGTTGGCTCATGGGTATCGTATGGGACTCGAATTCGGGAGGTCCGTGGTTCGATTCCCGGACCGACTAACCTGACTACGGTTTTTTCGTGATTTTCCACAGTTATTTAGGCAAATTCCGGGTTGGAATATTCATTGCCTCCCATGTAGAAAAAGAATTTAGATTTTAATATCACATCATTCATCTTTCTCATCTCATTCAATAGCCATATTCAGGTCAAGACGCATGTCTTCATCCGCTTACTGGAGGGGGCGTCCTCTCCTCAACCGTTCTTCAGTTCCCAGCCTTCCGTAATATCTCTGCCAGGATTCATTGCTTAAGAGCACTTCCAAGGGCGCTTCAACACCTTGGAAGGGCCGTTGGAATGGATCCTGTGCTGCTTGGTCATCTTAGCGGTGTGAACTTAGAGCGGGGGAGGGTAGGAGGCCGTAATGATGCCTCTGACATTGGATGGTGTTGCAGCCGGAATGTTCTTCGAAGAACCTGTACCACCTGGAGATGTTGCTATGGTCCATACAATCAAACGCCATATACCTCAATTATTTCCCTGTGGATTTGACTCGAATTTTTCGTTTTTCGCAAAAAACCGGACTACACCTTGCTGCCCTTCACAAGTGAACGATAATAGAAAACGCGCCATTTTTACTCAGTAGTTACAGCTCGTTCCACCAGGGTGACATCCGATCGAATCATTGAGCGTATTCCGAATCTCACCGGTGAGCAATCCGATGGCATCACGGTGTTCCGAATTCCACCGATGACGTCATTGACGCTCCACCGGTGTCGCACTGGTGCCATCAACTTGCAGAGGTGGTGGCAGTCTCCATCAGCCGCCATCAGTGAATCTGATTGGTTCTTGTATAGGGCGGGAATTAGCAGACGAATAACATCGTGCACTGTTGTGTCATGGCGGTGTGTTCTGTTTTAGTTCTGCTGTATTGTTTGTAATGAGCACAACATAAAAACAATATGTTAATGGCTTATGAGCGAACATGTCAACGGACCAGTTATTACTACCGGTTCAAGAAATAAATTGTTTATGCTATCTTTTCTTTGAACGAGATGGGAGTACGAAAATTTCGCAAAATTTTGCTAGCGTAGCACAGAAAACAACTTGTACAGTCGCCATGACAGCATCGATCCTTCCAGAAGTTTTGTTCCTTATTTCGCTGCAAAGTGACGTCATTGATGCCACCGGACCGGTGAGATTCGGAATACGCTGATTGCTATTTGTAGCGTAAGATTCAAACTAACTATCTGCCAACTTTGAACGTCCTAACCAAAGTAATATTCCTTAAAATAATTGTTGTATGTTACTTTCCCATCTACCCTGATATATTATTTATTGTAAAATATATGTCTATTGATAAAAAAATATTATCTTGAATTAAATGTGTATAAATTACTCATGGGAACAATAATGAAATATATCCGGTCTCCTAGATCGATCTTTCTGTAAGTGTGGTTTTAATGTGCCTTTCGGGTTAAGGGTTAATAAAGGCTGATTTTCATATCCAAATTGCCCCAACCCACCCTAATTTTTTTTCTATAGATTGAGTAGCTTTTGCTTGTGTCCGAAGTGGTAGTAGTAGAGTTGTAGAGACGGCAAGGCACTCGAATTTTGTGGGATATGACCTAGCACGGCTCCACCGAACTCTTATATGATGCGAGGGAGGCCCATGTGATGCCATATTCATAGCATCGCCTCACGCTGGAATGCAAGAGATGACTTGAATATTTGACGTGTGTGAGGGCCCGCTTTATTAGGCTCATAGATATGTAAGAAGGATGGTGAAGGTCTTGATTTATTGGTCTGCACCACTCTCATCTTCCTTCCCTACTTGATAGAAAGAGCATTTCGAAAGGACTTAGATAAGAGTAGCTAGGTTTTTACAGATTTGGAAGCAATTTGTACGCAAATTTGCTTTCGGTTACGATAGAACCATGTAAATCGTGTTTTTAGACAGCAGTACTAAAATAGCGACAAACATAGAACGTTTAAGTGGGCACCTATTCGGGGTTTGATGATAGCGAGCTGAGATATTGGATTCGTCATGAGTTACCTGACATTAACCTTACAGTTGGGAGAAACCTCGGTAAGCCCCAGTTAGATGATAGCCTAAGCCCAACTGGGATTCGAACCGATACTCGAACCGTTACCTCTAAACTACGTATGTATGTGATTTAAATAAGTTGTCCTTGCAGATAATATGGTATTATACTTGACTCGAACGATTACGCTGTTCGCTTTGTCCTTATTAATTTACAAACAGAACTATTGTTCTCCAGCGGTTCTGAGTCATCCTGCAATGATACAAAGAAGTGCTATCCATTTATATGTCTTTTTTAAACCACAGTCTAGTTACTAGTATATACAGTCACGAAGCTCAGTACGTAAAGTCTGTGTGATTTATCTTGTCTCACTGTGAAAAGAGAGAGAAAGGAGATATGTCTTACTTCGTCTCTATTGTTATGGCGATGGGGTAGTGGAGAGATGCCGTCCATCCATCCAGTGACGGAAGGAACCAATTGATACATTCTGTAGCGCAAAATAAAATTACAAAATATCTCTCTTCGTGCTGTGTAGTTCCGTCACTGAGCTTGTCTTTCAAGAAATTGAGTTCCGGTAGCCTGCACAATAACAAGGTTTTGAAAGGAATCCTGAAAATTTACAACCCTCCTATAATCTCCACCCTCATTTGAAGGGACTTGGTTTTATTGCTACTGAGACAAGATAAACCTTACCAGGTGTAGTAAATATGCATCCATACCTAGATAGTTGCTAACCACTAGGATCGCTAATATCGCCTCGTTACAGACAATGCGAAATAGTATCGGCACAGTCTATTGTTCCTAGCATCCTCACAACTCAAGCTTCGGGACTGTATATACTAGACTGTGTTTAAATTGTAAAATCTATTCAGATAATGATTATAGCTATAATGGAATAATGGTAAAACAATTAAATTAACAAAAAGAAAGTCCAAGTACTTACGGAAATTCTGTCCCCGTAATTTTTCCTATCTTACAGATTTTATATCTGGTCAAACACGAACTGAATCTCTCTAGTAGAGAACCGTGTAGAGTCTGTGCTTTGCTGTTGAAGCCAGCGCGTTAAGACGTGTCCACACCTCCTCAGTTTAACATATTTTTTGCCCAACCGTAGGCTACTATAATACACTCATTACATGTAACATAACTGTATCTTAATGACATACATTAAAGAATTGATATTAATTATGTTATTGCAACTATCGATTTTCAACTAACATACGCGCAACATCCCGCAAGCCTTGAAAGCACCGATCCAAAATGATAGACGCGAGTTTTGAAAGTTACATTTGATTGAATCACTCAAACATTAACCCAACTTGAAACATTCCACTGGGAGCCATTTCCCACATAAATTTCACAAATTACACAATCAACAACATGCATTTAAAATAAAATAAATTCTGGTCATGTTAATTTTAATATTCTAATAAATTGACTTCATTTCTTCTGCTTTAATGTGTTGCTTTGAGGTTAAAATTTTCATACTGAACCCTGCAGAAAATCAGTAAATACGGTGTACACACCTGCCATCTGTTGCACTGCTCGGGAACACGCTGAAAGGACACTCAACTCGTGCCATCTGTTACTAGTCGAGAACAAACTGAAAATACACCCATGTTGACCATTTTATTATCACTAAAGTAACAAGGTATGATATTTGTAAAAACTCGTAAATATTTTATTATAGTCGAACAAAAACAGCCGTTGCATAATATACTATTAGTAGACTTGAAATGTATTTCCACATCGTGATAAACTATTAGAGAAGTTCGTAATATGAACGTATGAAAGAAAAAGTGAGCTATACCTTTTGAATCTTAGTTGAAACTGTTCATTTATATTCAATTTCGGAGAAAGTAATTTCAATTTCGGAAATACTAATATAAAGTTCGGAAGATGTAAAGTTAATTTCTGAAAAAGGACATACAATTTCGGAAAAGATAAATTCAATTTCAGAAAGCTTTGAAATTTATAAAATTACTTTTATTTTATTTTATTGTGTATAATATTGTATTAAATTAGAGGTAGTTGCACTAAATTAACATACATTATGATGGTCTTGTTGTGTTGCCATGGGAACGAATATTGTCAATAAACATTACTCATTGAATGGCTGTGTAGCTACAATATTTCTGTGCTCTTGAGAGACTACGGAGAATCAATTTTATTTTGACATGTAGGCCTATGTAATAAAAATACATATTAATGGTGTCATTGTATAGCTGAAAAAAAAAATGAGAAAAATTTTCATCTCCTAAATTGACTTCATTCTTTTCTGAGTTTGGTACCGTTTCCGATATTGAATTTGCATTTTTCGAAATTAAGATTAGATTTTCTGAAATTGAGGCTGAAACCGTAGAGTAAGTAGTACTGAGTGTCAAAAAGTGTGAATAGCAAGATACCATAAAGACAGAATTAATTGTGAAATAGTCCACACCTGTGGAGTAACGGTTAGAGCCTCTAGCCGCGAAACCAGGTGGACCGGGTTCGATTCCCGGTCGGGACAAGTTACCTGGTTGAGGTTTTTTCCGGGGTTTTCCCTCAACCCAATATGAGCAAATGCTGGGTAACTTTCGGTGTTGGACCCCTGACTCATTTCACCGGCATTATCACCTTCATCTCATTCAGACGCTAAATAACCTGAGATGTTGATAAAGCGTCGTAAAATAACCTACTAAAAATTGTGAAATATGAATTTTATTCAGAACATAGCATTATAAATTGACACTATAAAGATACCAGTTGGAATAATGACAGTAAATTATTTCAGTTTCTTTGAAACAGTAGGCCTATAGAAAAATTAATCTTAAAGTCGATTTTTTTAATGTTGGCACTCTTTAATGCTTCACATTTCCGCGTACAGTATAGTCTTGTTCATCCGAAAGCGCCATATCTCTGCACGCCAATATCCATCCTGACGTAGTCGGCCCGCAGTCCAATCCTTTTCATGTGAATGATTTATAAAGTGATATTGATGCAGTACTGCGGCATCCCAAATGCAGATCTCCAGAAATCCACACAACATCGCTACGAAAGAAATGTATGAGCTTCGTAGGTACCGCTTTTGATATGAGTAACGGTTAGCTATAAATATGTAATGTAATGTGATAGGCACTTTCTTGTTTAATTACACTATGAGAGATATTAATTTCAGTTTTACATTTCTTTAAAATGTATCTTCTTTCCGTACAAGTGTTGTGTGTCGTAAGGGTTGATGATACTGAACATTTGAAATTCCGTGTTTTCTCCTTGAAACTTACAATTTTTTGTGTACTGAATAACCGTACATATAAAATCTAAATTTGAGTATTAGGTTAAAAAAACGAGGTTCAAATATAGCAATTAGTCCTCAATACAAAAACTGATATAACTCAGTCAGTTTCTTAGATTTTTGAGAAGTTCTTTAACATTATATTCACAAGAAGATTTACTATAAAATGGCTTCACTTGTTTTTTAATGTGCTTTACAGAAGCATTATAACAAATTTTAGAATATCATGGATTTCAGTTTTTGTGTTCACTTCTTTCCATATTATTAACTATTTTCATATTCAACTTAAACATCAAAATTATAATGAAGCCAAATCTTTTTAAATTGTCTGTTTAAGATCTGTAAAAAATTTGAGCTTCCTATTATTGGTAGTTTCTGAGTTATACCAATTTATGGCGAGTACGGTGACAAAAAAAAACAGTTTACGGAAAAACAGATCTAAAGAGTCATTTTGCTATAAACTTTCACTTGAACAATCACGCAATGACTGTTGTGGGATTACTATATTTACTACGTTTATTTTTACATTTTCTGCCTCATTCTTTGAGCAGTTCCTCACAGTTTTCATATTATTTACAAGTCTAGCCTCCAATTTGCTAATGCTGTCCATGCTTTGTAACTAACTATAAAACACAAAACTACACTAACTGCAACCTATATAATACACACTATTTACATACTAAGTGTTTCAGACACTACAGTAACTATTTCTGTCAAGATATTGTAATAACCACATTTCTATACTTTAGGTCAAAACAATTTTTAAGCATGTCTGAGAAAAACAACTGAAGGAATAATACTATCTCCTGCTATTTAGTGAATAAAACGAAAAACTATTGGCGATAGGGCTGCCACACTATTGAAGAATGAAATTATATAAAATAAACAACTGAACTTAGATTGAGAATATTGTAAATTTGAAGCAAATGAGATTGGAAAATGAAGTGGGTTAACTGAGTTTTAAAAATGGCATAATTAAATGTCATAGCAATGAGTTAGAACCAACGAGTTAGATACTATAGAGAGGCTAAAGACTTCTGATAAGCGCTCCCTGCGGAGGCCAACAGTACTATGGATCGTTCCCTACAAAACATGGCGGTCTATAGTACCACCAGCCTCCGCAAGGAGTGCTTATCAAAGGTACACTGCCTCTTTGAATAATAAGGTGTCTCATAGTTTCCAATGAATACTTCATTTCATATTCTTGTATGATACACTTTCAATAATAATATTTCACAACATATTATTATTATTATTATTATTATTATTATTATTATTATTATTATTATTATTATTTATTTATTTGTATTAATTGTAGACTTGGGTCAGTGGAAGAGCAGGCCTTAACTCTGGCAGGTAAAATAAAATAAAATATATTTTTCAGATACATCAATATTTAATTTAAACATTTCGCTATAGGTTTTGTACAAAGCTGATTTATAAATGAAAGAGTAATAATTAAGACTTTAAAATTTCCAAAAATATCTCATTCCCTCGGATTTAAATGGAATGTACCGTAAATCATAATATTCGTTGCTGGATAACTAACCCCTCTCAATACAAGTACCATTGCCCCAGAGAATTATAAGATAAGACGGACTGAGCATAAGCGAAATATCTGTATTAATAAGTTTGTACCATCAAGAGTTTAGTATTTATTGTGTTTATAGGGCCTACTCCAATTTTCTTTTTATTAATGCGTAGGGCTCTTTTTGTTAACAAAGAGGAAAGTTAGCACTTGCATCACACACAATTTGTCATTATTGTTCAAAATAATGTAAGAACAGTTTTATTCTGCAAAAGCCTCTGCCTAGTTGCGAGACACGTGTGAGATCAATATTTGTTTCAAATTATATTAGACTACACGATTCTCCATCACGCGACAATATTTGTTTCAAATTATAATAGAGTACACGATGTCTCCATCACGCTAAAAGAAGTGTAGCTAGCTATGGCTCCTGTTGTTTCTGATAACAATGTTAATCGAAAGTATCTTATCGTTTTAATAAATGTGGTGAGTTATGATCACGAGTAACTTTCTATTAGTGTCATTCTTTAATTATTATGTTGCATGCTAAGAGGTTATTTGTAGTTTTAATAATTACAGTTTTCAAAAGTTCTCTGTGTTAATTCCAATTTCAAATGAATTTTTCTCAATAACTTAATTACTGGTTTTTGTTTTTAATTTTCGCCATTACCTTTCCTATATTTTACTCCTATTAGTTACATACGTCGTCTCTCTTGAAATCACCTGGTGAGCACTGAATTACATGATTTCATATTAGGTTAGATTAGCTGTAAGGTCATTAAATTTATGACGAAGTCAAAAAATTATTTATTTTTCTTCTGCTGAATACATTCATCCGTCTTTAGGTTCTTTGCTTTGGTTGCATTGAGTATAGCTTGTCATTTAATATCTGGGCTATATTTAGTGAAAGTAATAAAAACATAGGCCTACAGGTGTTATAAAACGTGAAGTTTTGTGTGTATTTTACTTTTTACTTATTAACATAGTCTTAATAGGCCTATGTAACTCAATTCACAATAATACTAACTTCATCACAGTCATTTCCTACAACATCCGAGCCACGCCCCTTTGTTTTGACTAACCAAAATATGGCAGACCTATGTTCAGTTGTCTTCAACTTTCAGAAGTCTTTAGCCTCTCTATAGTATCTACCTCGTTGGTTAGAACTTAAACTTTATTTGTAATATATTCTCTATTGTCAAAAGACTTTAAGAGAAAAAAAATGAAGTGTTAATTTTAGTGAAATTTCAGTATCCTCTTCCCTTGTGTTACTAGTCACTCTCTGACAGTCTTTTTCACTATGTAGACTACAGAAGAATACCCTATTTTTATTCTTTGTATTATCATAAAGGATGCTTGTTATTAACTCATAGGTAAAATAATATGAGAGCGAGGTACATAGAAATCGCGAAATAATCGCTGTAGAAACGTGCAATTCTGTCGTCCGCATCGCGAAACTAATGGGCGGAGGCAGCCTGCGCGCCGTTCCTGACTTCGCGCCGCGGCTCTCATTTGCATATAAAGTAAACGCTAGGCAATTCGTCTGCAAATACTGGTTGTTCGCCACTTCCTTCCGATCGCGCCGCCACCGTCTGTCTCATTTCACCTGTCACATCGTCCCCAAGATACGCAGTGGCGCGCGCAAGAAATATAACAGCTATTAAAAACTCTCCGTCTCCAGCGTCTATACAAAACTGAACAAATAGAATAGTTTATAAACTTGCAGCGGAGGAATTCGCAGCGAATCTGTTATGTGTCATTTGTGTCGAAACTGCAGCGAGGGAGATAAAGTAGTTCTTGTTGTGCACATCCAATACCAATTCCTTTTCTTTTTCCTGCTATTGCGCCCGATTTTTCTTATTTCTCCAAGCGGCCGGGCCTAATTACATATATCTATCAGCCATTATTATCATTCCTTCTATACATTCATGCCACCCTTTTTGTTTCGCATTCTTTACCTAAAGTAAAATATTGCGAACACCTTACAGACGGGCATAACATAAGTCTTCGCCTCTTTACAGGCGCCCATTTCTTCTCCGTGCAATCTAATAACGAGCTGTTTGCGGTGTCTGCAATAATTTTTATACTAAAACCTCGGAGCATTGTTGAAACGTCTCTGTATTCTTTGCAAAATTGTTCTTAACATTCTCTCCTCTCTTCTGTTTGCAATTTAATAACGAAAAACTCTCATGGTCAGCAATAACTTGATTGTAAAATCCCGGATCATTGTTGGAACGTCTCTGTATTCTTTGCAAAATTGTACTTAACATTCTCTCGTGTCTTCTGTTTGCAATTTAATAACGAAGAACTCCCACGGTCAGCAATAACTTGATTGTGAAAGCCCGGAGCAATGTTGGAACGTCTCTGTATTCTTTGCAAAATTGTTCTTAACATTCACTCCTTTCTTTTGTTTGCAATTTAATAACGAAGAACTCCCACGGCCAGCAATAACTTGATTGTAAAACCCCGGAGCATTGTTGGAGCGTCTCTGTATTCTTTGCAGAATTGTTCTTAACATTCGCTCCTTTCTTCTGTTAGCAGTTTAATAACAAAGAACTCTCACGGTCAGCAATAACTTTATTGTAAAACCCCGGAACATTGTTGGAACGTCTCTGTATTCTTTCCAAAATTGTTCTTAACATTCGCTCCTTTCTTTTGTTTGCAATTTAATAACGAAGAACTCCCACGGTCAGCAATAACTTGATTGTAAAACCCCGGAGCATTGTTGGAACGTCTCTATATTCTTTGAAAAATAGTTCTTAACATTCGCTCCTTTCTTTTGTTTGCAATTTAATAACGAATAACTCCCACAGTCAGCAATAACTTGATTGTAAAACCCCGGAACATTGTTGGAACTTCTCTGAATTCTTTGCAAATTTGTTCTTAACATTCACTCCTTTCTTCTGTTTGCGATTTAATAACGAAAAACTCTCATGGTCAACAATAATTTGATTGTAAAACACCAGTTTCTCCTGTTTACAATTTAATAATGAAGAACTCTCATGGTCGCAATAATTTGATTGTAAAACCTCGAAGAACTGTTGAAACTTCAGTCTGTTCGTTGTAAATTTGTTCTACCTTTTTTTTTTAATTTTTATTTATTTATTTATTTATTTATTTTTTTGCACAATATTGATAGTAAACGTCAAGACCCAATATCCAAGTACAGCCTTCTGTCACTCTTTTCTACATGTCCCTCCCTACGTGTTACATTATCGTTTTATTGTAATTTTGTCTTCGTCTTCATCGTCGTACTTGCCATCAACGTTTTCGTCCTCGTAGTGGACATTTGTCATCTTTGTCATTATCTTTCCCATCACATTTCGAATATGTCACCATGTTTGTTTTTCATTTTCGTCATAGTATTTCTCACTTTTTTCGTGTTTATCATCGTCATTGCCTTTCCCATCAAATTTTGAATACGTCACCATGTTTGTTTTTCATTTTCGTCATTGTCTTTCTCACCTTTTCGTGTTTATCATCGTCATCGCCTTTTTCACTTCTTTTTTCCTGTTTGTCATCGTCATTGTCCTTCTCACTCCTTTTTTCGTGTTTATCATCGTCATTGTCTTTCCCGTCAAATTTTGAATACGTCACCAAGTTTATTTTTCATTTTCGTTATTGTCTTTCTCACTTCTTTTTTCGTGTTTTTCATACTCATTGTCTTTCCCATCAAATTTCGAATACGTCACCATGTTTTGTTTTTCATTTTCGTCATTGTCTTTCTCACTTTTTTCGTGTTTGTCATCGTCATTATCTTTCTCACTTTTTTTTCGTGTTTATCATCGTCATTGTCTTCCCGTCAAATTTCGAATACGCCACCATGTTTGTTTTTCATTTTCGTCTTTGTCTTTCTCACTTATTTTTTCGTGTTTATCGTCATTGTCTTCCCAATCAAATTTCGAATACGTCACCATGTTTGTTTTTCATTTTCGTCTTTGTATTTCTCACTTTTTTTCGTGTTTATCATCGTCATTGTCTTCCCGTGAAATTTCGAATACGCTACCATGTTGTTTTTCATTTTCGTCATTGTTTTTCTCATTTCTTTAATCGTGTTTATCATCGTCAGTCTTTCCCGTCAAATTTCGAATACGTTACCATGTTTGTTTTTCATTTTCGTCTTTGTCTTTCTCGCTTTTCGTGATTATCATCATTGTCTTTCCCGTCAAATTTCGAATACGTCACCATGTTTGTTTTTCATTTTCGTCATTGTCTCACTTTTCGTGTTTATCATCGTCATTGTCTTTCCCGTCAAATTTCAAATACGTTACCATGTTTTTTTTTTCATTTTCGTCTTTGTCTTTCTCAATTTTTTTTTCGTGTTTATCATCGTCATTGTCTTTCCCATCAAATTTCGAATACGTCACCATGTTTGTTTTTTATTTTTGTCATTGTCTTTCTCAATTTGTTTTCGTGTTTATCATCGTCATTGTTGTTCTCATCAAATTTCGAATACGTCACATGTTTGTTTTTCATTTTCGTCATTGTTTTTTTCACTTCTTTTCTCGTATTTATCACCCTTATTGTCGTATAGGAGCAGGTATGTTAAGATTCTGATAGATCCTATTTTAGTTTTTTTTATCACAAATCTCTAATACAAAAAATTGCACGTAGCAGTTGCACAGTGAAACTTAGAAAGTAATTACAATGAAGCCGAGCTATAGCCTACACTTTCGTCCAACCGTACGACTCTAAACAAGAGCTGAGCTTGAATTGGTTTAGCTGTTGTGGTTGCAGTGCGGGAATTGGGTTAAGGGCGGTCACCGTAAGGACAAACTTACTAAATCTTGCTACCGAGCTGCGATACGATCGTCAATACTAATGACAATCCGGTCCTCAGGTCACGTACTCGGGATGGGCTGTGGAATCAGCGTAAAAATACAAATTTAATATCGTGTGAGGAATGAAATGTACCCGACAATAAGAGGGTAGCCTGCAGGTGCTCGCGCATGCGTCAGGTTTCACCAGGCTTAACCGTATGTATTAAAGGTGCCAAGCGAACAAGTGAATTGATTTGTTGACTTGATTCATGTAACCGAATTCTCTTGCGTTAACAGTTTGCATTGAAGGATTTAAACAAAATTGACAGTGGATGTAAGGAAATTCAAATGATTATATGAAATGCCTGTACTAGAATTAAAATAATAAAATGCAATATTTAGGTATACTTTAGAGATGGACAACGATTGAGAAAGCAAGACTAACAGCGCCCGCAAAGCCGAAAACCCGCACGACAATGTTGTATACATCGCGTCCTTGACGTAAAGACTGCTTGTGAGTGTTTCGAGACGTCGAGATTGATCACTCCCGAAGTCCCGAACGTCAAGTAGCTTTGAATCGCCAGAGTTGTTTATACCTGACAGAATTTTTATCTACTTTGGCAATTGTTATATATGTATAAACTATCTAGTAGCCTATTTGAAACATCATCTCTACCTTTCAGTGTATAATAATACGTTTCCCAGTCTTTATTTAATTACTAGGCATTATTAAAAGGTTAGGAATTTTCTTTTCATATGTTTGAGATCAAGTGTGCAATCTCAAGTAAAGAGGTATTAACGTTATGTTTTATGTTTCTTAGAAATGCAAATTTATCTGAGAATAATTGTTTTTCCCCCTATTTATATAACAATAGGTAATACAAAAGTTGATATCACGGTATCTGTGGGAGAATATCTGTCGTCGATTTGCAAAAGGGGACGTACAAAATCAATAGTGTTGGAGAATCGCAAAAACCGTAACTAAGTTAAATTAGATTGTCCATATATTATGTTTTTATAATTAGATCACTATGGAAACATACATTCAGGATTTATAAACATTTTAGTCGACCTGGTTGGCACGTTGGTATAGCGCTGGCCTTCTATGCCCAAGGTTGCGGGTTCGATCCCGGGCCAGGTCGATGGCATTTAAGTGTGCTTAAATGCGACAGGCTCATGTCAGTAGATTTACTGGCATGTAAAAGAACTCCTGCGGGACAAAATTCCGGCACATCCGGCGACGCTGATATAACCTCTGCAGTTGCGAGCGTCGTTAAATAAAACATAACATTTATAAACATTTTAATTTTTTAAGTCTGTTATGTTTTTTTTTTTTTGCGATTTTCCAACACTTTGTTATTTTGTACGTGTCTCCTTTTTTGCAAATCGACGACAGATATGTTAAAAAATAGCTCAACAATAAAATTGACGTATCTTTTCCAGTAAATCTTTCCATGAAATTGTGTTTTCTTTCTGTAAACGGCTCCAGGGAAACATACTTTCTGGACGCGCCTCATATAAATTATTTTTCTGGAAATTTTCTTAGCTAATCCCTTTGTTATATTTTTGTTCTGAATAATTTCATACACCCTCATATCTTGGCTGAGTAATGTTCAGTCCATGTAAGAATGTTTGTAGCGAATTCTGCTCAAAGTTGACACATTTATCGAATTTATACAACGGCCTTTAGCTGAGTAAAGTTCCACGAGACAGTACTGCTTTTACATGGCACAAAGTATGAAATGTATTGTGTTTAATACATTTGCAAGGGTTTCGAGATGATGTTGATTTAATTATGACGTATAAACTGAATATAAACTACTCCTCGCACTTTGGTAACTTCTGAACAAATCTTCCCGTAAATATAGGCTGAATATCAGCGCCTTCTGAAGCAGTAAATCTGAAAATTGAACTGCAAAATAGCGACATTAACCTCGTCGCTGGGCTGACGTCACAGATGAAGTTCCCGGCCGCCGGCCGACATGGCTGATCTGCTTTGTATGCGGCACCATGCTTTTCATTATAGCCACGCAGCTCATAGCTACCCTGGTGCAGAATCCTGTAGGACACTCTTCATACCCCACCCCACCAACTTAAGGGGGATAGATTCTTCCTTGCTTCTTGAAACTGTTGCCAATGTTTTTGTCTTCAGCTATTGTATCTTACCGTAATATTAATTTAAACGTGATTTGATGATGATCATGATAATAATAATAATAATAATAATAATAATAATACTTACTTCCAAGTGGCTTTTAAGGAACCCGGAGGTTCATTGCCGCTCTCATATAAGCCCGCCATCGGTCCCTATCCTGAGAAAGATAATCCTATCCTGAGAAAGATAATAATAATAATAATAATAATAATAATAATAATAATAATGGTTTATTTAACTTGGCAGAGTTACGGCCCTACGGCCTTCTCTAACACCCAACCAGCAGTAAAACTGTTATACAAAAAACACTACAAATTTACAATGCATACACACACACACACACACGCACAAAAACTTAAGTAGATAATCATAATACAATTTAAATAACAAGTCGGTAGAAATCAGGCATAATATATACCGGTAATATATAGAAAGAAAAGAAAAGGCATAATAAAATGTGAATATTAAACGTCTTACTAATAAAAACTCTATATACAGACGTTTAACAGTATTGTACAATGAGTAGCTCGTTTATACGTCGTGTGTAAATTCCTTACTAATAATCACTACATATGTCGCGTATAACAGTACAACTGTTACACAGCTACGTCATAGTTTCGTCATTACTTCGTTACGAAAGATAATAGAATATCAGAGGTTCTCTATTGCATCCGGTAGAGCGCTCTAGTGTGGCGTGTGAAGTATCGATAGTACAACTGGCTCTAATCGGTTACCATACTATATTTTGGTCAAAGAGTACAAGCTACAGTAATATTATTCTAATTATTCTGTGCTCTTTGATTTGTCCTTCTTTGGTTACTAGGCAACCATCATCATAAAATGACAGTCGATACGAACAGCTGTTCGAGGGGCGGCCATTTTTTCTCTATATACAACGCTTAAACAAGGGGTTTGTGTATGTAACTACTGGAAAGCAATTCCCATTGTGTAGTTACAGGTTGTTTATACGTCCATCGCTTATGCATGGTTTATTAGTAAAGTTTTCTGTCTCAACTCTGCATAAGTCTAGTATAAAAACTATACGCGGTTTATTAGTAAGACTAAGTCAAAATAAGTTAGACATACAAAATATAAAAATATGAGACAATAATACTCGCTTGCTTACTTACTTACTTACTTATTTATTTACTGGCTTTTAAGGAACCCGAAGGTTTATTGTCGCCCTCACATAAGCCCGCCATCGGTCCCTAACCTGTGCAAGATTAATCCACTCTCTTATCATCATATCCCACCTCTCTCAAATCCATTTTAATATTATCTCCCATCTATATCTCGGCCTTCTCAAAGGTCTATTTCCGTTCGGTCTCCCAACTAACACACTATATGCACTTCTTGATTCACCCATACGTGCTACATGCCCTGCCAATCTTAAACGTGTGGATTTAATGTTCCTAATTATGTTAGGTGAAGAATAAAATGATTGCAGTTCTGCGTTGTGTAACTTTCTCCATTCTCCTGTAACTTCATCCCTCTTAGCCCCAAATAATAATAATAATAATAATAATAATAATAATAATAATACTTACTTGCTTTTAAGGAACCCGGAGGCTCATTGCCGTCCTCAAATAAGCCCGCCATCGGTCCCTATCCTGAGCAAGATTAATCCACTCTCTATCATCATATCCCATCTCCCTCAAATCCATTTTAATATTATCCTTCCATCTACGTCTCGGCCTTCCCAAAGGTCTATTTCCCTCCGGTCTCCCAACTAACACTATATGCATTTCTGGATTCACCCATACGTGCTACATGCCCTGACCATCTCAAACGTCTGGATTTAATGTTCCTAATTATGTCAGGTGAAGAATACAATGCGTGCAGTTCTGCGTTGTGTAACTTTCTCCATTCTCCTGTAACTTCGTCCCTCTTAGCCCCAAATAATAATAATAATAATAATAATAATAATAATAATAATAATAATAATAATAACAATAATAATAATAAAAATAATAATCGTTAGAATAACATGCTTTTGTTTAAGAAGTTATAATTTTAATTAGCGAAGTATTCCTGTCCACATGAATTGAGTAGCTCTCAGACGAATGTTTGGTATTCATAGATTACTTAGCGTCGAAATTGAACGTGGGCGAGAAATAGCCGATACACTTTGTATATAGCCCTGTCAGGAATAGGATTAAGGTGGGTGCTCCTGTTATGGCCATGTTCCTGATATGGCCACCCCCCTCTTGTGAGTTAGTTAACCAAAAAATCCGCTAAATTGCAGCAGCATCCAGTGAAAGGGCATCCTGGTATGTCACTTGATCGTTTTCCATCCAGTCAGGTTGAGCAATATGGCGACACTTGCCTGTTTTGCGGTTTTCATGTGACCTCTTCTTATTTTTCTCTGGTAAGTCTCCTTCGTTTTATGCATGTTTTTCAAAGACTTGTTTCATGAAAACCGTAGTACTCCATTCAGTTTTTAATGTTCTGTTGATTGGTGTTGTCGCTGATGGCGTATCTTTTACGAGTTGTTCATAATCAAACGATTTTCGTGAAAGCTTACCTGCTCCTGATATGGCCATATCAAGTTCATTTCACTTTTATTTTTTTCACCTGACAAATTTACATTCCTTATAGCTGGAATTACGCAAAAATTTTGTATTTTAAGAAAAACGACTTAATTTTTTATGGAAAAACCTGTTTAGACTACACTTTTAAATTATAAAAAAAGATTATTGTCATGTTTATTCATTTTATACCAAAATTATTTAATTTTAGCACAACTGCGCTATCAAACTGAAAACAATCACGATTTGTAGAACATGGAACAAGGGTGGCCATATCATGTGCACATGTTCCTGATATGGCCACTAGGTAGACTTTTGGAATTTGGGACTTTTTGGACAATTAAAGCTATTTTTATGGGGAAAGGAAATTGTTTTAAGAAAGTCCATTAGACTGAGAACTAGTAAGAAAAAAGTGGTTTACATTTTTTTTTTTCAAAATGGAGGCTAGAAAAATTCTCAAACCTTAGCATGGCCATATCAGGGACACCTACCTTATTCCAGCTTTACTTTCCTCCCGGCGTAAATCATGCTAAGGATTTCATCGACCTCGACCGGGTTTGAACCTAGGAACGTCGGATCAAATAACTATCGTGACAATGCAAGACCATCCAGGAGGACTGACTATTAATAGTACTATAGAAGCTGAGGAATAATACTAAAACATTGTTTTCATCTGAGGATAATAATTATAATCCCAATATTCCATTAAAAGCCATAAATTAATAAGCTCTCCCAACTAGACTTCTCAAGCACAATAATAGCTCTGTGTGCTATACCGGAGCCTACAAGACGAGCCCATCTCTTAAGTGCACCAGGTAAGTAAGTAGTTCTCTCCATCTCACAGAAATCGTTATGAACACCAGGTATTTTTTCTCCTCGAGAATAAAGCCCTTGTGAAGCTATTTACTTATTAGTGGTTCCTGAGAGGTTCGGTAGCCCGAAGGAGCGGCCTCTCAGAAGCCGATGTACACAACAGACAGGAGCCTTTATTTAACGATATTACCAGTGTTATTTTACGATGCCTCTCACTGTAGGGTGAACCAAAAACAAGTTGAATCGTAAGAACGGACAAATAATTCTTGAAAGAATCACAAAAACCTCGTGGCCACTGCGTTCTCATTCACTGCTTCTCTTCTGTTTTTATTTACAGTAGAGTTATCTAGCAAACGATTGAGGAAATGTTATTATTTTAGTACTAGTATTTAATTCTAAAATATTTACTGTATGCGTTTCAGAGTACCTACATTTTATTTGTATAATTCTTAGATGGATTTTATTGTATAAATAAAACAGTTCAGTTTTATTCACGTAGATACGAGGATAGGAACGACACTTTGGTGCAGTGGCTAGCTTGCCTGGCTATAAACCGCGAGGTTTCGGGTTTGATTTTCTTTTTTTTATTATTATCGAATTTAATAAACCCTATTTCACCCTGAGGTATATTAGGGTTATAGTTGGCATCAAAATACATATTTTATAACCAATAAACAATAGTAAAGTTATAATATAAAAAATAAAATATAAAATAGTGGTCACAGTTACAGTTCAAATTAATTATGTAAAAGAATGCACCTTAATGAAAAATAGATCCTGTTAAAGATTAATGAGATGTTTGAGGAATAATCAATGCAAAATATATACAAGAAAGTCCAACCGTTTCAGAGTAAATACACGACCTAAAAAGATAATAAGGATAATTCATAGACATTCTTAACGCGGGCTTCCGGTGGATGATAAGCGAACTAACGTTTTTCGTATTCATAAACCTGTGTTAGCGATATGATAATATGATATGAATCCTGTACAAGTAATCAGTCGATAGCCGGGGCTAGTTTAGCACGCTCGTAGCGCGGGCTAGCGAAATGTCTATGCATAACACCCTAGTAGATTAATATAACAATGTTTGACTTTCACTTTCAAATTAATACTTAATTCATGAACAATGGAACAGTTAAGAGTAATAAAGGGATATTGCAAGCAATGATTTACGGTTACAAGTTACATATGTGAGATTTTCTACTATTCCCAAGATTAATTTCAAGAGTGTGTCTGCCGTGAATGATCCGCTGGTGTGCCGCGGTCATGGTTGTAATTGAAAAAATTGAAAGAGTTAATATGAAAGAATTTTTGGCCTTAGCAAAGCAAATTAACTCTGAAATAATATTTGCCCATTATTTTCTTCATAGAGAAGCACTTGTTTCAAAATCACTAGTTCCTGATTTTGTAGAAGTATTGTAACAAGTGATAAAAATAATTAATTACTTTAAAAGATTATATTCATATCTTTGTTGTGCAATGATTCTAAATAGACTTAGAAGCAAACATTCTGATGGGGGCTGATAAAAAAGTTAAATTTTTTCTTCCACTATGTTAATAATGTCAAAAGAAGTGTTTATACAAATTTTGGCCAGTCGACCGCAATTACGAGGGTCGTAAAAATTAAGTTCGCCAGGACCCGTTAACAGAAAGAGAACACAATTTCATTGGAAACATTTATTGGAATAGACACAGCAATTGAAGGGTTCAGAGCCATAGTGGGCCAAGCGCCATTTATTAAAAACGCAGAAAGCAATGATTAATGTTATGTGAATACCATAGTTTAATGAAGATTGATATATAATTGAGTTTTAATGTGTATACTTTATATTACTTGCTGTATATGTTTCCATTGAATTATGGTAATAACTTTATTTTAACCCTTGTTTTCTACGGTTTTAGTAAATGGCGCTTGGCCCACTATGCCCCCTGGTAGAGGGGCAGAGAAGGCCTGACGGCCTTATCTCTACCAGATTAAATAAATAAATACTAATACGGTTTTGAACCCTTCAATTCTTGAGCTATTTTTCAACATATTTTGACTTTGAGGTTTCTGAGCCAGGCGTTGCTTGTGTTGCAGAGTCCCCTGGTGCTGGGAGACGCTAGCACCACGACGCTGGTGTCTACCACCACTACCCCCCAGAGCACCGAGGGCTCCCTGTCTGACAGCGGCATCTCGGACTCCGGCTCTGAACAGGAACTCAGCGAGAGGGAGCGACGACTCGCGGTCCTCAGGCGGCTCGCGCGCCACCTGGAGAATGCCCTCGCACCCGGCAGTGAAGCTCTAGTCAACATGGCAAAGGTTGGTAGTCACTTATTTTATTACATATATTTTTATTTATTACTAATATTTTCTAAATTTCTATGAGTTACGTTAGCCGCTTCGATTTTCAAAGCCTACTAAATCTCTGTAAAGTTTGCATGCTACGTCATCATCTTCATAGAAGTGAAACAATTTATCACAAACTTGTAACCAAATATTTGAGCTGTAGTTCTCACTCTTTTACGAAAATTGTAAATAAGTTTCAGTTGCAAGTTTTTGCTTTGAATTTATTCTTTAACATTTATGGACGTATATTCCCATATCTAAACATTTCTTCAAAACCTGGTTTATGTTCCTTGGAAATTCAATAATAAATAAAAAAAGATATATAATATATAATTAAATTGTCTGTGAATACTTTCATAAATGGATAACTTACATATTATAGACAGTAGTTATCTGTCGTCTCGTCTTGTGTATTTATGTTCCAACCATAACCTAAATACTCGATCTCAGATCACCGGTGCATTGAGTATACCTCATCATAATACTTCCCGATACTCTTCATCATTCACCGTTTCAATTTCTCGTCATTGGAACTCCCTAGCTTCATACCTTAAGGGGCTGTCAGACATTTACTAATTTCAAAACCCGGTTGTCAAATAGACTCCCTTCTATTGCTTTCTGTCTAAAATATTATAATCTTTCTTAAAGTATAATTTTTGTAATATATGTATATTTATTGTCATCAAAATTATGTAAAATTTGTGTGTTATTCGTTAATGGTGGTCCTGTTACATTTCTATTTTCCAGGAACCCACCCTTAACTACGTTTAAACTCTTTACCTTTAATTAATATTTCTTTATATATTAGTTTTACCTTCCCATTTTTTCTTTACTATATGGAAAAATTTTCCTAGTTCCCTCAATTTTCTTCCGTTTACTGATCTATATAATTTGCTATACGCTATTTCTACATTCAGTTTTAGTAAAGCTTCCCAATAAAAATTGTTCTTGTTCTTTCATTTTCTAGGCAAGATAGTAAAATGTGTAACGCGCCTCCTGTTTGATTACATAAAGGAAATATATTTTTTCCTACGTCTCCTCTTCTATTTTTTAACCTCCAAATTCCCAATCTCCACCACGCTAGTTCCATCCTTTCTTTCCTGTTATTTTTGTAATATATGATTTTTTTAATATATCAATTTTTCTCTATTATTTAATCATTATTGCTTCAATTCATATTGCTTTATTTAAAAATAAATTGCAATTGTTTGACTCTTAGAATTACATATAACTAAACTTATCTTCATTCTGCTCTTCTCTTCTTCTTCTTCTTCTTCTTCTTCTTCTTATTATTATTATTATTATTATTATTATTATTATTATTATTATTATTATTATTATTAATTTTTCCTTATCGCTGTAGTTTTTCATACTTGCTATGCGTTCTTATACTGGTTGAGTGCAAGAGAAGATCTTTTGGCTTCAACTGTACTAGTAAATAAATGATTTAATGAATGAATACATAAATAATAGTGCAAACTTTGAAATGGAGGATTGTAGAGTGGCACTTATATCGTTGTTCCAGCGCATCGAGCAGACGGAGAGCGAGCTACGGGGTCTGCAGCGCGCCTGCCGCGACCTCATCGTGCGCACGGCGGTGTGCGTCGAGGCCCGCTCGGCCCTGCCTCCCAGCGTCGCGGGGTCCGGCGCAGGCCTGCACCGTCCGCTGGCCACCAACAGGTACGGTTCACGTAGCGTCTTGATCTGTTACTTGGCTACGAAGATGCCGGACGTCGGTGGAATTGGTGGCAGCAAGTTTAGACCGAGATTTCGTCACGAATTACGCCAGATTCTCTTTGCATTTTTGGGGAGTAACCGGAGGAAAATTTTCCAAGGCAGTTCTGCGTTTAAAAGCTTGTAGCATAGAAAATTATGCTTCGGATTTCCCCCTCCCCTCACGTTTTCCCAACTGTAAAGCGAATCCTATGTAATCCCATAACAAATTCTTGGTTCCCACGCATTTTTTTTTTTTCGTTCTTTCTTTATTTATTTATTTCTATTTTTATTTATTAATATTTTTCTTTCTTTATTCCTTTGTTTACTTCTTTATTTCTTCCGTCCTTTCTTATATATTTATTTATTTATTTATTCTTTCTATCTTTATTTATGTATTTCTTTCTTTATTCTTTCTTTATTTATTTTTTCTTTCATTCTTTCCATCATTATTTCTTTCTTTATGTTTTTATTTATATTTGTTTATTTATTTCTGTTTATTTCTTTATTTAAAAACCGTATGATTTGAATTAATTAATTATTAATTATGCGTATGATGTAAATATGTTAGGAGACAATCCACAAACGATTAGGGAAAACATAGGAATTTTACTTGAAGCGAGTAGGCCTAGGTTTGGAAGTAAACGCCAAAAAGATACAGTATATGATTATGTCTCGTGAAAGAACATAGTACGAAATGGAAATATAAAAACTGGAAATTCATCCTTTGAAAAGATGAAAAAATTAAGTACCTTAGAGCAACAAATACAAATATAAATGATACTCGGGAGGAAATTAAACGCAGAATAAATATGGGAAGTGCCTATTATTATTCGGTTGAGAAGCTTTTATCATCCAGTCTGCTGTCAAAAAATCTGAAAGTTAGAATTTATAAAACAGTTATATTATCGGTTGTTCTTTATGGTTGTGAAACTTGGACTCTCACTTTGAGAGAGGAACAGAGGCTAAGACTGTTTGAGAATAAGGTGCTTAGAAAAATATTTGAGGCTAAGAGAGATGAAGTTACAGGAAAATGAGAAAGTTACACAACGCAGAACTGCACGCGTTGTATTCTTCACCTGACATAATTAGGAGCATTAAATCCAGACGTTTGAGATGGGCAGGGCATGCAGTACGTAAGGTTGAAGCCAGAAATGCGTATAGATTGTTAGTTGGGAGACGTGAGGAGGAAAAAGATCTTCGGGGAGGCCGAGACGTAGATGGGAGGATAATATAAAAATGGATTTGAGGGAGGTGGGATATGATGCTAGGAACTGGATTAATCTTGCTCAGGATAGGGATTGGTGGCGGGTTTACGTGAGAGCGGCAATGAACCTCCGGGTTCTTTAAAAGCCATTTTTAAATAAGTATTTTGTTCTGACAGCAACAAGCCTAAACATCTTACTATTTATGATCTATGAAGAAGACGAAAAATTCTTAAACAAGCATGAAACTTGGCTATTGTGTGCTCTGATTTGACATTAATGTACATCACTGTTACAAAGTCGTTAAATAAAGTAGAAGTGAGCGATAAAGTCTTGCATAGTTAAAGCCATAGAGGCCGAAATGCTGAGCCACTTACACAAATCACCTTCCGTGATCCTGTAATTGAAAAGTAATAGGTTCCATAGTCAGCGTTGTGTCTGCGAGCAGCTGGTGTCTCGTTACTTGGCGGCGTTCCCTCTGTGCTTGTGTGTCCCATTTAATTAGCCCACTCGCCTTTCGGAAATGAAGGCCACAGGGGCCACGGTTTTCTGTACTCTAACTTCAGGGACGGATTGATGGCGCACTTTAACTTTTCTCTTCCTCTTTTACCTCCTTATTCTTCCTCCCCTTTACCTCCTTATTCTTCCTCTCTTTTATCTCCTTATTCTTCCTCTCTTTTATCTCCTTATTCTTCCTCTCTTTTATCTCCTTATTCTTCCTCTGTTTTATCTCCTTATTCTTCCTCTCTTTTACCTCATTATTCCTCTTTTACCTCCTTATTCTTCCTCTCTTTTACCTCCTTATTCTTCCTCTCTTTTACCTTCTTATTCTTCCTCTCTTTTACCTCATTATTCCTCTTTTACCTCCTTGTTCTTCCTCTCTTTTACCTCATTATTCTTCCTCTCTTTTACCTCCTTATTCTTCCTCTCTTTTACCTTCTTATTCTTCCTCTTTTACTTATTTTTCTTCCCTTTTACCTCCTTATTCTTCCTCTCTTTTACCTCCTTATTCTTCCTCTCTTTTATCTCCTTATTCTTCGTCTGTTTTATCTCCTTTCTTCCTCGCTCTTACCTCCTTATTCTTCCTCTCTTTTATCTCCTTATTCTTCCTCTCTTTTATCTCCTTATTCTTCCTATCTTTTATCTCCTTATACTTCCTCTGTTTTATATCCTTATTCTTCCTCTCTTTACCTCCTTATTCTTCCTATCTTTTATCTCCTTATTCTTCCTCTCTTTTATCTCCTTATTCTTCCTCTGTTTTATCTCCTTATTCTTCCTCTTTTTTACCTCATTATTCCTCTTTTACCTCCTTATTCTTCCTCTCTTTTATCTCCTTATTCTTCCTCTCTTTTACCTACTTATTCTTCCTCTCTTTCACCTTCTTATTCTTCCTCTCTTACTTATTTTTCCTCCCTTTTACCTCCTTATTCTTCTTCTCTTTTACCTCCTTATTCTGCCTCTCTTTTACCTTCTTATTCTTCCTCTCTTACTTATTTTTCCTCCCTTTTACCTCCTTATTCTTCCTCTCTTTTACCTCCTTATTCTTCCACTCTTTTATCTCCTAATTCTTCCTCTGTTTTATTTCCTTATTCTTCCTCTCTTTTACCTCCTTATTCGTCCTCTCTTTTATCTCCTTATTCTTCCTCTTACCTCCTTATTATTCCTCTCTTTTATCTTCTTATTCTTCATCTCTTTTATCTCCTTATTCTTCCTCTGTTTTACCTCCTTATCCTTCCTCTCTTTTATCTCCTTATTCTTCCTCTCTTTTACCTCCTTATTCTTCCCCTGTTTTATTTCCTTATTCTTCCTCTCTTTTACCTTCTTATTCTTTCTCTCTTTTATCTCCTTATTCTTCCTCTCTTTTACCCCTTATTCTTCGTCTCTTTTATCTCCTTATTCTTCCTCTCTTTTATCTCCTTATTCTTCCTCTGTTTTATTTCCTTATTCTTCCCCTCTTTTACCTCCTTATTCTTCTTCTATTTTACCTCCTTATTCTTCCTTTCTTTTATATCCTTATTCTTCCTTTCTTTTATCTCCTTATTCTTCCTCTGTTTTATCTCCTTGTTCTTCCTCTGTTTTACCTCCTTATTCTTCCTCTCTTTTATCTCCTTATTCTTCTTCTGTTTTATCTCCTTATTCTTCCTCTCTTTTATCTCTTTCTTCCTCTATTTTACCTCCTTATTCTTCCTCCCTTTTACCTCCTTATTCTTCCTCTCTTTAACCTCCTTATTCTTCCTCCCTTTTACCTCCTTATTCTTCCTCTCTTTTACCTCCTTATTCTTCCTCCCTGTTACCTCCTTATTCTTCCTCTCTTTTACCTCATTATTTCTCTTTTACCTTCTTATTCTTCCTCCCTTTTACCTCCTTATTTATTTCTCTCTCTTACCTCCTTATTCTTCCTCCCTTTTACCTCCTTATTCTTCCTCCCTTTTACCTCCTTATTCTTCCTCTCTTATACCTCCTTATTATTCGTCTTTTATCTCCTTATTCTTCCTCCCTTTTATTTCAGGTTTACAATTAGTAGGCCCTAATATTTTCCATTTGTCAACAGACGTCGGTGTCTCACGGTATTTCCTACTAGGAGTAGAAATATTGATCGAGATATCGAAAAAATGGAGTAATAGAGCTTCGAGGTATCGAAAAATTGAGTTACAGAAGTGAACTTAAGGAACACTAGGACTGAATTTTTGGCCAAAATGGCAAAAATAAAATACATTTTTTTTTTCTTTTTTACATAAATAATCAACATTTGTTTAAAATTCTGTACTATATTTAGCCCCCGCCTACTACTTTTAAAGGTCTGGCAACCATTTTTAAAATGCCCACTAAAAATTGCATTCCCTCAAAATTACGTTTTTTGGTGAATAGTAAAGTTCCTAGCGGCTTCCATTTGCTCCGATTCACATGAAACTTTGTAAGAATACTCAGGATATTGCAATACACAAAGCTGTGCATGGAATCAGCCCTTCACTGAAAATTTTTCACGATATGAATTTTTAACTTCTAAAAATTAAGAGAAAATTATCAAGCAAAAATTATGATTTGCAAGAAAATTTTTATATCATGAACCAGTTCTCAAATTTAAAAATCAATGCACAGTTTTCTCTTTCCATAGAGATTTATAAAAGAAAAAACAATTCTGAAGTCGTCAGGGATGTTTTGAATTTACGCATAATTTAATATCATTACAATACGTGACAATTAATATCTAAGAAACTAATGAATGAAAGTTGATGAAATTTGGTACTGTTTTTTAAACGTATAGACACAACAAACCATCTGAATTTCAAAGAAATTAATAAAAAAGTTTCAAAGTTTCAAAACTCAGTCCCAGTGTCCCTTAAGGAAGCTCGACTATGTAGGCTACCAGTCCGCCACTGCAGCGAGGAAGCTGACGTCACAGGACATGGCCCCCTGACTCGGTCGCCATCAGTCTCAGTATAGACGGGATTTGACCGACAGAGACGGAGCACGGGAAGACAGACGGGCGTATTATAATGTTCCCAACATTGTCGGTACTTTATCGAATATTAAGCCGACCCCTGACCAGCGACCTCAGCGGTAATGGAGATCATAGCAGGCTGAGGGTAATTATTTCTAAGACGGAGCTTAACACAGATTATGAACCTTGCCAGGAGTTGTTGATGAACCGGGGGAATGAATTGCCTCCCGAGGGCCAGAGTTGAATTGCTCTTTAATGAACAGGTTTCTACAAACTTTTGCATTGCCCGAAACTAATGTGATAATCCGAACGGGCATGTCGGCTAAGTGGATAATATTACAGCGCGAGGTGACACACGGTAGATGTAGGACCTTCACGTGGGCGGGGAATTTATCACTGAAGACTCTCGACAGTCAGGGTGTTGAGGAACACCGTTGTTAAAATTCTGCTCTCCAGCTTCCAGGCGTTTACTGTTCATACGCTTTCGCAAGGCTGTGGGAACAAACCCAGGCAGCTGAATATAATAATAATAATAATAATAATAATAATAATAATAATAATAATGATTTATTTTAGCTGGCAGAGTTAAGGCCGTAAGGCCTTCTCTTCCACTGAACCAGCAAAAAGTATACATACATATGTATGAACTTGCAAAGAATTCAACAATTTGATGTAGATAAGAGCTACGTGTATACAAGAGTTATTTACGAATTAAACAACAAAATACTATGAACTATTAAACACTGAAATATAAACTATGTAGCAGAATTAAGCTAAAATACATAGAATGTTAATATATTTCAAATAATGTTAGATAATAGAAAGAGATTATTATGAGACAATTTTGAAAATACAGCACTATCAGGATGATGTCTAAAGGAAGGAGTAGCAATGTAGACAGTGATAGTTTAAGTCAGTATGATTGGAGTGAAATGCTAAGAAGGTTATCTTTTAAGCTGTTTTGAAAGTGTTTATTGTCTTGCAGCCCCTAATACTTTGTGACAGGGAATTCCATTGTCGCGAGGTGGATACTGTAAAAGATGATGAATAACGAGATGTTCTATGAAGAGGTCTACTTACCGCGCCACAGATAAGTGATCTGGTATTTACGTCGTGGTTAGAGTATAGATAAGAGAAACGAGACGAATATGACATTGACAGTAACTAAACATGTTTTATTCAAGAAACAGTTTGTGGATTCCAGTTCTAGCAAGTCCAAGAGCTTTTTAACGTAAAACGCTTATGATCGAGTGTGAAATGAACGAAACGTGACGAAATTACATCTGACGTCAGTTGCACGAAGGTAGCGTTTTATATCATTCCTGCCTTTGTATGCATGTTATCTCCTAGCCATTAGCTCTATCCGTTGTTGGTTTCTTTGGTATGTTTTATTAACTGGATGCCTAATATTTCTTTCTCCTGGTTACTGTTTCTGTATAAAAATTATGAATTTTTTTTATACTGGACATTTTGTTGTGGACATTTTTATACTGGACATTTTGTTGTGGACATTTTTATACTGGACATTTTGTTGTGGACATTTTTATACTGGACATATTGTTGTGAACATTTTTATACTGGACATTTTGTTGTGGATATTTTTATACTGGACATATTGTTGTGGATATTTTTATACTGGACATTTTGTTGTGGATATTTTTATACTGGACATATTGTTGTGGATATTTTTATACTGGACATTTTGTTGTGGATATTTTTATACAGGACATATTGTTGTGGATATTTTTATACTGCACATTTTGTTGTGGACATTTTTATACTGGACATTTTGTTGTGGATATTTTTATACTGGACATTTTGTTGTAGATATTTTTATACTGGACATATTGTTGTGGACATTTTTATACTGGACATTTTGTTGTGGATATTTTTATACTGGATATATTGTTGTGGATATTTTTATACTGGACATTTTGTTGTGGATATTTTTATACTGGACATATTGTTGTGGACATTTTGTTGTGGATATTTTTATACTGGACATTTTTATACTGGACATTTTGTTGTGGATATTTTTATACTGGACATTTTGTTGTGGATATTTTTATACTGGACATATTGTTGTGGATATTTTTATACTGGACATTTTGTTGTGAATATTTTTATACTGGACATTTTGTTGTGGATATTTTTATACTGGACATTTTGTTGCAGATATTTTTATACTGGACATATTGTTGTGGACATTTTTATACTGGACATTTTGTTGTGGATATTTTTATACTGGACATTTTGTTGTGGACATTTTTATACTGGACATTTTGTTGTGAAGATGTTTATACTGGACATTTTGTTGTGGACATTTTTATACTGGACATTTTGTTGTGGACATTTTGTTGTGGACATTTTGTTGTGGACATTTTTATACTGGACATTTTGTTTGTGGATATTTTTATACTGGACATTTTGTCGTGGACATTTTTATACTGGACATTTTGTTGTGGACATTTTGTTGTGGACATTTTTATACTGGACATTTTGTTTGTGGATATTTTTATACTGGACATTTTGTCGTGGACATTTTGTTGTGGACATTTTTATACTGGACATTTTGTTGTGGACATTTTTATACTGGACATTTTGTTGTGGACATTTTTATACTGGACATTTTGTGTGGACATTTTTATACTGGACATTTTGTTGTGGACATTTTTATACTGGACATTTTGTTGTGGACATTTTTATACTGGACATTTTGTTGTGGACATTTTTATACTGGACATTTTGTTGTGGACATTTTTATACTGGACATTTTATTGTGGATATTTTTACACTGGACATTTTGTTGTGGACATTTTTATACTGGACATTTTGTTGTGGATATTTTTACACTGGACATTTTGTTGTGGATATTTTTATACTGGCCATTTTGTTGTGGACATTTTTATACTGGACATTTTGTTGTGGACATTTTTATACTGGACATTTTATTGTGGACATTTTTATACTGGACATTATGTTGTGGATATTTTTATACTGGACATTTTGTTGTGGACATTTTTATACTGGACATTTTGTTGTGGATATTTTTATACTGGACATTTTGTTGTGGACATTTTTATACTGGACATTTTGTTGTGGACATTTTTATACTGGACATTTTGTTGTGGACATTTTTATACTGGACATTTTGTTTGTGGATATTTTTATACTGGACATTTTGTTCTAGGCATTTTTGTTTGTGGCCATTTTTCCTCTGGTCATTTTGAATTGGACAATTTAACCTGAAAGCACGCGAATAGATTGGAACGTTGTAGTCAGAGAGGTAGAGGTTTACCTAAGGACACAGACCTGAGTTCGTTAACCTTTTGCATCTGCATTACGAGAAATAATAATAGTGTTAGCGACGATGTTGCCGGACTGCTGAAACTTCCAACTGAATTTTTTGATTTACGGTGGATAATTATAAAACGTAATGTAGGTTTTCTATTAATTTAAGTGTACTCTATCTGCAGGATTATTTTACTTCCCTCTGTATAGGGGACACAATGGGCCAAAGCATTCGTAAGAATAAAGACCCGTACTGCGTCCAGCCAAGCCAAAATATTAAAGGTAGCACGCTGCTGTACTGCCACGTGATTTGATATCAAAAATCTTTGCTCGACAAGTTGTTTACGTTTTTTTGTACTTACGAAACTTCAGATTTAACACGATTGCATTTTTGCAACGTAACCGCACTATAGTAAAAAGTTTAATCGCCGGTTGTACCCGCAGTGAAGGCCTAATAAAACAACAGCGATGATCAAAAGATACCGTGAGAACCACAAAACGAAGGCGAGGAAGTCAGATCTGATTTTAAATCGATCTGTTAGCGTGATGGTGTTGTACTGGTGAGTGCATCACGGAGTTTATAGACCATTAGGCTCATTAATTCTCTCATTAGCATGCAAATAAAACTACGCGGCTCTTAAGACAGCGAGCGCGGCCGGCGGGTCGACCCGGCTGCCTTCCCGTTATGAGTGATGGCCACGGTCCAGCTCTTCGATTACTCATTCGTCCGTCTGTCTGTCTGTCTGTGGGAACGAGGTGCGGGTGGATGGATGGGTGGTTGGGTCACCCAACAAATAAAACTATCCTACTTCGTTTCTAAGGAGTTCTTTTAGTTACAGATGTATTTTAAGCTATTCTCTACCCTCTCATCGTCTCCTCCCCATTGCTACCTTCGCTACCACCAGCCGTAGTATTAGACACACACACACATTTACAGCCATATTGTCAATAGATTTCTCGAAATATTACGATCTACGAGATTAGGTTTTGAATCGATCACTCGAAATAGTATCTTTCAGATTGATACGGTAACACACATTATTTTGACTTCTTCTTTCTTTGAAGAAACGTACCACAGCAGAACATGGTGGCTTGAAATTAGAAAGATAATCTGAAAGAATATGTTAGCATTATACAGAATGTCTATAATACAAATATGTATTGGGAAAGAATTTCGTATATACTTGAGTTTCCAATGTCCACAATTCCTTGGGTTACAGGAAAAATAACTTGTCACTACGGGAACCACAATTTGCTTCCCTGTTGGGGCAAGTTTTCTGCGACTACGCTTTGTCTTGTTAATTTGGACGCATCTCTTATAAACGACTGGATGTTTATTAGAATTTTTTTTACACATTTTTAAAAATAATATAAAGTTGTGCAAAAGATTTCGGGTTAACCGTCCAACTGTCCATAGGCTATTTTTTACACAGTTTCGGGAATTAAATATCGACAGATGAAAAAGGGGAGTACTGGGAGAACAAAGGAAATATAAGGAGAAAAGTGGAAAGTCAAGGAACGCGAGGAGATTAAAAGAGAACAGGGGAATACAAGGAGAAAAGTGGAAAGTCAAGGAACGCGAGGAGATTAAAATGAGAACATGGCAATACAAGGAGAAAAGTGGAAAGTCAAGGAATGCGAGGAGATTAAAATGAGAACAGGGGAATACAAGGAGAAAAGTGGAAAGTTAAGGAACGCGAGGAGATTAAAATGAGAACAGGGCAATACAAGGAGAAAAGTGGAAAGTCAAGGAACGCGAGGAGATTAAAATGAGAACAGGGGAATACAAGGAGAAAAGTGGAAAGTCAAGGAACGCGAGGAGATTAAAATGAGAACAGGGGAATACAAGGAGAAAAGTGGAAAGTCAAGGAACGCGAGGAGATTAAAATGAGAACAGGGGAATACAAGGAGAAAAGTGGAAAGTCAAGGAACGCGAGGAGATTAAAATGAGAACAAGGGAATACAAGGACAAAAGTGGAAAGTCAAGGAACGCGAGGAGATTAAAATGAGAACAAGGGAATACAAGGAGAAAAGTGGAAAGTCAAGGAACGCGAGGAGATTAAAATGAGAACAGGGGAATACAAGGAGAAAAGTGGAAAGTCAAGGAACGCGAGGAGATTAAAATGAGAACAGGGGAATACAAGGAGAAAAGTGGAAAGTCAAGGAACGCGAGGAGATTAAAATGAGAACAGGGGAATACAAGGAGAAAAGTGGAAAGTCAAGGAACGCGAGGAGATTAAAATGAGAACAAGGGAATACAAGGAGAAAAGTGGAAAGTCAAGGAACGCGAGGAGATTAAAATGAGAACAGGGGAATACAAGGAGAAAAGTGGAAAGTCAAGGAACGCGAGGAGATTAAAATGAGAACAAGGGAATACAAGGAGAAAGGTGGAAAGTCAAGGAACGCGAGGAGATTAAAATGAGAACAAGGGAATACAAGGAGAAAAGTGGAAAGTCAAGGAACGCGAGGAGATTAAAATGAGAACAAGGGAATACAAGTAGAAAAGTGGAAAGTCAAGGAACGCGAGGAGATTAAAATGAGAACAAGGGAATACAAGGAGTGAAAAAGAGATGACAAGGAGAATACGGGGAATAAAAAGAATAACAAGGGGAAGAAAAGGAAAACAAGGGGGATACAAGGAAAGCAAGGGAATACAAAACACAAAGAGGCTGCAAAGAAAAACGAGGGAAATTGAAGGATAAAAGGTAATGCAATGAGGGCAATGGGAAAGCAAGGAGAACAAGTGAAATACAATGAAAAGAAAATAAATACAAAGCGAATAAGGGAAATACAATTAAAGCAGAAACGCAAGGTGAATACAATGAGAGCAAGCGGGAAGCCAAGAGGAAAAGGGAAAAGACAAGAAACGCAAGGAGATTTAAGATAAGAACAAGGGAATACAAGGAGAAAAGGGGGATGACAAGGGGAATACGAGGAATAGGAAGATAACGAGAGGAATAGAAGGATTGCAAGGGGAATACAAGAAAAGCAAGGGGATTGCAAGGAAAACAAAGGGAATGCAAGGAAAACAAAGGGAATACTAGGAAAACTAGGGAAATTGAAGGAAAAATGGAATACAATGAGAACAGCGAGAAGACAAGAAGAACAATGGAAATGAAACGAAAAGAAATGAAAGACAAAGAGAATAAGGGGAATACAAGGAAAACGAGTGCAATACAATGAGAGCAAGGGGAAGAAAAGGAGAACAAGGGGAATACAAGATGATGAAGGCAAATAGAAGGAGAATAAGAATGAGAGGGTTGCATTTTTGTGTGACACTCGATTCCCAAGTTACCCACGCCATATCTGGTGAGGTCAAAGGCTTTTAGTTAGTTCTGAGCATGACCTTGTAACGTATTCATACAGAGCTATAACATTATGTGAATTACTAGTCTATAACTTGAAAATGTGAGGTTAAAATAGTGTCGTTTTATTTTCCGATTTTTGTCCTTGGCGCGACAGACTACAAAGGGCGAAGGCCATGTATTGGTCTCACGTGTATATGTCTCGGGAGAGCTGAACGATCATCCACTACAACTGTAATAACGTTTGGTCAGCACAATAATCCCTCCAGCCGTTATATCTGAGTTCCGTAACCGGATTTCGCTATCATAGCTCTCCAAATTCACTGTCTGAAATTTCATGAAAAAATTCCTTCCCCATAAGGACCCCTGGCTCATTTCATAACGCGAATCTAGGCATAATACCGTAAACCACGACGTTACTAAGAGAATTGTGTATAGGCAGGGGCAGGTATTTATGGAGATTAATTTTATCATTTGTGTTTTTTAATATTGGTGTCGGCGGAGATTTTTGGAAATTGATTTGTACACTTGGCGGAGATTAATGGAAAATTTTGAAAATACAATTATTTTGGAATTGGAGTAGTAACTGTGTATGAATATTACTTTCCAAATAATTAACATTAAAGGTTCGTTGGATTCTGGTGAAGGTGCGTATGGCCAATAGACAATATTTGTTGGATTGGGACTGTATTTAACACACATTCATTAAAAACGAAAAAAACTTGCAGCCCCCAAATTAACATTTTCATTATTAGTGAAATATTGAATTCTCCGTCTTTTGAGTTCACTAATGTAATCAGAACACCTGGAATACCATGTAATGTAGCCTACTTGGATATAAAACAAATTCAAGTGAAAAAAAAATCCGAAAAAAAGAACTCAGAATATGAAATTCGCTATAAAACGACGCAATAGTAATAAATCGCGAATGTGTTCATATTTCGCTAAGAACTCTATTTCGCGATTGTTTTACCTGCATATTGTTAATCACAATCAACTTAATTCGTAAAGATTAGTAAAAATCTATTGTATATCTATTATGTCGTGATTTTCGCGATCTTCGTAACTACCGGCCCTGTGTATAGGCTATTCGTTCTCTCTTGAAACCAACTGCATGGATAACTACAGTATTGGTTCTAAAACTCTAGTAAAAAACGGCCAAGCATCATCATCATCATTATTATTATTATTATTATTATTATTATTATTATCGGTGTCGGTTAGAGTTCCCGAGTAGCTCAGTGGTAGAGCGTTGGTACGTTAAACCAAAGGTCCCGGGTTCGATACCCGGCTCCGGAACAATTTTTCCCTCGAAATTATTCAAATCAACTTTACAGGGAGTTATACCTGAAATCTTGATTTGCATAATAAACGTCACTGTTCGTTAACAGAAAAAACCACAATTTAAGTCACACGGAGTTAGTGTGCACTCGAAGCTGGTTGCTTGACGGTTGTCAGCCCACTTTGAGGTCTGTGGATATAGAGGGAAAAATTGGATCGTTGTCGGTTAGAGTTCCCGAGTAGCTCAGTGGTAGAGCGTTGGTACGTTAAACCAAAGGTCCCGGGTTCTATACCCGGCCCCGGAACAATTTTTCCCTCGAAATTATTCAAATCAACTTTACAGGGAGTTATACCTGAAATCTTGATTTGCATAATAAACGTCACTGTTCGTTAACAGAAAAAACCACAATTTAAGTCACACGGAGTTAGTGTGCACTCGAAGCTGGTTGCTTGACGGTTGTCAGCCCACTTTGAGGTTTGTGGATATAGAGGGAAAAATTGGATCGGTGTCGGTTAGAGTTCCCGAGTAGCTCAGTGGTAGAGCGTTGGTACGTTAAACCAAAGGTCCCGGGTTCGATACCCGGCTCCGGAACAATTTTTCCCTCGAAATTATTCAAATCAACTTTACAGGGAGTTATACCTGAAATCTTGATTTGCATAATAAACGTCACTGTTCGTTAACAGAAAAAACCACAATTTAAGTCACACGGAGTTAGTGTGCACTGGAAGTTGGTTGCTTGACGGTTGTCAGCCCACTTTGAGGTCTGTGGATATAGAGGGAAAAATTGGATCGGTGTCGGTTAGAGTTCCCGAGTAGCTCAGTGGTAGAGCGTTGGTACGTTAAACCAAAGGTCCCGGGTTCGATACCCGGCTCCGGAACAATTTTTCCCTCGAAATTATTCAAATCAACTTTACAGGGAGTTATACCTGAAATCTTGATTTGCATAATAAACGTCACTGTTCGTTAACAGAAAAAACCACAATTTAAGTCACACGGAGTTAGTGTGCACTGGAAGTTGGTTGCTTGACGGTTGTCAGCCCACTTTGAGGTCTGTGGATATAGAGGGAAAAATTGGATCGGTGTCGGTTAGAGTTCCCGAGTAGCTCAGTGGTAGAGCGTTGGTACGTTAAACCAAAGGTCCCGGGTTCGATACCCGGCTCCGGAACAATTTTTCCCTCGAAATTATTCAAATCAACTTTACAGGGAGTTATACCTGAAATCTTGATTTGCATTATTATTATTATTATTATTATTATTATTATTATTATTATTATTATTATTATTCACGTCTCTATGTATGCTTATATTATCTGTTGTTGCGGTCCACTTAAAATTACATCAACGATTTCAGAGCTCTCACCACTCGATTGGCGTCACATTCTGAAACATATGTCGAGGATCTCTAAATAATTAGCCCTCCCTTGTAAGTGTGGCATTATTTTCGTCCCTGAGTTACACTTATAAATCTCGCAGGAAGGGTAGATCGCCCCCACTGTTCGTTGTAAAGGTGAGTGATTAGGGTGTGATCCTGTAGGTTAACAGATGCGCGGGGGGTCGAACTCTTCCCACCGGGAGGTCCTGCCTCGTAGCGGCGATGATAGATTTTCCGTGTTCCTTCCGCTGCGCAAGCGCAAGTACAAATATGTTTCATGACGTAAACGCCCGGCCAGTGAGTTATGTCCGGTGACATTGGAGTTTGTACCAGTTTTCTCAGTGTTTCTGATAGTCTGCAAATAATCCAACACTAATCGACAAGGAGTCGTTTTTCATCTAAGGTGCCGAGTACAGACATCTGTTGTTGGGATGACAGGACATACTAAATTTCACTTTTAAATTATAGAACCCGCACTAGCGTTGCTCATGTGGTATCGTGTCAGACTCCTAATCCAAAGCTACGTTCGGGTGTAGGTTCGAATCCCGCTTGGATGATTATACAGGGTGAATATTAACTATAGGGTCCACAGCTGTGGAGTAACGGTCAGCGCGTCTGGCTGCGAAACCAGGTGGCCCGGGTTCGAATCCTCGACGAGGCAAGTTACCTGGTTGAGGTTTTTTCCGGGGTTTTCCCTCAACCCAATACGAGCAAATGCTGGGTAACTTTCGGTGCTGGACTCCGTACTCATTTCACCGGCATTATCACCTTCATTTCATTCAGACGCTAAATAACCTAGATGTTGATACAGCGCCGTAAAATAACCCAATAAAATAAAATTAACTATAGGGACAAACTTTAGGAAGTGATTCCGAGGGATAAACTTCAGGAAGTGATTCCGGACAGGAAGAGGAACAAAAAAATTCTTGTGAACTTATCCGGAAATGCTTGTGTTTTCCATGATAGGAGGCAACACTGTTCTTCATGACGTTACTCCTTCGTAAGAGGAGATTAAACATCATTGTTTACTGGGATTAATTGGTGACCACCTACTTGGACCAATCGTTCTTCCACAACACCTCAATGGCCAGATATCTGCGATTCCTGCAGGATACGCTGTCTCTCTTGCTGGAAGATGTGCTGTTTGCAGTATAATAGAGCATATGACTGATGGAGCTTCTCCCTACTTCCGTATTGACGTTCGCCAGCATCTCAACATCTTTCCCGGCAGATGAATCGGACGAGGAGGTCCTGTTGTATGGCCCTCCCGGTCACCGGACTTAAGCCCATTTGATTTTTACCTGGGGGGGCATCTGAAAAGTGTGATGTTGAGTTCCTGATGTACAGACACTTGAACAATGTGCCGATGCACCCTGTGACGCTATTCGGATACAGGCCGGAGCATTCGAATGGGTGCGTCGATCCATCATGTAACGTGTGGACGCTTGCATTAAGGTTCATGGGAAGCACTTCGAACATCTATTCTAAAGTTATCAGAAATTAAATGGCTATTGTCGTGCAGTGGAATGTAATGGAGTTATGCTATATTCAGGACTGACTGTGCTTTTTTTTTTATTTTAGTAGGTTATTTTACGACGCTGTATCAACATCTCAGGTTATTTAGCGTCTGAATGAAGTGAAGGTGATAATGCCTGTGAAATGAGTACGGAGTCCAACACCGAAAGTTACCCAGCATTTGCTCATATTGGGTTTGGCGAAAACGTCAACTAGATAACTTGCCCCGACAGGGATTCGAACCCGAAGGCACCTGGTTTCGCGGCCAGACGCACTAACCGTTACTCCACACGTATGGACCGACTGTGCTCTTACGGACATATGTTCACATGAACGTTTTTGTTCCTTTTCCCGTCAGATATCACTTCCTAAAGTTTGTCCCCATAGATCATATTCACCCTGTATATTTAGAATTTTCTGAGGTATTCCTCAACTGTAAGATCAATGTAGTGTAGTCCGATGACGAATTCTCGGACTCATCTCGCCATATACCTTCTCAATTTCACCGACGCTAGGTAAACTATACTCTCACTAACGTAAGACACGCTCTTAACATAAATATACAGGGTGAACCGTAAATAATGTCATTAATTTCAGGGGTTATTCTTTGAGATATTTAAAAAATGTTTGATACAATTTACTCGCATTTTATTCCTTTTCGAAATAATTGTCTTATATGAAACAAAAAGTTTTTATGTGAAACATTTCATAGCGTGTTTTGGGAAAGGCATTGATTTAATTCCCAATATGGCCTGTCACTTTAAGAGAGCGATGTATTATGATAATGAATTATTGAAAGAATTTTAGTTTTATCCTTTAAATGTGCAGAAATTTGATCCGAACAAATGTAATATTGTAACATTTCAAAGTTACACTTGTTCGGATCAAATTGCTGCTACAGATGTGTGTCAGCGCCCGTTTTTTTATTTTTAATTAGCGAAAAATGTGACTCAGAGATGCACCAAAGAGTATATGCAGGTTTTATTATAGCCTAAATGTTACTGATCTATGACAGTAAATTTGTCGCGAATTTTCACGAAAATTGTCTGTTTCTGCGAAAAACTATTTCTGCTTTTCTTTTTGAATAATTTGAAAGAAATAAGTAAATTACTTTTAAGAAGTCAGCTGAAAAAAAAATTAGGGAGACAAATTGTTTTTTATTTCTCTATTATCTTCATTTGGGAGACCGGAGGGAAAAGGACCTTTTGGGGAGGCCGAGACGAAGATGGGAGGCTAATATTAAGATGGATTTGAGGTTGGTGGGATATGATTGTAGAGACTGGATTAATTTTGCTCAGGATAGAGACCGATGGCGGGCTTATGTGAAAGCGGCAATGAACCTGCGGGTTCCTGAAAAGCCATAGGTGACTAAGTATTCTCTTCATTGACCTACAAACAGGATCATTGATGAGTTAAAGTAATAATATTGTTCTTATTTTTAACTGAAATCGAAAAGAAGTGTAGGTATTACTATTAAAAATTAAATTAAATAAATCATCTACCAATCTTAGGACAAATAACGAGAATACCCACGACATACGGCCGATTCTGCGCTGCACAAATACAAGTGGCACCCAATTTTTTTCGAAACAAAAGATAATCAAAAGAAGATTGTGGAGAGTGTCAATTGAATAAAAAAGGCAAATGCTCTGATAACATTGAATAAAACTCAGCTACCGTCAGGATTTGAACTCGGAGCCGCGGTTGCCGTAAGACATCGATCTGTCAACTGAATTACCAAGGCGATGTCTCAGGAATACGAAACGTGTGTTGCGCGTATCGTCTGCTAGAGCAGAAGTGAAGAGAGTAATTATCTGACTTAGACACTCATATTTCATCCCTTCATTGGTGATATTATCCCGAACACGGCTTGACCTGGTCAGCGTTAATAATACTTACCAAGCCGGTAACATTAAGAATGTAATGAATATCGACCCTTGACCCAGTAGCAGGTCATTCATTGGGCATGGCCGGTTGAATTGAATGCACCGGAGGTTGATGTACACTCCCGGTGCGTCTTGATCCGGCAAACAAAAGTAATTCGTCAACATCTATTCGTCTTGATTCATGTGATGTTCCATTACCGTTCGCGACTCTTGAGAAGTTTTGGAATTTATGACGTCATATATCATGCAGTTCACAGGTGTGAAACATTACTCATGTTCTCTGTGAGGTTTATGTTTCGTTTTTACCGCTGCCCTAACTCTTTTGAAATTGTATAATACCGTCTCTCTTTTGATTTAATTTGACATATTCTGAAAAGAATTTAGAAACAGAGATCCTTCCTGTTGTTGTACCTTGTGACCAGGAACATTTATAATCCTAATTTATTGATTTTATTAACATGAATTACTTTATTATTCGGGAATGATACATGCTGTTACAAAAGAAGCGGTTTAATTTGACGAGTCCTATTGATTTAAATAACTGGAATGCACGATATCATATGAGGTTAAGGTAGATAAAAAATACATTATAATATTCTCTCCCGCGACTAGGATTGGTGTTTAGATTTGTGAACAAAGACATTGTTAGAAAATAATATATATATATATATATATATATATATATATATATATATATATATGTGTGTGTGTGTGTGTGCGTATACAGTATGTATGTGTGTGTATATATATATATATATACATACATACATACATACATACATATAGGATATTTCCGAAGTGGTGTTATAATCTTTTTTTTTAATTGGGTTATTTTACGACGCTGCATCAACATGTAGGTTATTTAGCGTCTGAATGAAATGAAGGTGATAATGCCGGTGAAATGAGTGCGGGGTCCAGCACCGAAAGTTACCAAGCATTTGCTCGTATTGGGTTGAGGGAAAACCCCGGAAAAAATCTCAACCAGGTAACTTGCCCCAACCGGGACTCGAACCCAGGCCACCTGGTTTCGCGGCCAGACGCGTTACAACCTTTCAGGGATGATGGCGAAGGGCACATGTATCAATTTGAGATAAGGAACCCTGGTCCGGAAATGACCGAGTCGAAAGTTACAAGCAAAAATAGTTGTGTGGAAATGAAATAATTTTATTCCTCTGTACTCCTTATTTATGTGTATTTATCTGTACATCTTACACATACATCTGACGTTGTTTACTTAAAGTATTCCATTCAGTGCGCTGTCTGAGGAATGGGGACAGGAAACTACACTAAAGCAATGCAGATAGCGTAATGTGTAACGGACATGGTCGGTCCTGATATGCACGTCTGTAGACAGCAGTGTATGTGTACAAGTTGCAGTGTCCAGTCGATCAGTCCTAGTGAAATGGAGGAGTACACGAGAGCGGAATAAGCAGATCTGATTTTCGAATACGGATGAGCCAATGGGAACAGTAGACAAGCTCACAGATTGTATCGGGGCAAGTACCCACGTAGGAGACATCCGGCCCATACCATCTTTCTACGACTGTTCCAAAGGTTAAGGGAAGGATGGCACGTGGTACCAAATTACAATTCCATTTCCACACAACTATTTTTGCTTATAACTTTCGACTCAGTCATTTCCGAACCAGGGTTTCTTATCTCAAATTGATACATGTGCCCTTCGCCATTATCCCTGAAAATTTGTTCGAGATGACGCCGAGATCTAGTAGGCTCTGAGGACGGTGTGAAGAAGCACCGAAACAGCTGTAAGCCGCACATGCTTACACAATTAACACGAGTAAGATCGCCATTTAATCAATTATTTATATTCAAGTGTTAAAAGTAGTGTACGAAAGATTCAACATGGATTATTCGTGCTCAGGATAGAGACCGTTGGTGGGCTTGTGTGTGTGCGGCAATGAACCTCCAAATTCTCTGAAAGCCTTAAGTAAGCGAGGAACACATTGCGGTTCTCTCTGATCATGTAGTTAACACAGCACCGGGTCACCGCTTAGGCAATACAGAACAGCATATTGCAATGAAGAAACTCCCAGCAGTATTGCATTCCTTACAAAGAGTTTTCTTCCAGAAAAGAACAGTTTGCGCCACAATTGAGGACTTAACCCCCTTTACCTCGGAGTAGTGTTGTCTCTCTCCGAGTAACATTGTCCTTCCCGTCTCTTTAATAACAGCTTATTATACGTTTATTTCTTTATTTATCACAGATGATAGGTTTAACTTGAAACCCGGGCCACTTGCTTCACAATTATTTGAACTGTGGAACTGGTTTTCAATGCAACGCAAAAGGAGAAGATTCTGTTCCAATCCATTTTAATTAACGCTGGCTGGCTCTCCAAGCAATAGGTGCCACTCGGGATATATTTCCGCTCGTATTATGCTGTGTTAATGAGGCAGCAACGACCATCCCGGACCTCGAAACGCTGGAATTTGTATTACATTACGTCTGATCTAATCGCCAGTCAATGACACAATTACAGTATCGGGATACAATTACAGTGCACAGCCGGTCGCCTTCCCTTCTATCCTCGCCTAATTTGTATTCGTGAGATGCGAGGAGTCTAACGTGACGGGGTACAGAAGATTTCACTTTTGTATTCTGCCGATACCGGGATCGAATCTCAGTTGACGCACCTACGACCTGGTACGTAAATCTATAACGGTGATTCACTTTTGATGGAAGATCAGGGAATGAACTGAGTTGTCTATCTTTATGTCGCATAACATTGAGGTTAGATTATATGAACTTGATTTAGTGCTGATGGAAGATAACAGAAACACATACGACAGCAGCAGCAGCGCGAAGTAGCAGAGAAAATCGTGTTTATAGCGGGTGATGTGCAAAATTGTTTTGTATTGGTTTGCCTCCTTTGTAACCGCGTATTCAAAATATTGTTATGGAAGGACACATAAATAAGAAGAAGAAGAAGAAGAAAAGAAAAGAATGCCTGCAGAAATTAAAATATATATATATATATATATATATATATATATATATATATATATATATATATATATTCATACAGGATGTAAAAACTGTTTTGTATTGGTTTGTCTCCTTGGTAACCGCGTATTCAAAATATTGTTATGGAAGGACACGTAAAGAAGAAGAAGAAAAGAAAAGAATGCCTGCAGAAATTAATATATATATATATATAATATACATTCATACAGGATGTAAAAACTGTTTTATATTGGTTTGTCTCCTTGGTAACCGCGTATTCAAAATATTGTTATGGAAGGACACATAAAGAAGAAGAAGAAGAAGAAAAGAAAAGAATGCCTGCAGAAATTAATATATATATGTATATATATATATATATATATATATATATATATATACATACACATTCATACTGGATGTAAAAACTGTTTTATATTCGTTTGTCTCCTTGGTAACACGCGTAATCAGAATATTGTTATGGAAGGACACAAGAAGAAGAAGAAGAAGAAGAAGAAGAAGAAGAAGGAAAGAAAATAATGCTTGCTGATATTAAAAAAATTATATATGGATACAGGGTGTAACAAAAATATCTTAAAACTTTGGGGAAACATTTCTCACATGCAGAGTATGGACTTAAGCTATATGAACATAGATGAGGAAACGCTTTATTAAAAATGAGGAAAAGACAAACATACATAATATGCACTTTCCGTGCATAAATGTTAAAATATGTTTTTTTTTTATAAATAAAGGCAAAATATGCACTTTTATGCACAATAAAAGTAATATCATTGTATTCAGAAATTTGTGATTCATGTAGATAATCTTTCAGCGTATTCCCACAACGATAGGGAACAAATATGCAAATGCATGAACTTCCTTTCCCTAGTAATTAGTTACCACTGCCATCGGGTATTTATCCATTTGTAGTGTGAATAAATACATACATGCGTGTATGTCTTATAACTAACAAGGATTGTATTACTTAAAGACGTTCTGTATTGGATAAAAATATGATATTGTTGATGAACTTTTTTGAGCTGTTTGTGCCCTCTAATCTTTTAAGAGTCAGAACGAATGATGTCTCTTTGAACTCAGTAGTTTCTTATCTAGCATGAAGTTAACTGCAAGACAGCACAATAAAATGTATAGGGAAAGGGGCTGCAAACTCCAGTAATTTGAAATACAATATGTCTGGCGGGCTATGTGTTCGTGTGAGGTCCTGGATGTTTGGCCGGCATCTTACAGTAAATGATATGAGTGGCTGCAATTTCTGTGCTCGCTATGGTCCACAGGAATCTTAATAATATAAGGCGAAGCAGTTCACGGGAAGAATAGTTCACATTTTTCCCGCACTTTCTGGATAATTTTGTGGAGCTATTGGATGTGTGGTCTCTAGTGCCACCAACTTGTGTTAAAGAGTTGCAGTGAGAGGGGGAACGCAAGGAGTGTGGGGGCAGTAGTAACTAAATCAGGTAATTCCTATGCGTCCCGACGCCTCTAAAAGGCGCGTCATTACCCACTACTTAGAGTGGGAGTGGCGTCGGCGGACAATGTGTGGAGGAAAGCTCGAGAGACGCGTAAAGCGAAATGGTAAATAAGGAACGAGAAATACAGTAATGCGATAAAAATGAAGCGGTGAAAGGGAAATTTTAAGAATATGAGATGCAGGATAGAAGTTATCGCATGTATAAAATGCAGTGTTTTGTGCAGGGGAGGAGAGATTCTGAGATGAGCAAACAGCTTGCAGAGAAACAAATTTAACCTGTAGAGTTTTCTTCTCAATTTAAATACAGTATAGCTTCTCATTCTACAAAAACTATTAGGCCTATGTTTGTAGAAATGGTAATGGAATCGTTTAATCTCATGTTACAAGGACAGTAATTAGGCCTATTACCGAAAAATGAAGAAATTGCCACTTATCAACATCTTTCGTTTATGTTACAATTGAAAATATTATTTATTATCTATCTGTCTGTCCGTCCGTCCATTCATCCATATCTATCTATCTATCTATCTATCTATCTATCTATCTATCTATCTATCTATCTATCTATCTATCTATCTATCTATCTATCTATCTATCTATCTATCTGTCTATCTATCCATCTATCCATTTATGTATCTATCCATCTGTCTATCTATCTATCTATCTATCTATCTATCTATCTATCTATCTATCTATCTATCTATCTATCTATCTATGTATCTATCTATCTATGTATCCATCCATCCATTTATCTATCTATCCATCCATTTATCCATATATCTATCTATCTATCTATCTATCTATCTATCTATCTATCTATCTATCTATCTATCTATCTATCTATCCATCCATCCATCCACCTCCCTAGCTATCTATCTATATATCTATCTATCTATCTATCTATCTATCTATCTATCTATCTATCTATCTATCTATCTATCTATCTATATCCATCCATTTATGTATCTATCTATCCATCCATCCATCCATCTATCTATCTATCTATCTATCTATCTATCTATCTATCTATCTATCTATCTATCTATCTATCTATCTATCTATCTATCTATCTATCTATCTACCTACCTACCTACCTACCTACCTACCTACCTACCTACCTACCTACCTACCTACCTATCTATCTATCTATCTATCTATCTATCTATCTATCTATCTATCTATCTATCTATCTATCCATCAATCCATCCATCCACCCACCGATTTATCTATCTATCTATCTATCTATCTATCTATCTATCTATCTATCTATCTATCTATCTATCTATCTATCTATCTATCTATCTATCTATCTATCTATCTATCTATCTATCCATCCATCCATTTATGTATCTATCTATCTATCTATCTATCTATCTATCTATCTATCTATCTATTTATGTATCTATCCATCCATCCATTTATCTATCTATCTATCTATCTATCTATCTATCTATCTATCTATCTATCTATCTATCTATCTATCTATCTATGTATCCATCCATCCATCCATCCATCCATTTATCCGTATATCTATCTATCTATCTATCTATCTATCTATCTATCTATCTATCTATCTATCTATCTATCTATCTATCTATCTATCTATCTATCTATCTATCTATCTATCTATCTATCTCTCTCTGCCTGCCTGCCTGCCTGTCCGTCCGTCCATTCATCTATCTATCCACCTACCTACCTACCGACCGACCTACCCACCCACCCATTCATCAACGCTAACCTAAGAAAGTAAATGTTACAGCAAAATCAAAAAGTCATGCCATCATTCATGATGGGAACATAAACATAACCGCAGTGATACTTGGTAACCATAGAAACATCATAACGACGTTATTTCGTCATATTCTGTTGTATATTTCAGCACTCTACGATTGTGTATTGTTTCAAAATCACTTAAGCAGAAACATGAAAATTTAGGGTTTGCAAACTTTCATGTTACCGTCTAACGATAATGTTGATGTCAGTATTTTTGTGTATAATTGATTCCGTTTGGTAACCTAAGTTTGTGAGTGATTTAAAGAATCATTAGACCTACAGAACGTTCGAGAAACTCGTTTATAATACTTACAGATTTATTATCTTCAATAAATACTTAAATATTGTTCGAGAAATCGGCCATAACTCGCTCATTAATGTCTTGGATTACTGTTTCTTTCTTTTGCCATGGCAACAATATTGAAACAATTGAAAGAGAAGTTTCTATGAAAATAAATAATCTTTCCTGAGTTCCGAATAAGCTCCCCTACAACGATGTGGATTGTAAGTCTGTAAGAAACAATGAGGTAAACATGATGAAGAAAGAAAAGTATTTTCATTCTCTGGTCGTCTACAGACACTATAGTACATTATGCAACGAGCCTATAATGAAGGTAATTAAGAAGCGAGTGTGGATATTTATGAAACTCTCTTGCTCTCGTTTCATAATTTTCATACGAGCTTCTTAATTACCATTATAGGCGAGTTTCATACGACTTTTTATGCTCGACCATATTTCTAACTTAATATTATTAATTTTCTTTGTATCTGACCTTTACCAATGTCCCGTATGTTGTGAGATGTGCGCAGACGCGAAAGTATATTGATTTTTTCCGAGGAACAGATGTCCACATTGACCTTGCTAGGCCATAAGAACCTACAGAGATAACATTGAAATTAAATTAGACATTGAAAAACGAGATGACAAATTGAATTTATTTGAATATTATTTACAATTAACGCTAATTATTATAGTAACAGAACATAACCTTCTGCGACAGTATTGGATTTCCAGCCTCCGTGACTTTTCGCTAATTCTCTTTCGATTGCATATCCGAGAATAATTGATACTTGCGGTTTTATAACGGTAGAAAGCTGACCTGTCATTGGCTGAACAGTTGTAACCTAAGTCGTCATTGGCTGAAAGACCTGACCTTTAATGAGTAGGTGTATTTTAATGACATGCCTTAAAGGTCTGCTACCAGGTGTATAATTACTACATTTCGGCACGGTCGAGCATAAAAATATTTATGAAATTTATTTCCAGCATGTAATTGTGTTTTTTTTATTACTGTTGAATTTGAATTCTGTTAGTTGAAATTTCGTGGTAGCTATAAATGTTATTTGTCACTTAAAGCACAACTCAAACTGTGTAATTTCAGTCACGTTAGTACAGTATTTGAAACAGTGTGTACGACAACAGCATTGCAGTTTTAAAGACGTAATGAGTGCATAGCTATTGCAATTATCCCATACATGTCTCATAACCATCTTGTTAAACCCCAAAGTAGCAGAAATATGCAGATGTCGGGCAGGCCCCTCTTCTTGAGTCATTAGTTCCGTGGCTATGACCATGACTAACATTGTGTAGTTTAGACCTCTTCCACGGCCTCCTGTGTTATTGTCAGTTCCCTGGCCTTTATTGTGTGGCAGGGAAGCGAGAACCAGATTGAAGGGGCCGAGAAATAGGATGAGCCCTAAGTACGCTCCCAAACAAGTTCCCAAGTTGGAATATAAAGAAAAGAAAGAGGGAGAGGGGTACGTCATACACGATTGAGTTGAATTGCCTTGTCACCTCGCGAGAGCCTTGTTTATGAGGGAATAAATGTCAAATTCTATCCAACCTGTTCGTAAATTATCCGAGCGCGAGATTCGACCTGTCCTTTTTGGGGAACTGCGAGGAGAAGAATAAAATCGAAGGAACATGAATGTCATTTAGTTACCTACATAAAGTGACAGGTTCATGAGTACAAGGTTCAATTTTCTCCTTAAAACGCTTAGCCTTTAAACTTAAGGACATAATTTGCCAGTCTTGTTTCTCGAAAGCACTAGCGCATGCTGTTTGTTCGTAGAGTTGATTGGGTTTCGTTGGCATATGAATTATTTGATGACCTTTCAGCGCCGAGTTGCCCCCCGTGTAATCCGCTAGTAGGTACCTCAAATGAGACCCTTAAGTCATACGGTGAGAGGATTTCGCCTGGTTTGTCATCGCTGATGAGTCGTAAGTTACCAGTGGAATGCTGTAGACCAGCTGTGACCAAAACTCGAACGGCAGTGATTACACGCGAGAAACAGTCTGTGAAGTAAGGAGACGGGGGAGAGGTACTTGGCATGAAAACTACAATCAGTGGTGGTTCGTGCACTAACATTGAGTTCTTCATCAACCCGCTAATAAAAATCGCAAGCTTTGCTGCATCAGTAATGTCACTACTGTCATCAAAGCCAATATATATATATATATATATATATATATATACAGGGGCATCATTTTATTTTTACCAACATTTTTAATATCAACCTGGAGACACCGCTTGCTCCTCCACCAAGACTGGAGTTCGATGATACTGGCGTAAAACACAAATCACTCTACTAAGTATAGGATGGAAGAAAAGTAGTTCATCCATTTACGTAAACTAGGAAATATCGCGATTTTGAGTTTGATAATTTTCATTAGGTTTTTCTTTAATCAAAGTACAGTACTGTATTAAGAATAAGCGTTTTTATTCACGAAGTGAGTTATCCATGCGAACGTATTCATAATGCAGTGTATATTATACTGTCTACAGCACATTAGCGTACAATATAGAGAAAGAAGTTAAATTGAAAAACAATCATAATATGAATATTTAAACACAATTTTGAAAATGGTGGCCGTTCATTTCGATACAGGCTTCAGTTCTTTTGCTCATATTATCGCACTATAGACTATTGCATCTAATTCCAATTGCCAGTTTCGTCCTTCGTTCTAGTAACTCATGTTGAAATAATTCTGTACCTACTCTACGTACTGTGAATTCAATCTTCACTTCTGCCCGACCCGAAAATATAAAATTACTCAGACATGCTATCTACTGTCCGTCCAAGTGGTTATGCCGCAGAATTGTGAAAGGGAGGAAATCACGTGACAGTTAATTACTTAACGAGGCCCTTTTACTTAAGTTAAATTGAACAGCTGTATAATATTACGTAAACGCCCAATTCCTAAGAGAAATTAATGTTTTCAGAAAAGAGCTAAGACAGCCCAGCTTTTACAGACGGGCGAGCAGAAGCAGGTGGGGGAAATCGGGATGCGACGTAGGCAAACGGACAGTACCTGTGCGAAAATATGATTCAATATTGAAATCTCTTTCGTCACTGGAAAACGCGAACATATTTCTGGAACGTACTATACTCAGTAACTCAGTACTGCTTACTATCTGCTGTCTTGGTTCTGTGTGGAGTTGGAACTTCATTAGTAGAAGGGGTGGGAGTGAAGTACATTGAAAAACTCAGGTACAATAAAAATTGAAGTAAAAATAAAATGATGTCCCGGTGTATATATATATATATATATATATATATATATATATATTTTTATATATTCCTCATGAACAAAATCAGAAGTCTTCTGAATTCTCTTCTGGATATTTAGTCGAGAAAGCGCAGTTTTTTTTTTTCAAAATTAATTAACAACTTTCATTGGTCAAATTATTTCAGCCACCTAGATCATTACACTTTTAAAAAACTCTCCTCCGTTGGAAGGGGTTCAAAGAACGACCTATTTCGTTCACCTCTAGATAGCTGGCTTTCTCACATTCTGTTTATGTCATCTTTCTCTTCATGACGATGATTCATGGCTAATTTCAGTTCTTGGGGTTTAATAGCTCGTTTCATTACTACACTAGGACGTAAAATTTAATCCGTTTTCTATATTATTATTATTATTATTATTATTATTATTATTATTATTATTATTATTATTATTATTGTTATTATTATATCAATGACTAGTAAATAACTGATAATAAACATCAAAAGATTAAAAAAAAATTAAGATAGAGATATAGCATAGTCTAGTAATTATTTTATCCTTCAAGGGAAGACATAAGCCAATATATTCAGGCACGTATATAAGAATTATAGTATCACTTGCTGATTAATAATAATAATAATAATAATAATAATAATAAGTTATACCTGTGTATTCAGCGTAATGCCCTGTCATGTCGCTTTTATATACTACTACTAATTGAAGCGTTGAGCAAAGCAACATATTACATTTTCTCCGACAGAACAGCGAATAAATTTCTATTCCCATTCTGTACGAAACCTTCTGTTCTCCCAGAGGCAGAGGGTTTGTAGAGCGATATGGTACCGATACTGCTTACCTTCAGTACGTGAGCGAGACAGAGAGCAATGTACAGGAAACTTCCCTTACCAGTCTTTGATTTATTTTTTATTTTAGTAGGTTATTTTACGACGCTTTATCAACATCTCTGGTTATTTAGCGTCTGAATGAGATGGTGATAATGCCGGTGAAATGAATCCGAGGTCCAACACCGAAACTTACCCAGCATTTGCTCATATTAGTTGAGGGAAAACCCCGGAAAAACCTCAACCAGGTAATTTGCCCCGACCGGGAATCGAACCCGGGCCACCTGGTTTCGCGGCCACCGTTACTCCACAGGTGTGGACACCAGTCTTTGATTAGCCTACACGATGTAATCACGATACCCAGTTTGGTCACCGTTGCTGTAGACCTAGATCTCATTGAGCCAGAAGTTTTATATCTTCTTCAATAATTGGCTTAGTTGATAGCAGACAGGGGTAGGAAAACGTGACATTTGAGGCAGAGACAGCAGGCGTCTGCATACTTACGTTACCAGTAATCTTTTTTTTTTAGGTTATTTTACTATGCTTTATCTGCTGTGTTTATCTAGCGTCTGAGTGAGATGGTGATAATGCCAGCGAAATGAGTCCAGGGTCCAGCGCTGAAAGTTACCCAGCATTTGTTCTTAATTGGTTGAGGGAAAACCCTATTTAGTGATTAACTTGTCGCAGACACATCGTGTTTTGCACTGATGTATAATATTCGGCTGGATTGCATATGTTCCAAGGTACATGAACCTGTTGTACCTTCGAATACTTTACATATTCCTTCATTTTATTTTTTCCATCCTTAATAGATCTGCAAAACAGGAAAATACAGCACATACAAGAACTTGTAAAGGAATCTTCATAATTATTTCAACTATTTTTTCATTTAAAAGATTTCATTACCCAAATTTAACAAAAAAAAAAAAAAAAAATCAAATGTGAAAAGTGTTCCAAGGTACAACAGTCTCCCCTACTGTAAGAATACTAGAAAGGTTACAATGAAAATTAAAGATAATTTTTACAAGAGTAAATAAATGATTGTCATTTTCAAGAATATTTCGATTATTGTGACGTTTTGTTAAGTGACCTAAGTTCTGAACTGTCAGTCAAGTTACAGCGAGTTCAGAATATGTGCGTCAAATACGTATGCAACATCCGACGATATGATCACATATCACCGTCTTTCGCAAGTCTTTCGTGGCTCCGACTTAAAGAACGTAGAACTTTACACTCTTTGTCTTTACTCTTTCGAATTCTGCACACTTCAACACCAAATTACCTTTCGTCTCGTTTCTCTTATCCATACTCTAACCACGACGTAAATACCAGATCACTTATCTGTGGCGCGTTAAGTATACCTCTTCATAGAACATCTCGTTATTCATCATCTTTTACAGTATCCACCACGCGACAATGGAATTCCCTGTCACAAAGTATTAGGGGCTGCAGGACAATAAACACTTTTAAAAACAGCTTAAAAGATAACCTTCTTAGCATTTCACTCCAATCATACTGACTTAAACTATCACTGACTACATTGTTACTCCTTCCTTTAGACATGCATCTTGATAGTGCTGTATTTTCAAAATTGTCTCATAATAATCTCTTTGTATTATCTAACTTATTTGAAATATATTAACATTCTATGTATTTTAACTTAATTTTGATACATAATTTGTATTTCAGTGTTTGATTAATAGTTCATAGTATTTTGTTGTTTAATTCGTAAATAATTCTTGTATACATGTAGCTCTTATCTAAATTAAATTGTTGAATTCTTGTAAGTTCATACATATGTATATATACTTTTTGCTGGTTGAGTGGAAGAGAAGGCCTTACGGCCTTAACTCTGCCAGCTAAAATAAGTCATTATTGTTATTATTATTATTATTATTATTATTATTATTATTATTATTATTATTATTATTATTATTATTATTATTATAAACTACGAATATGCATTGAAAGGATCGAATTCGCAGCCATGCATGTTGGCATTTTTAATGCATCTGGAGACCAGTGGAAGAAATTTTTAATTTATATTATGGAAAAGTTTGTAATAATAATAATAATAATAATAATAATAATTATTATTATTATTATTATTATTATAAAAATTACGGCAAGGCCTAAAGCCGAAGCTGGTCTAGGGGCCCATATTTTATAAATACACCCTGACTGATGATGCTGCCACCACCACTACTACTACTGCTACTACCACTACTTACTACTACTACTACTATACTACTACTACCACTACTACTACCATTACTACCACTACTACTACCACTACCACTGCTACTACTACCACTACTACTACTACTACCACTACTACTACTACTACTACTACTACTACCACTACTACTACTACTACCACTACTACTACTACTACCACTACTACTACTACTACCACCACTATTACTACTACTACCACTACTACTACTACTACCACAACTACCACTACTACTACTACTAACACTACTACCACCACTACTACTGCTACTACTACCACTACTACTACCACCACCACCACTACTACTACTACTACTACTGCAATAGTAACGGAGTGTTCTTTATTGTTCTCAGTCGTAAGAAGAAGCTGCAGAATCAGACGGTTGATGGCCGACGACCTCTCCTCGGTGTGTCTGGAGCGGGAGACCCGGATGACGACCCGGAGCCGGGGAAGAGCCGGCCTTGGTTGTGGCGTGTCATGAGGGCCGCTCTGCCCTTCCAGATGGCCATCGTCGCACTCTTTTGTGTGGCCTGCCTGCTGGAACCACACTGCTGCGATGCCATTAACAACCTGAACCTGTCGCTCACGCCTCAGCTCCGCTATGTAAGAGGACCTCCCCCGGTCTGAACCATTGTTACCATTACCTCTGGTCATTACTGTCAACTTGGCATCTGTGATGCCCCCAACTTTAATGTTATGACGTAGAGAACAACTGACTGAAGGGACCGGGTTCCCAAAGGTTCACAACTAGAACCAGCTTCAGGTGAGTTTTCCTTCCCACAGCACCGCTTGTGCTTTGTGGAGAGCTAGAGAGTCAAATTCGTCACTTAGCAATGAAATGTACCTGGTACATTGTTTTATGGTGCTACGGGAGATCAACATATTCATTAACACATGTTGGGATTTTTCATTTATGTACCATCTTACAAATGTATCCAACGCTGGATATTTAGGTTAAAGAAATGGATGGTTTTAATATACAACAATAAGCTCATGTAACACGAAAAAAATCTAGTACAAGTTTTTTTGTAAACTATAGTACGAGCAGTTTTTAAATGCTTCATAATTTTAAACTGTAAGAAATTATATGCAGTGTCCGATTTCTTACAATATGGTCGGTAAATTTTTCGCACGGCCATAGAAACAGTGCGGTAGCCCTCAGTGTGCATGAGTAAATTGCACAATTCCTGCTACAACCAACCGAAAATGGAATACGTATTCTTTAGACCACCGCTCGTATTGTTAATTCTAACTTGTGGGCCTGTGAGAATTTTACTAGGATTATCAAAATATCTGTACTGTACTTCGTTTAAAAATTTCTGTATTTAATATTTTACGGGTATCATACATCACATTTGAATGTATTGAATAAAATTGACATAGTACATATTTTCTAGTATATTTTTAAGATTACTTTTATTTTCGGATTTCTGAAGCAAGGAAAGATCGATATTTATTTTGAATGAAACTGGCTTTCATTTATTCATTGCTCTGAATAAATACTATAATTACGAATGTTCCTATTAGCAAAAGACTTTAATGAAAAAAAAAAAGTCCGCACGGAATGCGGTATTACAATAAATATAGAATTTCAAAATGGGCGGTGGCTTTATAGAATAATTCACAAGATCACGACTTCATAATAGCTAATACTGTACAGAACTACAAGAGTTATGAAACAAGCACTGCCACTGATGCCGATGGGCGTCCTATAATTTTAGTCTGTGAGATTCGTTTTTAGCTGTAATTAACTTGAGTGAGAGAATTTGATTAATTATTGATGGCCTCACAGTCAAAAAATTTGGTTAATCAAAGTTCATATGTATAATAAATTCTGTGAATTGTGTTCATACAAAATGAAGATACATATTTATATATTATATTAAATAATTACCGGTATTTAATTATGTACGGATATAATTTTATTATGTATATATAAGACTTCTAAGAATCGTATGTAGTTTTCGTGAAATGCATGTTGTAAATCACTTGTAAAAAATATTTTGATTTTCTAGACTAGCGGTATATAAATTTTGAAATCAATGGGTTGAGTTTTCTAATTAAGGAATTGCTCAAAGACGATCACTACGATAGTGCAAGAGAACTGCCTTTCTACGTAACAGTACCATATTCCAGAACTTTGGCTGATCCAACGTTCTAGAACACATAGAGATAAAGAAGATCAGTCAGTAGTGGCTTTTAAATAATTGCAAATAATGTGTGTGTAGATGAGGAAAACGTGTTGTGAAGTAGTCACCTATTCAGAGTATTTTATGTCCTTCTCTCAGCTAAGCTATGAAGCTAATATTTCACACTATATTTAGCGTCCTCTCGAATGAGGACCAGGGAAAGGCAAAGAGGCTGAGTAGTTAAGTTGAAGAGAAAATATATCCAATACCGACTGTGACGTAATGCATAGATAATTCACTGCACTTCTAGAGAAAGTAACATCGAAGAATAGTGAACTTATTTTATGCCTGTAATTATGATAAGAAGATCCTTGTTCACTAAGTCCCAACTCTGAAGTGGCTCACGAGAACCCTTCGTGTACTCCAAGAAGTTGATAAAGGTTGTCTGTTGCATAATGCAGCAAGGTTGTAGCAGTTCTCTATGAAATGAGCTTGATTTAATGGCAAACAAATATTTCGTCGTGAAGGACAACTTGATTTGAGATTGCATCATGATGTATGTAACATTTAAAGATTAACAACGATATATTGTAGGAATATATTGTTATATGGCATGAGACATGATTGAAGACAGAAGATCAATGGAAGTATCTTGTAAATTGCTAAACCCAGGGTCTTTTCCAGCTTTTAATTAAATGTGGTCAGCCAAAAAGGTTTTTGATTGATACATTTGGCATCCTGGCTGAGATTTGAAGTCTACACCTCCCAATATGAGACTAACCTAAGTTGACATTTGCCATCTTTTTCATCCACAACATGATCGAACTGGAGTAGAAGGCTTAATAAAATGAAATATGAGAAATGACTCATGTCTTACTCAAATAACACGATTTGATGTGACTACTGAAGACGTTACCATGCAAAGATTAACAGCGAAACATTGTAGAAATATGATGTTATATAACATAAGACATGATTGAAGACGTGAGAGAATTGGAATTATCTTGTAAATTTGTAAATCCAGGGTCTTTTCCAGCTTTTAATTAAATGTGGTCAACCAAAAAGGTTTTTGATTGATACATTTGGCATCCTGGCTGAGATTTGAAGTCTACACCTCCCAATATGAGACTAACCTAAGTTGACATTTGCCATCTTTTTCATCCACAACATGATCGAACTGAAGTAGAAGGCTTAATAAAATAAAATATGAGAAACATCTCATGTCTAACTCAAATAACACGATTTGCTGTGACCTTACTGATGGCATTACTGTTGAGACCAAAAAGGAATATCATGTACAATGACGCAGCGAGCTTGTCATTTCTACGCAAATATAGAGGAGAAAAATCTGAAAGGATATAAGGCATTTCTCGAATTACTTCTGTCAAGTGTGACTTTATTTAGCCTGAGCGACGAAATACCAGAGGGGCTCAAGGTTAATCCACGTGAGACATGACAAACTAGTATGTTAATTTTTTGGTATCGTGAGTGATGGCCAAACTTTCCCGATTTGACAGTACATTTACCACTTGTGTAATGTACTACTGATGTCAGTGAGTGAGTTGTCAGTCAGTAGCTGCTGGTGTCGTAGGGTAAGTGGAGGAAAACTGTTCATCCAGTGTTTCAACACTTATCCACAACCAGTAACTCATGCCTTGGTGTGACCGCATTATTATTTATTTCACAAACTCTGCTAGTGAATTCCAAACGATAACAAAATAAAAAAATAAGTGCAATATCACGACAGATTTGTTTGAGGTTGTAGGAAACTGAAAATTTTCCAACGCAAAAGCGTTTTGTTGATGGAATATTAAATTATTTTTTTAATATATATCTGTAGGAGAGAATTCGTAGATAGTTCTAGTTCAATACGTTTGGAATTCATGTAAACGCAGTCTGCTTGTTTCTGTGTGAAGACATTGCTACATTATTTTTATAAGGTAAATATTAAACTAGTTAATATATTCCACTAACAAATATATTGTGTCAGTTGCATGTCTTTGCCGGTAACATCTTTGTCTTGCAACACCGAGGAAAGTCGATGATCCTTCAGAGTCCTGTGGAGTCATCGCCATCTCGGTAGATGCAAAACTAAGATAAGAGGCGGCATTTAGGTAGTTACCTGTAGGTGATAGTGACTTGTGCCTATTAATTTATGAAAAGGGTTTTCAGGAATAATCTCTCAGAATCTTATGATCAGGAAATTCATATCAGATCATAGCTACGATCTCAGTTAAGAACGTTGTCGTAATAAAAGAACAGAACTTGCCTATATGTAAAGTTGACATTCCAGACAGAAATGTTATTTACAATAAATAATATAATAACATATTTTGAGATGAATATATTACCTGAAATAGGGTCTCCAGGTACCACCGTAACGTCTAATGCTAATTGAAATTGCATGGCTATCATTTCAGAAGAACGCGTTGGCAAAATTGTACTTTCACACTTGACGTGTGGTAGCAGCATTATCACCGGTTCATAATGTGTCACTTGTTTTATTTCCTGAATGTAATAGTCAAAGTGTCCAGGGAGAAAGGATCTCCAAAGTATTGGAACAAGACAGCGATTTATACCCGTTTGGTTTGATTCCTAAACGAACCAGACAAATTAACTACGTGTATATTACATTAATATATTAATAGTTTACCTGATAACTGACCTGTCAACACATTTTCCGTGTGTTGACAATTGCTCCATTTTTTTTGGAGAAATACGTGGCTTAGGTGTGTACTATACCCATTTATTGCAACGTTTTAACTTCTGTCAGCCAGTCAAAAGATGTTTGGTAATATTAAGAAAATAATACACTTATTTCCGTGTTTTACAGTTACCTGGATCTTGTGTTTTTCCTTCGTGAAGAGGGTAAAAACTATATATACCAGGCAGTGAAAGATCTTTACTGAAGTCTAAATATTACTATTCGTTGTTCTGTGTTAAAAAAAAAACTTGCCTGTATTTAGCTGGCAGTATATGGAGATCATTTCTCAGACTTACATAGATTTAGAATTTTTTTATATAGTTATGAGTGTTCTCGGTAGCTAGATATACTGTACGTAAGACTTTTTATAGACTAGGCACAGGTATATTATACCATGTAATTTAGGAACCGAATAATCACATTCGTTATATTACTGATTTCAGTGTGTTACAACTTCATATTTGGTAAGTACAGGACAAAATCGTTTTTTATAATATGTCTCATTCAACAAAGAGCATGGAGTTATTTGCCAAGATGGAAGAACAGCAACTTTGATATTTATTTACAAAGTTCTGAATTATATTCTAATTTGATATATTTTTTTTAGAAATGCACAGAAATTTTAAAATGTTGTTATGCATTTATTTATTATACGTACGATGATTTTGAAAAAAAAAATGCATTTTTAACTTTTTCTTGTCGGAGAACATTAAAGAACATACGAATGTGATTACCTCTATACGTATGTACACAAACATTTTTAAAATGAAATGGTCACAAACCACTAAACTTGCAACCAAATGTTTGGTGTACGTACGATATTAATATTGTTTTGTTCGAAATGTTGGTTGGATTTATGTTTAATATGAGAATAATTATATTTTTTTGCGAGAGAAAATTCAATTGGTACCTGTTTTCTATTATGTGTAAAGCATATGAAAATTTTTCTATAGATGCTGATTTTGTGCATCGATCAATGGACATTTAATAGATTCCTTCTCACTTAATTTAGACCCGTTGTGAGAGAATACAGTTCTTTCAAACGTTCGGGTTTTTAGAGAAACTTTAAGAATTTGCATCACAAGCTATTATTATCATTTACCATTTATTCCTTATTTAGACTTCAGAATATTTCATGGTAATTTGACAATGGTGTTAAAAGGTGCAGTACTTCAATATAATTAGTTCACGTTATTGAAAGCAAATTTTCAAATATGTTAGCTATAGAACGATTGAAAATGAAGTCTTGTGATCAGCTTCAACGCCTGATTTATTATTATTTGGCGTGAATTATACACTAGTTACCTATGTTATTTAAATTAATACAAAATAATGTGTTATCATTTATCAATATTGATTGATCATGAAGTAGGCACAATCATAATTTTTGACTGATTTACGTGATTATACATTATTTCGTATCAAAATCGAAGTAAAGCTACGGGAAAACATGTATTGTGGAAGGAATTATTAATAAATATTTTAAACCAAAATACTGTATTTGTATTTAAATCCCCTTTTCAAAACTCTAGTCCTGTATCCTTTTTAATCTTCCGAGATTTGTATTCTGAACTTGTGTACTAAGTAACTGGTATTTTTTTCAGGTTCGTATTATATAAAGTGAGGTGTAAAGGATGGAATCTTAATGTGAATATAATTTAAACAAAATAATGTATATGACAATTAGAGCAACAAATCGCCCTATTACTAGTAAAACCATTTAAGTCCAGTAATGCAGCAATTAAAAACAGCAATTAAAACTATTAATCATCAGTGTGGTTTTAGGCGTAATAGATCAACTATTGACCAGATATTTTGTATTCGACAGATAATGGAGAAAAAATGGGAGTATAAGGGTATAGTGAATCAGTTAGCCATAGATTTGAAAAAGACATATGACTCGGTTAAGAGAGAAGTTTTATATGATATTTTTATGGAATTTGGTATTCCCAAGAAACTAGTTCAATTAATTAAAATGTGTCTCAGTGAAACATACAGCAGAGTTCGTATAGGTCAGTTTCTGTCAGATGCTTTTCCAATTCACTGTGGGCTGAAGCAAGGAGATGCACTATCACCTTTACTTTTTAACTTTGCTCTAGAGTATGCCATTAGGAATGTTCAAGATAACAGAGAGGGTTTGGAATTGAACGGGTTACATCAGCTGCTTGTCTATGCGGATGACGTGAATATGTTAGGAGAAAATCCCCAAACGATTAGGGAAAACACGGGAATTTTACTTGAAGCAAGTAAAGCGATAGGTTTGGAAGTAAATCCCGAAAAGACTAAGTATATGATTATGTCTCGTGACCAGAATATTGTACGAAATGGAAATATACAAATTGGAAATTTATCTTTTGAAGAAGTGGAGAAATTCAAATATCTGGGAGCAACAGTAACAAATATAAATGACACTCTGGAGGAAATTAAACACAGAATAAATATGGGAAATGCCTGTTATTATTCGGTTGGGAAACTTTTATCATCCAGTATGTTGTCAAAAAATCTGAAAGTTAGAATTTATAAAACAGTTATATTACCGGTTGTTGTTTATGGTTGTGAAACTTGGACTCTCACTCTGAGAGGAACATAGGTTAAGGGTGTTTGAGAATAAGGTGCTTAGGAAAATATTTGGGGCTAAGAGGGATGAAGTTACAGGAGAATGGAGAAAGTTACACAACGCAGAACTGCACGCATTGTATTCTTCACCTGACATATTTAGGAACATTAAATCCAGACGTTTGAGATGGGCAGAGCATATAGCACGTATGAGCGAATCCAGAAATGCGTACAGAGTGTTAGTTGGGAGGCCGGAGGGAAAAAGACCTTTGGGGAGGCCGAGATGTAGATGGGAAGATAATATTAAAATGGATTTGAGGGAGGTGGGATATGATGGTAGAGACTGGATTAATCTTGCTCAGGATAGGGACCAATGGCGGGCTTATGTGAGGGCGGCAGTGAACCTCCGGGTTCCTTAAAAGCCAGTAAGTAAGTAATTAAAACTATTAATGCACGAAAAATCATAATAAATTCTTTAAATAAGATATTGGGTTTGTTGCCTACAACATTTCGGACTTATTGGATTTTACTAGAATACAGCGCACGGAAAGCCAAGTCGGAGACTGTACTTAACTTATTTTACACAAAAAGTGGACTTAGTTTTACTGGTAATAGGACGAAATTAAGATTGTGTTGGGGACAATTACGTATTCTGTCGTATACGTCAGCGCTCCACGATTGTGTACTGTTTGCAAATCACGTAAGCATAAGCATGAAAGTTTGTAGTTTACGAACTTTCATGTTAACGTCTAACGGCAATGTTTATGTGAATCATTGTGAATGATCCCATTTAATAACCTGGCCCCAAACTTCTGTGTTTATGTTACGGTTATGTTTAATTTTCATTGTGAATGGGCCTTAACATCACTTCATTTATTTACATTTTAAGGGGAGAGGATTATATTTTTTTAAACTTTTTTCCTATTTGGTGTAAATTATTAATTTTTTGAATGTATAGAGCTCATAGCTGTGGCAACTCAACCAAATAAAAATATTTTGAAAAAAAAAAATATTTGGGGGCTCAAATTGGAAAAAAATATACCCAATGCAGGATTGTACTAAAACCGATCGGATCTAAACCGTTTTTAAAAATAGATTCAAACAGTTTTTGCAGTGTTCTACAAACTGTCTGTAATAGAATTATGATATTAGTCCCTACGTTTGTAAAATAAACAATTAAAATTCAGTAACAATTTTCTGATTTCTTTTCTTGCAAACAAACGGACGTATTTTTAAAATGAAATCAAGTAACAAAATTCTGTTACAGAGAAAAGTTTCCTAATAGTCTAAATAATATATGTTCTAAATTTCATGCATGTATCTTTAATAGTTCAGAAATTATATCCATTTTGTCTGGCAATGTAGCAAAAAAAAAATGAAGTTGCTGGAAACCGATAAAAGCGGGCGTGTGATTTAAAAATCCATAGCGCAGGAAGTTTAAAAATGACGTTTCAACATCCGATTAGGGGACCCAAAAACCCATAAAATATTATGCAATGCATTCCACACATATCAAAGGGTATTTTAAAGAAAACATTTTTTTTTTTTAATTTAATTTACCGGAAACAACAATTAAAGTGGGCGAGTGATTTAAAAATCCATAACGCACTAAGTTTAAAAATGGCGTTCCACACATATCACAGAGTATTTTAAGGAATATTTTTCTTTTTGAAAATTTAGTCATTTTTCATCAAAAATACCATCCTCTCCCCTTAAATAAGTTATATTTTTGCGTGATTAATATTGTATTCTATCTTCACGGATGGACCCACTGTACATCGTGCTATGATTACATGTTTGTCATTCCTCATGTGCTAACATTTACTAAGCACGATGATACACAGTTTATTTTGTGTTGCAGTATCAATTCGCTGTTGCATATTTCCAGTTTTGGTTCCGTTATTTTATTGTTATATTTGTTGTTTAAATTTTATTGATGAAGTTACAGGAGAATGGAGAAAGTTACACAACACAGAACTGCACGCATTGTTTTCTTCACCTGACATGATTAGGAACATTAAATCCAGACGTTTGAGATGGACAGAGCATGTAGCACATATGGGCGAATCCAGAAATGCTTATAGACTGTTAGTTGGGAGGCCGGAGGGAAAAAGACCTTTGGCGAGGCCGAGACGTAGATGGGAGGATAGTATTAAAATGGATTTGAGGGAGATGGGATATAATGATAGAGACTGGATTAATATTGCACAGGATAGGGACCAATGGCGGGTTTATGTGAGGGTGGCAATGAACCTGCGGGTTCCTCAAAACCCATTTGTAAGTTATTTTATTTGTTAGCATTTCAATAGAATAGTAATATGCGTTACAAGAGCGGTATGTTGAAGTTTTCATGTTCGAGGAAAAGATTGAAAAAGCGAAACGTAGTTGAGCTTTTTTAATTTCCAAGAATTGAAAGAAAACATACCGCTCGTGTATCGTACATTATTTTGTGCGAAGATCGTTTATTACATACCTGAAAGAGGAATTTATAATTAGGTGCAACGAAATCTCCATCTTGGTGTCTGTTCAATGACGGAAAATTTGCAAAACAAAAATATCTATCTTCAACATTGTTGCTTTAAAATGTTTTCTGTGTTTACTATACTCCAGCAGGCCGTGATATACGTCTGTCTTTTTTTTTCCCCCCAGTCTATGATGAGTCTGGAATCTTGTTGATTTTTTCACGGCTTCCTTAATGTTACTTGCATCACGAATGCAGGAACTTTAGTGGAGTTGTAGAGTTTACTTAATTTTTGCAAATATTTAAAAACAATAATTAACAGTGCAATTTATGTGAAATTGCAGTGGTAAGTTTCCAATTTATAATTATTACTATATTGAACGTCTCTAAAAATAATATGTTAAAAGCCTAAAGCAGTGAAATCAATATGTCACTTAAGCGGTAAGAAGAGGGAAATTGTTGTGTGTGTTAGGTTGGGAATACTGAACGTGGAATTTTAGACTTTCCGCCGATTGGTTTTGTGCGGAAACGAAGTAAATACGCACGATCTCGCACAAACTAATCTTGTGAGAATGCATTTATAATAATTTCTATGTTAACTTAGTTATAGCACCTATACAATATATTTATCTAAATAAAAATAATGTATCAGTAGATAAGTTATAGTGAGGTGATTGAGTGATGATTCCAATTAAGCAACTGAAAGATGACGGCATTGTACTTTAACGTCGCCATGAATTAAACGACCTTTGTCAATTCAGTGCTTATAACCCATATATTTTAAATTTTGTTTTCAAAGAAGTAGGGTAATTGAATAGTTGACAATTTAGTATCGCATAAGTGTGTGTACAGCAGAGTTCGTATAGGTCAGTTTCTGTCAGATGCGTTTCTAATTCACTGTAGGCTAAAGCAAGGAGATGCACTATCACCTTTACTTTTTAACTTCGCTCTAGAATATGCCATTAGGAAAGTCCAGGATAACAGAGAGGGTTTGGAATTGAACGGGTTACATCAGCTGCTTGTCTATGCGGATGACGTGAATATGTTAGGAGAAAATCCACAAATGATTAGGGAAAACACGGGAATTTTATTGGAAGCAAGTAAAGAGATAGGTTTGGAAGTAAATCCCGAAAAGACTAAGTATATGATTATGTCTCGTGACGAGAATATTGTACGAAATGGAAATATAAAAATTGGAAATTTATCTTTTGAAGAGGTGGAGAAGTTCAAATATCTTGGAGCAACAGTAACAAATATAAATGATATTCGGGAGGAAATTAAACACAGAATAAATATGGGAAATGCCTGTTGTTATTCGGTTGAGAATCATCCAGTCTGCTGTCAAAAACTCTGAAAGTTAGAATTTATAAAACAGTTATATTACCGGTTGTTCTTTATGGTTGTGAAACTTGGATTCTCACTTTGAGAGAGGAACATAGGTTAAGGGTGTTTGAGAATAAGGTGCTTAGGAATATATTTGGGGCTAAAAGCGATTAAGTTACAGGAGAATGGAGAAAGTTACACAACGCAGAACTTCACGCATTGTATTCTTCACCTAACATAATTAGGAACATTAAATCCAGACGTATGAGATGGGCAGGGCATGTAGCACGTATGGGCGAATTCAGAAATGCATATAGAGTGTTAGTTGGGAGGCCGGAGGGAAAAAGACCTTTAGGGAGATCGAGACGTAGATGGGAAGATAATATTAAAATGGATTTGAGGGAGGTGGGATATGATGATAGAGAATGGATTAATCTTGCTCAGGATAGGGACCAATGGCGGGCTTATGTGAGGGCGGCAATGAACCTCCGGGTTCCTTAAAAGCCAGTAAGTAAGTGTGTCCAGTTTTTTTATTTTCAAAGTCTGATCACCCTGGACTCCCGAGAACCGACTGAGAAGAATTAGGGAATTCTTAAACTGAATAAAAACAGCAGACATGTTTGAAGATCAAGCCCTGAGGCCCCAGAATATGCAGCGAGCGCTGTTAGTACATTCGTTAATGAAGTCCGTTGACTGTAAGAGCCATTTCTTTGTTGGATTTAAGATTGTATTCACGATGAACGCGCAGACGGAAAAAAAGTCTCAATGGGCCATGTTTTCCCACTAGTAACCGTACGATGCACCTTAGCAATCTTGAATACGTGACGTCGGGGACGGAGATTTTTAACAAACCAACAGAAAGCTTAAAAAAAAAAAGAGAATGAAAAATATAAGGGAATGGCGGGAAACAAAAAAAAAAAATATCTTATCTCTTATTTCCGGCTCGGGTACTGCCGTGCATTTCAAGATGCCGCCTTAGCATCATAAAGGCCTCCGCGGTGCATATCGGGTCCCCGCCTCGCATTTGCATGGCCTGTCTTGCACCTGGATGCTGGCCAACACAGAGATGTACGCGGAGAATCACTAACTAGGCAGGTGACGCTTAAATGTCTGAAATATAATAATAATAATAATAATAATAATAATAATAATAATAATACTAATACTTACTTACTGGCCTTTAAGGAACCCGGAGGTTCATTGCCGCCCTCACATAAGCCCGCCATTGGTCCCTATCCTGAGCAAGATTAATCCAGTCTCTACCATCATATCCCACCTCCCTCAAATCCATTTTAATATTATCTTCCCATCTACGTCTCGGCCTCCCTAAAGGTATTTTTCCCTCCGGCCTCCCAACTAACACTCTGTACGCATTTCTGGATTCGCTCATACGTACTACATGCCCTGCCCATCTCATATTTCTGGATTTAATGTTAATAATTATGTCAGGTGAAGAATACAATGCGTACAGTTCTGTGTTGTGTAACTTTCTCCATTCTCCTGTAACTTCATCCTTCTTAGCCCCAAATATTTTCCTAAGCATCTTATTCTCAAACACCCTTAACCTATGTTCCTGTCTCAAATTGAGAGTCCAAGTTTCACAACCATACAGAACAACCAGTAATATAACTGTCTTATAAATTCTTACTTTCACATTTTTTGACAGCAGACTGGATGATAAGAGCTTCTCAACTGAATAATAACAGACATTTCCCATATTTATTCTGTGTTTAATTTCCTTCCGAATATCATTTATATTTGTTACTGTTGCTCCCAGGTATTTGAATTTTTCCACTTCTTCAAAGGATAAATCTCCAATTTTTATATTTCCATTTCGTACAATATTCTGGTCACGAGACATAATCATATACTTTGTGTTTTCGGGGTTTACTTCCAAACCTATCTCTTTACTTGCTTCCAGTAAAATTCCCGTGTTTTCCCTAATCGTTTGTGTATTTTCTCCTAACATATTCACGTTATCCGCATAGACAAGCAGCTGATGTAACCCGTTCAATTCCAAACCCTCTCTGTTATCTTGGACTTTCCTAACGGCATACTCTAGAGCAAAGTTAAAAAGTAAAGGTGATAATGCATCTCCTTGCTTTAGCCCACAGTGAATTGGAAACGCATCTGACAGAAACTCACCGGTACGGACTCTGCTGTACGTTTCACTAAGACACATAGCCTAGCCTCAGATATCAGCTATAAATTTTCAGGGTGGAAGCGAAGTAATCCTGGAGATTTTCAGAGCGAATAGCTCATGTCGTATGTAAAAAAAAAAGTGTAATACCATATTGATGGAAAAGGCTATAATTTTCTGAGAAAAAAATGTTTGTTCCCAAGTGTTAAACACCTCTTATTCGATAACTATTGTGAGTAGGATCGTGATTTTTATTCATATCTATTAAGAATCATTTATCCCTCTGGCGTATTTTAATAACGTGGACGGTTTTCGTGTAAATGTAATTTAAAAACCACTAATTTGAAGCCACTGAACGAAGCAACCACATTGCAACAATGTAGCCGGAAAGGAAGATGGGAAGTAGTTTACTAAGGCAGACAAACCTGAGATCGTTGACCTCTTACATCTATATTACGAGAAGAAAAAACGGTGTGTTAGCAGCAATGTTGCCACACTGCTGAAACTTTCAACACAATTTTCTAATTAACCTTCGATTTAATCACAAAACGTAATAAAGGTTTTCTTCTCATTTGAGTGTACCCTATCGTCCCTTTCAGTGTGCAAGATTATTTCACTTTCACCCTGAATAATTTGAGTGATAAAATAGACGAATATAGAATAAACTAGTATCGGAATATGTATGATAAGAACTTTCTTGTGTTAAATTTTAACGGACCTTGTTAACATGTTTCGACCTATTTTCGGTCATCTTCGGAACTGGTCGTCGTTGGTCTTGGCGCCTCTTGTTTCCTGTGTGGGTGCGTTCGTAGTGTAGAGTCAAAGAGTGTATGTTTTTGAAATTGAGTTGTGTGTTGAGAATATCGTTGGGGTGTGTTTTCGTGTCTGTATATTTCATATTTTCTAGTGTGTTGAGTTTCTGGAACTAGAACAATATGAAATCTACATACACACGAAAACACACCCCAATGATATTCTCAACACATAACTCAATTTCAAAACACATACACTCTTTGATTCTACACTACGAACTCACCCACACAGGAAACAAGAGGCGACAAGACCAACAACGACCAGTTCCGAAGATGACCGAAAATAGGTCGAAACATGTTAACAAGGTACGTTAAAATTTAACACAAGAAAGTTCTTATCATACATATTCCGAAGTGATACAGTGTTAAAAGTTGTGTAATCAAAATGTATAAACTAGTATCATCATGTATGTATAATGCAAGACGATAATAAGGTATGGACCCAGAGGATACAGAGAACCTGGACTATCAATAACTCGCTAGAGATAATCTATTTCTACAGAAGACGGGGCAGGCCAATATGCCTAAACCTTATCAGTGCTACAAGAAGAAGGAAATGTCCCTTTCAAAAATTTTGCTTTCGGAATAATGCCATTCGGAGGAATGATTGGGTTCCATAGAACACAACTGTAATCGAACCTCGATCTTTGTGTTCAGGCTGATGTCTAAACTCGTGGCTTCTTTTGACGTTTCAATGATTGATCTTCCTTGCCGAAGTCACGTGCCTTATTTTGAGAGATATCAATCAACACACAGCATCACAGATTTCGTAATGACAATGCCTAGCCGACCAGCCGCCAGAGATAAGCGTCTGGGGAGATATTGGATAGAGTCCAGTAGAAGATGTGGGAACTACAAAGTGTCGTGATAGATGACGTCACGTCCGTGACATATCGTGACGTGTACTTCCGCCGCGTTTATACCGGACGGACGGACAGACGGAAGGGTCTTTGAACTTCAGGGTCGAGTAGGGTCATTGGACATGTTCAGTAGCTCCCAAATATGGCCCATCCTTTGTTTACAGAACGTGGATAATTGTTTATTCATTACATTATGGAGGGAATTATGGCACGATAATCTTGGAGGTGTTAACATCATCATTGACAATTAAATAGTAAGCTATATTTTTAGCTCCGTCCATGAATGGCTCGCACTTCGTGTCTTCTGTCTCCAGAAGCACGTGAGTCTATTAGATCTATGCAGACAATTTTTTTCAGCCACTCTTATGTTATTAAAACGCCAGAAAATTGGAAACCGGAATTCACAAAGATCTCAAGTTCATTTAAGTATACATATTTTGTGGAGAAAAAAAAACTATAGGCTATAGGCTTGCAATATAATAGTAGTGAAATAAATATTTTTTTCACAGTTAGGAGTAAAATTTGCATTGGAACCTAAACGTTAGAACAGGTAAACTCATTTAAATATTTAGGTTATAATTTGGCATATTTACCTGTTACTGATATATCTGAAAATATTCAACATTTTAATGGAGCCTTAAGAACCATCAACCAGGTTTTCACAACCACGAAAACCCAAAAACATACCAGGTTAAAAGCATATAAAGTTCTAGCAAGACCTGTCCTCATGTATGGTAGTGAGGCCTGGACTGTCCGAAACTCAGATGTTCAACGCCTAACAACTGCGGAAATGAGATTTCTAAGGAGGACTGCCGGCTACAGCTTGCTTGGCCACAAAAGGAATGAACTAATTATAAAAGAATTGGAAATTACACCTATTTATGAACATCTCAACCACAATAGACAAAAATGGCTTAACAATGTCAATAGATCACATATTCATTATATATGAGGTCTCGCCTATCTCACTGAATATTACACGACTACTATGAAGTAGCCAATGTGTATTATTACCATTTTAATTCGAGAAAAATGGTAATAATGTCAATATAATGGACCGTTCCAGACTCCCAAGACAAATTCTCCGCTATATACCATATGGAAGACGATCTTTGGGACCCCCCCTGAAAAGATGAACGGAGACCGTAACAGGCCACTAGGCCTAATACCTGCAAGGGCGATGATGTTGATGATATTTTTTCACTATCGTGTTTTTTTGCTGTATTTACAGGTATTGCTGTTAGGCCTTGAAAGTTAGAATTCCTACACATAACATAACATTCTTTATAACATAAAATTATATTTAAATAGACCCATTACAGCGCACTTATTTTTGCTTAGTTACCATTATAGTGCAGCTTTTGCGAAGTCTTTGAAATAATATTGCTCTAAATCAATGCAAAATATATACACACAAAAAATGTCATCACAGAATGTTGGATAATTTTGTAGTTATGTGGGAAACGCTTCATTACTGCACAGTGAAATGAATTTTGAAAAAAAAAAAAAAATGTAAATGAATTTTTTTTAATCATAAAAATATATATATATTTTTTTTCATATAACAGAAGGACAAGTGTTTTACACATATCAATTCTCATTATTGTACAAGATACAGTAATGGAGGGAAAAAGTGTTGAATATTTCTAAAATTTTACTGCTGTAACTAACCCCTTAAGTTAGCAACTTAAAGTACATTATGCAACGAGCCTATAATGATAGTAATTAAGACGCGAGGATGTTTATGAAACGAGCGCAAGCGAGTTTCATAATTTTCATACGAACATCTTAATTACCATTATAGGCAAGTTTCATACGACTTTTTATGCTCGACTATATTTCTAACTTGAAATTATTCGTAAGTATTCATGTTATTGTTAAGTGAGTGAGTGCAATAGCCTACCTCATGAATTGTGAGATGTGCGCAGACGCGAAAGTATTGATTTTTTCCGGGAAACGAATATCGAGGACCTTTATAATAGTAAGATAAACATAGTCTTGATATAACCTTGAAATTGAATTCGACATTGAAAAACGAGATGACAAATTGAATTTATTTGAATATTATTTACAATTAACGCTAATTATTATAGTAACAGAACATAACCTTCTGCGACAGTATTGGATTTCCAGCCTCCGTGACGTTTCCCTCGTTGTCTTTCGATTGCATATCCGAGAATAATCGAAAACCTGAACTTTAATGAATAGGTGTACTTTAATGACATACATTAAAGGACTGCTACCAGGTGTATAATTACTACATTTCGGCATGGTCGAGCATAAAATATCTTATTTAATAGCAATATAATTACGTTATTTTCTTTCTAGTCATTATTATTTATTTATAGGCTAATTATTCGCAATAGTCTTATTCAAATATCATGTAAGGTCTCATCTCTGATTTTATCTATGACAATGAAGCAACGGCTCCATAAAACGAGAGTGGAAATCAAAATACTTTAAAAAAAAAAAACTCTTGCTGTCGCTTTGTTTAGCAATGTAGAACTCCGATCTCTGGAGTGAGAAGCCTTCAACCGACTAAATTATGTCTGGTTCTAACTACTGTCAAAACTTATGCTGAGGGGAAAATGTATTGGACATTGTATTGTCATGGCAACGAAGTCAAGACAGCCCGTAGGTAAAGATGTGATATGTGAATTGTTATTTTACTCAAATTGATCAAAGCGTTGTTTGTTAGCACTGTAGATTAAGTTGGAAGTTGTCTCTTAAAATCGGTTCTCCCGCTCACCTTGCGGGTTGTTATCCGTATCGAATAATGGACCGAGAAAGCCACTCAGCGTGGTGCCGCCTGGAACATGGCAACCCTGCTCACTGCAATAGAGGAACAAGGGACCTCGACTGCTGCCAAATCCATGTCAGTGAACGGCGCAATACGGATATCTTATGCGAAGTTTTACCGTCAGATGGCAGGAGCGTTCCATGCGGCGCAACATGTTGTAGGGCTATGTTTTGTCATATGCTACAGTTGATTACGTTTTCCTGCTTGTTGGTTTTCTGTGCGTGTCAAAATTATAGTTAGTCAGTTGTGTTTTATTTAACGACGCTCGCAACTGCAGAGGTTATATCAGCGTCGCCGGATGTGCCGGAATTTTGTCCCGCAGGAGTTCTTTACATGCCAGTAAATCTACTGACATGAGCCTGTCGCATTTAAGCACACTTAAATGCCATCGACCTGGCCCGGGATCGAACCCGCAACCTTGGGCATAGAAGGCCAGCGCTATACCAACTTGCCAACCAGGTCGACTCAAAATTATATTTACAGTTATTTTGTACAGGAACATCATTTTATTTTTACTAACATTTTTAATATTAATCTGTCTATACCTTTAGAGAACCGGAAACACCGCTTGCTCCCCCCTCCAAGACTGGAGTTCGATGATACTGGCGTAAAACACAAATCACTCTACTAGGTATAGGAAGGAAGAAAAGTAGTTCATCCATTTACGTAAACTAGGAAATATCGCGATTTTGAGTTTGATAATTTTCATTAGGTTTTTCTTTAATCAAAGTACAGTACTGTATTAAGAATAAGTGTTTTTACTCACGAAGTGAGTTATCCATGCAAACGTATTCATTATGCGATGTATATTATACTGTATACAGCACATTAGCGTACAATATAGAGAAAGAAGTTAAATTGAAAAATAATCATAATATGAATATTTAAACACAATTTTGAAAATGGTGGCCGTTCATTTCGATACAGGCTTCAGTTCTTTTGTGCATATTATCGCACTATAGACTATTGCATCTAATTCCAATTGCCAGTTTCGTCGTTCGTACTAGTAACTCATGTTGAAATAATTCTATACCTACTCTACGTACTGTTAATTCAATCTTCACTTCTGCCCGACCCGAAAATATAAAATTACTCAGACATGCTATCTACTGTCCGTCCAAGTGGTTATGCCGCAGGATTGTAGAAAGGGAGGAAATCACGTGACAGTTAATTACTTAACGAGGCCCTTTTATTTAAGTTAAATTAAACAGCTGTATAATATTACGTAAACGCCCAATTCCTAAGAGAAATTAATGTTTTCAGAAAAGAGCTAAGACAGCCCAGCTTTTACAGAGGGGCGAGCAGAAGCAGGTGGGGGAAATCGGGATGCGACGTAGGCAAACGGACAGTACCTGTGCGAAAATATGATTCAGTATTGAAAGCTCTTTCGTCACTGGAAAACGCGAACATATTTCTGGAACGTACTATACTCAGTAACTCAGTACTGCTTACTATCTGCGGTCTTGGTTCTGTGTGGAGTTGGAACTTCATTAGTAGAAGGGGTGGGAGTGAAGGATATTAAAAAACTCAGGTACAATAAAAATTGAAGTAAAAATAAAATGATGTCCCTGTATAACCTAGTGTAATTTAATATAATTCAATATTTTCTTACCTCATAATTTAATTTAATTTACAATAAATAATAACGTAAACCTGTATAATATTGAGCGATTCCCCGAGATGGGTGGGGAAATCTGCAGTATGCAGAATATAAGTACGAGTAAATTGAATGTTCATGAACCTAAACAAGAACTTTGAGAACAATATGCACGAATAAAAAAATAGGAAATATGTCGATAGTGAATATTGCCCTCTTTAATAATTAGTATATAAGAACCGTACACTAAAAACAGGATATGCAGCCACCAATGTGTTTTTTTTATAGGGAAGAGACTGTCGAGATTGAATTCCTTGTATTTTTTCTGTAGTTGCAAAAAGGTCAAATGCAATTTTTAATAGGATTATATAATACCCTGGGTATGATCGCAATAGTATCACGATTAGTAGTGTGTTTTGTAGGTTAAGGACATGCACTTTTGAATACTGTGTGGGATGATTTTGAAAATTTGAACTTAAAACATGGCTTTAATAATTAGGGTACAGTACATTAAAAACATTCACGAAATGGATTTCACTAGGGATCGTCCTGGATAATAAACATTCCAGTTTATCGAGAGTTTAATGCAGGCGTAGGCCCTAAACTTCGGAGACTCCTACAACTATTGCATATAATCTAAGCTAACATAGCTCACTATCGAGGTTACATATGTTTTTATTAATTTTTCTTTTTCCTCTTCCAAAATGAAACTATAGTCAACAATTCCTTACTTGAAGTAGTTACTTTTATTTAATAGGTAGCACTTTCGATGCCCAATTTTATTACTTATATATTTTTTTTAAGGTTTAAAGCATATATTCAAAATATTTCGGGACCTGATTGAATACAAAAAGCTTTCCCTGGTGTTTACATATAGGAACATAACAAAAATTTGCCATTTTTAGTTGTTTATAAGAGTATTTAATATACTAATACACTACGTATATCCTCAATGTTTATATACAGAAAAACAAATGCACACGCAAAGCGCATCCCTCATAGTACACGTGCGCTATCTGTTGGTGCTAGTTCAGGATATCCCTATTAGTTGCGATTTTATTTAACAAAATATTACGAATTAGAAAAAGGTATATGAGTTCTATTTCCCGTCTAAAGTTTGTTTTCCCTTTAGTTAGTTATTTAACGACGCTGTATCAACTGCGACTTTACCTAGCGTCGTTAGGATTTCTGATAGCGAGATGAATTCCAGGATTATACTATAGATTACCTGACATTCGGTTTACAGTTGGAAAAATCTAGAAAAAAATATGGAAGGATTCACCGAATCCATATAATTGCTTGAAACTTATGTGCTATTCGTGATGTTACTGTAAGCATGGTTGAGATTGTAAGGATGTTTGGGATTTGAAATAAAAGTTTTATATTTGTTATCATACTGACCGCATTTGAATTTAACAAGGTGAAACGTCCTAGTAAATTGCTTCATATTCGCTTCCTCATTCCATGAGGCCTAGTCTTGAGACAACAATGCAATTGCCACCAGAGTTGTACTCGGGCGCGGGTTCGATTCCCGCTTGGGCGGATTGCCTGGTTGGATTTTTTTTCTAGGTTTTTTCCAAACCGTAAGACGAATGCCAGGTAATCTATGGCGAATCCTCGGCCTCATCTCGCCAAACACCATCTTGCTATCACCCAGTTCATCGATGCTAAATAACCCGCAGTTGATACAGCGTCGTTAAATAACCAAGTAAAAAATTAACTTGATAGTCGAAACGATTCACACATCAACATTACACCAAAGAATTCATTGAAATTGTAATGAACAATAACTTTATTTATTTATTTATTTATTTATTTATTTATTCATTCATTCATTCATTCATTCATTTAGTCCACACCTGTGGAGTAACGGTTAGCACGTCTGGCCGCGAAACCAGGTGGCCCGGGTTCGATTCCCGGTCGGGGCAAGTTACCTGGTTGAGGTTTTTTCCGGGGTTTTCCCTCAACCCAGTATGAGCAAATGCTGGGTAATTTTCGGTGCTGGACCCCGGACTCATTTCACCATCATTATCACCTTCATATCATTCAGACGCTAAATAACCTAAGCTGTTGATAAAGCGTCGTAAAATAACCTAGTCATTCATTTATTCATTTATTTAATCTGGCGGAGTTTAATGCAATGCAAAATGTTCAAATAAACGTAGGCCTACAGTATATAATTACTAAACAGGTTCACACCATTTTTTCCAAGGCGTGTTAAGTGTTGTGACTTAGCACATTTTGGAAGATATTAAAAAGTTTAACAGCGTTGTTACCGAGCACAATATAAATTTATAAAAATTAAATTCTGTTAATAAAGCTCACTTTCCATAATGTTTTAACTACCAAAATCTCCTTTCAGTATCTTCAAGATATTTCCATTTATAAAAAAAAACAGGTTTCTTGAAAGAGTAGCTTTTTGACTTAGCACCATTTGGAAAGTCACTCTTCAATTAAGAAGTAGATTTGAAATAAAAATTATTTATTTTCTTGTCAGCCCTAAGTGTCCCTTAACACAGACATTTTTATGAATTTAAAAAGAAGTTAACCGTAAACATGTATCAAAAATAATATTCAAGTTTGAATGATGTAAAAAAATTCGTAGCTCGAAAATTAAATTGCATTTTCACAAAAAAAAAAGTCTTAAAATAACGCTAAAAGTGCCAGGAATAAGCTGTACAAATTCCACTAATGTAGGCTACTCCCAATAGTATCTGAAAATATGTTAAAAACCATTAATGTAATATAGGTTAAGATAGGAGGGGTCCGGATTCCCAAACGTTGATAAGCGATCCATTAAATAAATTAGAAATCCTAGAAAATATCTCTGTATTTAGACTGCACTAATTATTGCCCGTTTCAGCGGATCATTTGTATGGAAGTCTCCCGATCAATAAAATAACATGAAGTGATGTGTCCTTAAAAACGAGTGTACTAAAATTAAATGGGCTGATTATTTGGGACGTGCAGCAAGCAATACACACAGTAAAAGAGGTGCAAAAGTCGATTGGAAAAATAACAATAAAAGTGGTCTGTACTTCTATAGAAAGCAGTTTAGAGAACCATAATATAGGAGTCTGTGTTTTAATTAGCTTTTATGCGAAGTATCTTTAACGCAAGAATATTTTCGCAGTTCGGAGATATTTTCGTAGTACTGTTCTGTGTAAATGATTACAGAATTCGATGAGTGAAATTAAAGTTGCATAGCATATTTCCTAAAACAGTAAATTCCTTCTTTTGGTTAATTTTTCAATATGTTTTATTTATTTCAATCGTGACTCTATTTGTCTACGCACAACCTTCAACCGAAGCTACAGCAAAGATGTTCAAGTGTTGTTGATAAATTTAAGTCTGTTCTTTCTTACTCTGCCATCTAATTTATGTCTCAATAACGAAGAATTTCATGTTTTGGTACCGTACCAAAAATCTGAATTAGGTTTTCTATTACTCCAGTAGAACAGTGGGGATATTATTCCCTTTTGAAGTTAATGAGATACGAGGCGCATCCAGAAAGTAAGTTTCCCTATTAAAAAAAAAAAGAACACACACTTTCAGGAAAACATTTATTGGCAACAGGTACAGCAATGTTTCAGCTATTTTTCAACATAGCCACCATCAGAATTGAGACACTTGTCGTATCGTGTGATCAACTTTTGTATCCCTCTGTCGTAGAACTCTGCCGCCTATGAATGGAACCAGCGTGTGACAGACGTCTTCAGCTCTTCGTCGTTGCCAAAACGCTTTTCACTGTTTCACCTCTTGGAAGGAAGTCAATGAGCAGAATGCCCTTCCTGTCCCAGAACACCGTGCACATCACTTTCCGTACCGACAGCGTCTGTTTGAATTTCGTCCTGACCGGAGATTCACTATGCCGCCAATGCATTGACTGCTGCTTGGTTCGTCATCATTGATGAGGGACGGTCGCCCACTGCGCTCTTCATCATGGACACTTTGATGACCTTCGGAAAACTGCCTACACCAGCGACGCACCATCTGCTTACTCATGATGTTCGGCCCATAGACCTGACAGAGCCGCCGATGAATTTCAATTGGCGCAATGCTTTGTGTATTAAAGAACGTTATCACCGACCGAACCTCGCAGGCGGCGGGAGAAGGAATAAGAGCTTCCATTTCGGACCACTGCTGCCACGCTATTGGCACCAGGCGGGACCTGTCCGGCTGGCATATGATTGATACGTCATAAATCTGTTACGCATGCGCAATTGACACGGCTATTTACGTTTACTTCCAAGGGGAAAAAATCGGAAAACTTACTTTCTGGATGCGCCTCGTACATTGTATTATACATACAGTCGGACTGGGTAGCACAGTCTGTATAGCGCTGTCCTTCTGTGCTCGAGATTGCAGGTTCGATCCCGGCCCAGGTCGACGGCATTTGAGTGTGCTTAAACGCGACAGGCTCATGTCAGTAGATTTACTGGCATATAAAAGAACTCCTGCGGGACAAAATTCCGGTACACCGGAGACGCTGATATAACCTCGGCAGTTGCGAGCGTCGTTAAATAAACCATAATTTAATTTTTTTACATACATACATACATACATAGACTAGTCCACACCTCTGGAGTAACGGTTAGCGAAACCAGGTGGCCCGGGTTCGAATCCCGGTCGGGGCAAGTTACCTGGTTGAGGTTTTCTCGTGATTTTCCCCTCAACCCAATATGAGCAAATGCTGGGTAACTATCGGTGCTGGACCCCGACTCATTTCATCGGCATTATCACCTACATCTCATTCAGACGCCAAATAACCTAATATGTTGATATAGCGTCGTAAAATAACCTACTAGAATAAAAGAATACATAGACTATATTACATTACATTACATACCTAGGCCCTATATAAAAAAGTAACGCTTAATGTATATTCGTAAATAAGAGAAAGGAAACAAATTAAAAACTATCAACATGAAATAAATAAATAAATTACCGCTGTATTCGAAAGTAAATAAAACTTAACAAACATTACTGGTGAGTTAGAACATAGAGCTGAAAGAAAACGAAAACATATAGTATTACCACAGTCTACTATATACAGTCGCGAAGCTTGAGGTGTTTTTTTACAAATCTCGTGATAAAGCGCTCCAAGCGGTTAGCAACTAGAAACAATGGTCGACTTTGGACTGTGTCGTATTTCTATCGAGTGCTAGCTCGTTGCGTATTTCACATTGATGCTTGTGAAATGTTCGTTATTGGTTGTAATGAAAATGTTAATGGCTAAAATATAATAATTGGAATAATAATATAGGACAAGGAGGAGACTTTGTAGTGCTATAAATTGTAGCAACAGTAAGAGAAAGAGGCCAGAGTTATCCGATTTCCGAAAGATTCAGAAACTGTGCAGAAACAAAACTATTAATTTGAAGTTCTTTGTGACTGTTAGAATACATTATATCCTTAAATTTCACAATGAAATGTTTCAGTCTAACCGAAAGGACATTAGATACCGGTTAAAGTTCTGTCACTTAGGCTGCTAAATTTCCAGAGAAATAAAGGTTAGGTGTACTTTTTTTTTCAGAGGATATATTTTTAATTGTAGCTATTAATTTTGTTATTATTTTTATGTGTTATTTTACTAAAGACGTAGAAAAATTAAGTTTGTTTAAATGAAATTTATTGATCACGTTTTATTTCCAATTCTGGTGTGATTATTATTGCTTAACCTCAACCCACTTTGTTAACTACGTAAGCCTACACTACAAGTACCGCTACACGTAAGTTACTCCATTAATTCATATTTCCATTATTATTATTGTTGTAAAGAGAAATGCAAATTAATATTTATTGGTTTCATAATCAATTATCGCTATCGCTATAATCTTGAATGAGTGAAGCTATTGTAGTAAATTTCAGTTCGTTTTGCACAAACAAAAAATATATTAACTTATTTCTTGCAGGTATCTTCGAGCTTATGGTGGAATTTAATATGCATTCATTAAAATAATAAATTAACTTTATGCATTTAATATTTCAATAATGGAAGGAAGGTGTTAATTTTTTCCAAAAGAACACGACAACAAACGTGTAACATATTTTGTCGGCTGCTGGGAGAGAGATCTGCGATGATGAGGCGATAATAGCGATCCTAGTGGTGGGCAACTACCCATGTTTGCATTTTTACTACATATTGAGCTTCGCGACTGTATATAGTAGACTGTGGTATTACTTTGTAATGAGACATATTGTGAATTAAAAAGACATACATACATAGCCTACATATACACACTGACACACACACGCACGCATACATACCTACAAAAAAAAATTGCCGACAAATTTTGAGTGAAGCCCTCTATTAAAAGCAGGATTATTTAATGTGGCGTACGCAGTGTCTACCAGGTAGATCCCGAAACTTTGATTTCCTAGGGAAGTCGCACTAAATATTTTATCGCTCTTAAAAATCCATCTTTCTCAACGGGCTGTTAACCTGTGAACATTTTACTCAGTGACTAGTATAGTATTTTCTGCTGAAGTACGATCGAAAATTTAGGAAAACAGTTTTGAACATATCAGTGTCAGAATCGAGTGGGCTATAACTCACTTCTAATATTTCTGGAAGTTGATAAAAGAGGATCATTATAAAACGGCCCACAGACACAGCGATCGTTGTGTAAGCCGTCGTAGATACAACTGCGGTTGCTTCGATGCTTTGAGCGGTAATCTCAGCGTGTGTGACGTTGTAGTACAACTGCAGTACGTCGCGGTCGAATTGGACGGCAGTCGGAGCTTCCATAAAACCTGTCATTCTACCGGTTGCAACGTGTAGAGATTCTTACGACCGATAATAATATTTGTAGTACAGTTTCACTTCTCTTGTGTTAGGTGCTCTGATTATATTTTCTTTTTTTTTTATAATTACTTAGTGACATGTTCGCCATGGACTTAAAACCAAACATTTTGGGAAGAATTTATAGAATTACTCGTATTCAGACAAAATAGTTTCTTGTGGATGTGAAGTCAAACGATTATCTTCATGTGAGTTTCCTGTTGGCAAATATCTTAGCGTGACAGATAACCTTTCCTCTGCAGTTATTAAATCTCTCATCATTATTTTTTTCGTAATTTTGTTTCTTACTAAGTTCAGTAAAGCGTTTAATGTTTCACTACCATTCTTAAATGTCATAGTAAATAATTCATATCGTAATTTTCTCAGTAATTTTATTTCTAAGGTTCAATAAAGCGTTCAATTTTTCACTACCATTCTTAAATAATTTTTGAAATCAAGGGGTTCATTTTCATGTAATATATATATATATATAAATCAACACGTTCATTTTCACGTAGTTTCGTAGTAGGTTAAATTCATATTGTAATTTCCTTCGCAATTACTTACTTACTTACTTACAAATGGCTTTTAAGGAACCCGAAGGTTCATTGCCGCCCTCACATAAGCCCGCCAGCGGTCCCTATCCTGTGCAAGATTAATCCAGTCTCTATCATCATACCCCACCTCCCTCAAATCCATTTTAATATTATCCTCCCATCTACGTCTCGGCCTCCCTAAAGGTCTTTTTCCCTCCGGTCTCCCAACTAACACTCTATATGCATTTCTGGATTCGCCCATACGTGCTACATGCCCTGCCCATCTCAAACGTCTGGATTTCAAGTTCCTAATTATGTCAGGTGAAGAATACAATGCGTGCAGTTCTGTGTTGTGTAACTTTCTCCATTCTCCTGTAACTTCATCCCGCTTAGCCCCAAATATTTTCCTAAGCACCTTATTCTCAAACACCCTTAACCTATGTTCCTCTCTCAGAGTGAGAGTCCAAGTTTCACAACCATACAGAACAACCGGTAATATAACTGTTTTATAAATTCTAACTTTCAGATTTTTGGACAGCAGACTGGATGATAAGAGCTTCTCAACCGAATAATAACAGGCATTTCCCATATTTATTCTGCGTTTAATTTCCTCCCGAGTGTCATTTACATTTGTTACTGTTGCTCCAAGATATTTGAATTTTTCCACCTCTTCGAAGGATAAATCTCCAATATTTATATTTCCATTTCGTACAATATTCCCGTCACGAGACATAATCATATACTTTGTCTTTTCGGGATTTACTTCCAAACCGATCGCTTTACTTGCTTCAAGTAAAATTTCCGTGTTTTCCCTAACCGTTTGTGTATTTTCTCCTAACATATTCACGTCATCTGCATAGACAAGAAGCTGATGTAGCCCGTTCAATTCCAAACCCTGCCTGTTATCCTGAACTTTCCTAATGGCATATTCTAAAGCGAAGTTAAAAAGTAAAGGTGATAGTGCATCTCCCTGCTTTAGCCCGCAGTGAATTGGAAAAGGATCAGATAGAAACTGACCTATACGGACTCTGCTGTATGTTTCACTGAGACACATTTTAATTAATCGAACTAGTTTCTTGGGAATACCAAATTCAATAAGAATATCATATAATACTTCCCTCTTAACCGAGTCATATGCCTTTTTGAAATCTATGAATAACTGATGTACTGTACCCTTATACTCCCATTTTTTCTCCATTATCTGCCGAATACAAAAAATCTGATCAATAGTCGATCTATTACGCCGAAAACCGCACTGATGATCCCCAATAATTTCATCTACGTACGGAGTTAATCTCCTCAAAAGAATATTGGACAAAATTTTGTACGACGTCAACAAAAGTGATATTCCTCGAAAGTTACCACAGTTCGTTTTGTCCCCCTTTTTAAAAATAGGTACAATTATGGACTCCTTCCATTGTTCTGGTACAATTTCCTTTTCCCAAATAGCAAGTACAAGTTTATAAATTTCGCTATATAATGCACTTCCACCCTCTTGTATTAATTCTGCTGGAATTTGATCGATACCTGGAGACTTGTACTTTTTCAGATTTTCTATCGCAATTTCGACTTCTGAAATTGTGGGTTCGGGTATAAATGGCTCAGCAGTTTGTATTTCAATATCGTCCCGATCATTTCTATTTGGCCTATGTACATTTAGTAGTTGCGCAAAATAGTTTTTCCATCTGTTTAGGATTGATGAAGAGTCTGCAAGCAAGTCACCATTCTCATCCTTGATCACATTTACCCTTGACTGATATCCGTTCTTAAATTCCTTTATACCCTTATATAAATCTCGAATGTTTTTATTCTTACTATTTGTTTCTACCTCATTCAGTTTTTCCTTCAAGTAACCTCTCTTTTTATTCCTAAGTGTACGACTTGCTTCCCGTCTTTCATTGAAATAATTATCTCTATTCTCCTCAACTGGATCCTGTAAGAATTTCAATTTTGCCTGTTTCCTTCTTTCTACTACCATGCAACAATCTTCATCAAACCACGGTTTCTTTTTCTTAGTTTCATAATAACCTATGCTCTGCTCAGCTGCAATTTTGATACTATCTCTGATATTTTCCCACACGCTATTAACATCTAATTCTTTCTCAACTTCGTCGGAACTTTCTAAAGTGGCAAACCTATTCGAAATTTCGACCTGATAATTTTGCTTAGCTTCCTCGTCCTTTAATTTCAAAATATTGAATTTAGTAATATTAACTTGTTGCTCTACTCGCTTGGCTACTGATAATCTTTCTCTTAATTCTCCAATCACCAAGTAATGGTCAGAATTACAGTCTGCACCTCTGAAAGTTCGAATATCTACTATACTAGTATGTCTCCGTTTATCTATCAAGACGTGATCTATTTGGTTGTGTGTCAATCCATCTGGAGAAGTCCAAGTATATTTATGTATATCCTTATGGGGGAATGTTGTACTTTTGACAATTAAATTTTTCGATGTGGCAAAGTTGACTAATCTAACTCCATTGTCACTACTAATTGCGTGTAGGCTCTCTTTTCCAATAGTTGGTCTAAAAATATCCTCCCGTCCTACTTTAGCGTTGAAATCCCCCAATAAAATTTTCATATGATATCTAGGGAACTGATCAAAAGTATGTTCCAATTCCTCATAGAAGCTATCCTTTATATAGTCGTCTTTCTCTTCTGTAGGGGCGTGAGCATTTATAACTATGATGTCGCACCATCTACCCTTAAGTACTAAATATGATAACCTGTCACTGATAAATTCGACCTTTTTTACTGCTGATTTTATTCTTTTATGTACAAAGAATCCTGTTCCTAATTGGTGATTATTGTTTCCTTCCCCATAATACAACAAGTAATCTCCTATTTGTGATATGCCATTCCCATCTAACCTAACCTCTTGTACTCCCACAAAGTCTATTCTATATCTAGCTAGTTCTTTTGCTACTAATGTTACCCCTCCTGTTCTATAAAGACTAGTTACGTTCCAAGTGCCAAATCTCAAAACCTTATTCCTTTGCTGTGGTCGTGCCAGAGAATCAGTCCTATTCCGAGGCTTACTGTAGGAATTCGTAACAAGCTGTTTTTTACGGTGATGGGTTGTTAGCCCTTCGCCCAACCCCCAAGCTGGAGGACCACCCCTTATCGGCTGTCCACGACTGCTTATTCAATATATTCGCAGCTACCCTCCATATCTGGAGGCCGTCTCCTCTATCCGCAACCTGAGGACGCGCCATGCCGTGGTGATAGGGACCCACCATACATGGATTTCCTTCGCAATTATGATTCTAAATTCAATAAAGCGTTCTATTTTTCACTATTATTCTTAAATAAATTTTCAAATCAAAAGGTTCATTTTCACGTGAAATATATATACTTTTTTAAATCAACAAGTACAATTTCAAGTAAATTTCGTATTGGGCTAAATTCATATTGTAATTTGCTTCGTAATTTTGTTTGTAAATTTAATAAAGCGTTCAATTTTTCACTACCATTCTTAAATAGGCTATTTTTTAAAACCATAAGGTTCATTTTCATGAAAAATATTTTTTTTAATCACCAGATTCATTTTCATATAAGTCTCATAGTAAATTCATATCGTAATTTGCTTCCTAATTTTGTTTCTAAACTCAACAAAGCGTTCAATTTTTCATTACCATTCTTAAATATTTTTTTTAAATCAACGGGTTCATTTTCACGTAAAATAATTTTTTTAATTAACAGGTTCATTTTCACGTTTCTCATATTAAATTCATATAGTAATTTTCTACGTGATTTTGTTTCTTACTAAGTCCAATAGAGCTTTGAATGTTTCACTACCATTCTTAAATAATTTTTGAAATCAATACGTTCATTTTCACGTAACATATTTTTTTTAATTAACAGGTTCATTTTCATACAAGTTTCATAATAAATTCATATCGTAATTTCTTCCTAACTTTGTTTGTTACTAAGTTCAACAAAGCGTAGAATGTTTCATTATCTATTCTTAAATAATTTTTCTTAATCAACAAGTTCGTTTCCACATAACTCCCGCAGTAAATTGATATGAGAATACTCATTTATTTTTAACAATTATCTACTACTTCTTGCAACATTTTGTTCTTTTATTTTTCTTCCCTTCAGTATCATCTCAGCCACCGTCGTGGCTCAGTCGGTTAACGGGCTTGCCTGCCGGTCTGAAGTTGCGCTCGGGCGCGGGTTCGATCCCCGCTTGGGCTGATTACCTGGTTGGGTTTTTTCCGAGGTTTTTCCCAACCGTAAGGTGAATGCCAGGAAATCTATAACGAATCCTCGGCCTCATCTCGCCAAATACCATCTCGCTATCACCAATCTCATCGACGCTAAATAACCTAGTAGTTGATACAACGTCGTTAAATAACCAACTGAGAAAAGTATCATCTCATAAAGCACTGTCGTAAGAATCGCAGGTTTCTTCTTCTTTGATGGCACTTCGTTCCTGACTACTCCTGCAACATCACCGACATGAAAACATTCACGTTTCAGCCATTATGACTTATAGAACTATAATTATTTACATTTGTGAGGAAAAACAGCTAACCACATGTATGAACGAATTTATTTCTAACTTGTACAGGGACATCATTTTATTTTTACTAACATTTTTAATACTAACCTGGCTATACCTTTGGATTAATGATTGAGACCCGGAAACACCGTTTGCTACCTCCTTCCACGACTGGAGTTCGATGATACTGGCGTAAAATACAAACAAATCACTTTACTAGGTATAGGAGGGAAGAAAAGTAGTTCATCCATTTACGTAAACTAGGAAATATCGCGATTTTGAGTTTGATAATTTTCATTAGGTTTTGTTTAATCAAAATACAGTACTGTATTAACAATAAGTGTTTTTACTTACGAACTGAGTTATCCATGCGAACGTATTCATTATGCAGTGTATATTATACTGTCTACAGCACATTAGCGTACAATATAGAGAATGAAGTTAAAATAAAAAATAATTATAATACGGATATTTAAACACATTTTTTAAAATGGTGGCCGTTCATTTCGATACAGGCTCAGATCTTTTGTGCATATTATCGCACTATAGACTATTGCGTCTAATCCCAATTACCAGTTTCGTCCTTCATACTTAGTAACTCATGTTGAAGTAATTCTGTACCTACTCTATAAAAGAGTACCTTACGTACTGTAAATTCAGTCTTCACTTCTGCCCGACCCGCACAGATAAAATTACTCATACTACTGTCCGTCCAAGTGGTTATGCCGCAGGATCGTAGAAAGGGGGGGAAATCACGTGATAGTTAATTACTTAACGAGGCGCTTTTATTTAAGTTATTTTAAACAGTTGCATAATATTACGTAGAAGTCCAATTAATTCCTAACAGAAATTGTTTTCAGAAAAGAGCTAAGAAAGCCCAGCCACTAGTCTTTACAGTGGAGCGAGCAGAAGCAGGTGGGGGAAATCGGGATGCGACGTAGGCAAACGGACGACAGTACCTGTGCGAAAATATAATTCAATATTGGAAGTTTTCGTCACTGGAAAACTCGAAAATATTTCTGAAACGTACTATAATCACTAACTCAGTACTGCGGCCTTGGTTCTGTGTGGAGGACAGCTGGAACTTCGTTAGTAGAAGGGGTGGGAGTGAAGTACATTAAAAAACTCAGGTACAATAAAAGTTGAAGTAAAAATAAAATGATGTCCCTGTATAACGTATCCTATAACATTTGTTATGTCTGAGGGCCGTTTAACTCAGATTTCAGCTTTTTAACGAAATGAATCCCTAACTTCTTTAATGAAAATTATTTAGTACGCTCAATGGGATAGAAAACCGTAAAATAATAATAGTAGTAGTAATAATAATGTACAATGTAACTATCTATATTTTATACAATATGTAATAAATCCATTAATTGAAAGAAGAGCAGACCACGACATCTCTAGGCACCGACAGAACTAAAGTTCGCAGTTAGACTGCAGCTGGGGGACCATACAGGTTTATAACCGACGTTCGCTTGTTCCTCAGTTGAATGGAAGACCGTAGAGTCTGTGAATAGGGAAGGAGTTTACCATATAACATCATATTTTCAGCGGTATACATCTTCAACTGAAATATCTTTTTACGATCATTGTTTCAAAATAGAACTCTAACGACAGTTTTTTTTTTTTTTTTAATTATTCGGTACTTACTTCGAAAGGAAAGTGTAGAGTGTGTGTTTTATGTCGTCTAATTAAATGCAAGGGAGATATTTTATACAGTAAGTATTAATCTAGGATATAGGCCTATAAATGAAGTTTACTTAATCGTAATAGTGAAAATTAATAAGAAGTACTGTTTACACATACAGTTGCTAATGGAATGCAAGAACATTATTTTTTTTTAGAAGTAATGTTAGAATAATAGATACTTATGTTATAATCAACAAATTTTATATGATCAGTTTAAATATAATGTTGTAGATATATTTATGACATGACAAATTCGCTTATAACCTACGTACCTCGTAATTTGTAACTGTTTAATACTGTATACCGTATATTTAAGTTAAAGATAATGCAAGATGAAATCCATAATAATAATAATAATAATAATAATAATAATAATAATAATAATAATAATAATAATCTTTTGGACCTATCCAACGTTTGAAGGGTCGATCTAAGTATCTCTCGCCCGCTGGTTGGTAATTTAAAATGTGACGAGGTATTCTGGTACGGTTCATTCTTATGAGTATTTTAGTTGCGCTCGGGGTGAGTTCGATTCCTTCTTGGGCTGATTCTTGTTTGGGTTTTTCCGAGGTTTTCCCCAACCGTAAGGTGAATATCAGGTAATCTGGCGAATATTCGTCATCATCTCGCCAAATACAATCCCACGATCACAAATTTCAACGCAGTAGTTGATACAGTGTCGTTAAATAACTAAGTAAAAAGACACCAATTTCACTTGAATTTTACTTACATTTGACTTCGTCGAGGGAAAGTTAAATATTATCTCTGAATATGGATCAGGCACTTTACTTTATATGACCTAACTTCTGACTGGAAGTCAAGACGAAGAAAAGTTGAAGTAACGTTCTTACGGTCTCGTAAACACTGAATGGAGAGAAAGACTTGGATGAGTAGTTCCCTACAATGAGATTTACTCGGTACGGTTGCTATAGTGATGTAAACTAGAGTGCGTACCTTATTTGCAACTAACAATATTAAAAATGAATTACTTACTTACTTACAAATGGCTTTTAAGGAACCCGAAGGTTCATTGCCGCCCTCACATAAGCCCGCCATTGGTCCCTATCCTGTGCAAGATTAATCCAGTCTCTATCGTCATATCCCACCTCCCTCAAATCCTTTTTAATATTATCCTCCCATCTACGTCTCGGCCTCCCTAAAGGTCTTTTTCCCTCCGGTCTCCCAACTAACACTCTATATGCATTTCTGGATTCGCCCATACGTGCTACATGCCCTGCCCATCTCAAACGTCTGGATTTTAAGTTCCTAATTATGTCAGGTGAAGAATACAATGCGTGCAGTTCTGTGTTGTGTAACTTTCTCCATTCTCCTGTAACTTCATCCCGCTTAGCCCCAAATATTTTCCTAAGCACCTTATTCTCAAACACCCTTAACCTATGTCCCTCTCAGAGTGAGAGTCCAAGTTTCACAATCATACAGAACAACCGGTAATATAACTGTTTTATAAATTCTAACTTTCAGATTTTTGGACAGCAGACTGGATGATAAGAGCTTCTCAACCGAATAATAACAGGCATTTCCCATATTTATTCTGTGTTTAATTTCTTCCCGAGTGTCATTTATATTTGTTACTGTTGCTCCAAGATATTTGAATTTTTCCACCTCTTCGAAGGATAAATCTCTAATTTTTATATTTCCATTTCGTACAATATTCTGGTCACGAGACATAATCATATACTTTGTCTTTTCGCGATTTACTTCCAAACCGATCGCTTTGCTTGCTTCAAGTAAAATTTCCGTGTTTTCCCTAATCGTTTGTGGATTTTCTCCTAACATATTCACGTCATCCGCATAGACAAGAAGCTGATGTAACCCGTTCAATTCCAAACCCTGCCTGTTATCCTGAACTTTCCTAATGGCATATTCTAGAGCGAAGTTAAAAAGTAAAGGTGATAGTGCATCTCCCTGCTTTAGCCCGCAGTGAATTGGAAAAGCATCAGATAGAAACTGAAAAAAAAGTAGAAATTAATATTTCTTTTGTTATTTTAGCGTTGATTTTAAATGATACTAGATAAAATTGCAATTTAATTATATCAACATTCTGAAAATTGGAAACATTTATGAAGGTAAGTTTTCCTGAAACTTGGATGTTACAGAAGGACGGATGGAACGCCAATCGAGTCTTCGAGATTCATCGTATCACGCATTTCTTCTCAGATCTACTGCGTCGCATTCTGGGTGGCAGCTTCATCATCAGAAGGTAGGACACGTTTCTAACGAAATAATTGAATAATGTACGCTTGTACGATCTCATTTTGGTTTTTGCCATCGTGATGAACATTAAAATAATTTTCATAGCGACTTCAATCGTTTAGTTCGCGAGTATTTCGCGAGAGTGAGGACATCAGTAGCTGGAAAACAGAGTAGGGGATTGATCAATTCATTTCTTGTACTGTGTTATTCAATAAACTACCCTTTCGACTGCAATCTACATTGAGACCTGTATTACACGACCACTGATATTTCCATGTAAAATTATTGTTCTCTTAAGGGGATAGTTGATTAGTTGGGTGATGATTTTTTTTTTATTCCCGATGAGGAGTTAAACTGCTGTACGTAAATAAAATTAAGACCTAGAATGATTCTTAATTTAATAAGTTGTGTGAAGAATTTTATCCTCTAAGTCAGCGTTTCTCAAACTATGTTCCCGCGGACCACCTATGGTCCTCGAGGTTTAGTCTTGTGGTCCTTCAAAAAAAAAAAAAAAAAAAAAAAAGAGAGAGAGAGAGAGAGAGGGAGAAGAAAAAATAAAATTCGAACGAATTGCATATCACATTTGTAGCTTAAAATCTCAGAGTTTGGAAATGACACATGGCAATCGAATTTCACTTTTTCTCCCAGTACAGATATTTTATGAAATTTATTACCCTACCCGTCTATCGACTTCCCACTCTACTCTCAGCAACAAAAGAGGGATTTAAAGGACTATATACGTGGTGTTTTTCAACATCTTATCTCTGCACATCTGGCGCCGCACCTGTAACTCAGCCAGGGTTCACCCAAATTTATAACAGAGGACCAAAGTACCGAATCTTAATTCAATTTTAAAATATAAGTACACTGATATTAAAATATGCTACGAAAATGATACATTTTCTTTCGAAGGGAACAAGAGTAAGGTGGTCCGCGGAATTGTTCTGACTTTAAAAAGTGGTCCCCACTTCAAAAACGTTTTAGAAACGTTGCTCTAAGTCATTACTTTTACTTTAGAAAATCATAAATTGAATTCTACGTCATCTTATTACACTTTTTGTACGATTTAATTCTATAAACTGCCATTGAAAATTTCAAGAAGTCCATTTATACAGGTTGTAAGGGGTAGAAATATCGTCCTTTTCACAGTCATCAGGGACGGTCTACAGGATCAAAAAATGTCCATACAACATAGGGTCAAAACTTGATAGTTTTCCCAGAAAAAATATTTCTTCTCTTATTTTATTCGCGTTACACTGCTTATATAGTTAGTAAAATTACGAAAAGAATTACATCAGTAGGTATATCTAGCAAAGAGTTAATATTAGTTTAAATACATATTTATGTGTTCTATTACATTTTCGTGAGAGTAAATAAAATTGCATGCTTAAATTTGTTAATATTCTGACGTGAGAGACGTGGCAACGTGTTCAGCAGGCAGTACTCTGCACAGACGTACGTACAGATGTCAGCTGAGTTCAAGCTCCCTGTCCATAGCTCTACTGTCGAGCGGATGACAGTTCAGTACAGGGTATTCGATAAACAACTTCACAGTTTAGGAATATAATATGTTATTAATTTATGGAGAAAGTCGTCGTAATTCAAGTGAGGCAAGAAGATGTACCGTCAATGTTTTCCGCAATGAAGGTTACCTAATCGGCGAACTTTTGTGGCGGTTTCTCAGCGATTATTAGAAACTAGGAGTCTCTTACCTCGTTTCGAAAATCACACAAACAGAAATTTGTTTAAAAATGTACTGATTTACGGAAGCGGGAGAGATTAAAATGTTGCATTAGATGAAAAGTTCGTGTGATTTTCTGCAGTAAACCATTATTGTTTTTCAATTTCCGGGATTTTGTAATCCACTTCACAAACTTGTACTGTACAACATTTTTGCACGATCATATTTTTAAAATTGTAAATATATATATATATATATATATATATATATATATATATATATAATTTGAACTGGTAATGGAAATTACGAGAAAACGGCTGAACGGATTTTAATAAATGACCCCTCATTTTGAAGCTTGGAACTCAAAGTTTTTCACGAAATTGTAGTTTTCAGTGAAATGTAAATTTTTCAACATAATTTTCCTATTTTCCAAAATTCATCTGTCGTCAGTTTTGAGAACTAGCTAATTGCATTTCAGACTAAAACAAAACACACACTACAGTAAACAATATTACACGAAGGCCTTGATCTGCAAGAATGCTGACATATTTAGAGTTCAAATTAAATTGGTTATTAAAAACTTAACTTATTTACTTACTTACTTACTGGCTTTTAAGGAACCCGGAGGTTCATTGCCGCCCTCACATAAGCCCGCCATTGGTCCCTATCCTGAGCAAGATTAATCCAGTCTCTACCATCATATCCCACCTCCCTCAAATCCATTTTAATATTATCTTCCCATCTACGTCTCGGCCTCCCCAAAGGTCTTTTCCCCTCTGGCCTCCCAACTAACACTCTGTATGCATTTCTGGATTCGCCCATACGTGCTACATGCCCTGCCCATCTCAAATGTCTGGATTTAATGTTCCTAATTACGTGAGATGAAGGATACAATGCATGCAGCTCTGAGTTGTGTAACTTTCTCCATTCTCCTGTAACTTCATCCATTTTAGTCCCAAATATTTTCCTAAGAACCTTATTCTCAAAAACCCTCAATCTCTGTTCCTCTCTCAAAGTGAGAGTCGAAGTTTCACAGCCATGCAGAACAATCGGTAATATAACTGTTTTATAAATTCTAACTTTCAGATTTTTTGACAGCAGACTGGATGATAAAAGCTTCTCAACCGAATAATAACAGGCATTTCCCATATTTATTCTGCATTTAATTTCCTCCCGAGTGTCATTTATATTTGTTACTGTTGCTCCAAGATATTTGAATTTTTCCACCTCTTCGAAGGATAAATCTCCAACTTTTATAGTTCCATTTCGTACAATATTCTGATCACGAGACATAATCATATACTTAGTCTTTTCGGGATTTACTTCAACCCTATCTCTTTACTTGCTTCAAGTAGAATTTCCGCGTTTTCCCTAATCGTTTGTGGATTTTCTCCTAACATATTCACGTCATCCGCATAGACAAGAAGCTGATGTAACCCGTTCAATTCCAAACCCTGTGTGTTATCCTGAAACTTAACTTACTAAAAATAATTTACAGGTTCGATTCTGTGGTGTGTAATTTTCTGGATACAGCTGTGTATTGGATATTAAAAACTACAAAACTTGAGGTGGTTTGATGTTATTACTACCATTAGAAATGAAATATTATTGTAGTTAATGCCATGATGTGACTATTTTTCATTAATTATACATAATAATTCTATATTGATGATATGAAAGTGAAACGTTTTGGGGTTATATAAGTAGATGTAGAGAATAACTTAAATTAGATTTTGATTTCTATATTTTACTGAGTGGCGGCTATATAGTATATATATATATATATATATATATATATATATATATATATAGTATATGTTACCGAAAGCTATAAAACTTACGTAAAATAATAATATTATTAAAAATCAAATATTTTTATAGTTATTAATCAAGTGGAGTTGGAGCTTTTTCATATGGCGGTATGGTGTAGATATTTATATGCGTGTTGGCTCGAGAGAGAGAGAGAGAGAGAGAGAGAGAGAGAGAGTAGCTTTCATTATTATGGAAGCAAATAACTTTCAGAATGTCTGGTATTCTTCATTGAAAATAAATCTGAAAAATGTTTATTTGAACGTCTAATGAACTTAGTTTGCTGCATTTACTGCACAAGCCATTAGTACAATATAGTTTGCATTGAAAATTCAGAGCAATATTATTCCAAAGCCTTCGCAAAACTGATAACTAAGCAACAATAAGTGCATTGTAATGAGTCTATTTCAGTATAGTTTTATGTTACGAAGAATGGTATCCCTAGCAACAAGTTTCTGTGTAGGAATTCTAACTTTCAAGGCTTAAAAACAACAGTTGTAAATTCAATAAAAAAAAAAACACGATCGTGCAAAATAGTAATATGCGTTAATCTCCATGTTGGTTTCTGTTTAATGACGGCAACTTCGGAAAACCAAAATATCTTTCTTCTACATTGTTGCTATAAAATGTTTTCTGTGTTTACTATATTCCAGCAGGCCGTGATATACGTCTGTCTTCACCCCCCCCCCAGTCTATAAATGCGAACTTAAAACAAACGGTAAGGTTATGTAATGATTTATTTTTCATTTTAATATTTTAACAATATTATTTATATAACATATTGCAGTAATAACATCGGCATCTGGAATCTTGTTGATTTTTTCACGGCTTCCTTAATGTTACTTGTATCAGGAATGCAATAAGTTTCGTGGAGTAGTAGACTTTACTTAATTTTTGCAAATATTTAAAAACAATAATTAACATTGCAATTTAGGTGAAATTGCAGTGGTAAGTTTCCAATTTATAATTATTACTATGTTAAACGTCTCTAAAAATAATATGTTAAAAGCCTAAAGCAGTAAAATGAATGTCGCGCTTAAGCGGTAAGAAGAGGGAAATTGTTATGTGTGTTACGTTGGGAATACTGACTGAATGTGGTATTTCACACTTACCGCGTATTGGTTCTGTGCGGAAAACAAGCAAATACGCACGATCTCGCACAAAGGAATTTTGCGTACTTGCTCAATTTCAGTTTTTGTAGACAGCTACGATATTTTAACAATGTTCAGGATTATCTCTGTATTTAAATGAGTTGTGTAACTTTCGAGGGCCTCGTGCCACTGTTGCACTGTGGTGGTCAATTATGAAACAAGCGATCTCCAACATAGAATCATCACATGCTGCAGCCTCTGAGATATCGAGCTCCGCGGGGGTCGTAATCGAGATATCGAAGTTGTTTGCAATGGCATCAAACGTGATTGGCTTGTAGGGGGCCGTCCGTAGCTATTTCCTCGGCTCCACTGGATGTCTTGTGTTGATGCTACACTGTTGAATAGGAAAGGTTCGATTGTTGAGGTCCCCGTCGTACGTATGCACTACGCCGTGGCTAAATGCCGTGATTGGCAGGACTAATTCCACCATTTACATATCGATAGCGGCGTGAACTTTTAAATGCAGACTTCATTTTGACTAGCTGTGATGATTGCCAGGACTGTACCTTCAGAGAACGAAGTGTACCATGTCAAAAGATATAGTAGTATGCATATTTAACTAATATCATGAACGAGCTCTGCAACAATTGACTACAACTTTAATCATGTTTTTGCACGTTAGTTCTATTTTATAGCTTTACGAATGACGTTGACGTCGTACGAAGTCCATTGAAAATATGCGTATCAATTTCTATGGCAACACCAGAGCTGCCAACCCAGATCTCTCTACTGTTATGAGTCATAACGAAACAGTGTTCTGTTACACAAACTATTAATTCATTTAAACTTTTTATTTGTTTGTTTGGATAACAAACAACAGAACTTAGCTAAAAAGCAACAAATAAAGAGTATGAATAATTTCGAGGGAAAAATTGTTCGGGTGCCGGGTATCGAACCCGGGACATTTTGGTTAAACGTACCAATGCTCTACGAACTGAGCTACCCAGGAACTCTACCAGACACCGAAGCTCAGTTGGTAGAGCGTTGCTACGTTTAACCGAAAAGTCCCGGATTCGATACCCGGCCCCGGAACAATTTTTCCTCGAAATTATTCTAATCAACTTTACACGGAGTTATACCTGAAAGTTCGATTTGCATAATACACGTCACTGTTCGTTAACAGAAAACCACAATTTAAGTCACACAGAGTTAGTGTGCACTCAATGTTGGTTGCTTGACGGTTGTCAGCCCACTTTGAGGTCTGTGGATATAGAGGGAAAAATTGGATCGGTGTCTGGTAGAGTTCCTGGGTAGCTCAGTTGGTAGAGTTTTGGTACGTTTAACCAAAAGGTCCCGGGTTCGATACCCGGCCCCAGAACAATTTCTCCCTCGAAATTATTCAAATCAACTTTACAGGAAGTTATACCTGAAAGCTCGATTTGCAAATAAAGAGTATTCCGCCCATAAACTTCCAGGAGATTTCAGTCTGTCTTTCCTTCCAACAAAATAAGCTATAGGCATCCAACAAGGAAAACTCAGTGCGCAGAAATCAGCGGGCGTGACTGTCTCGCGCAGATGACGTATGCTCCCGTTCCCAGCATGTTCTCATGCCTACTGCAGGGGGTAAGAGGGGTATAGCATGCGCGGCGCGAGGAGTCTGAGCTGAGTTTTGTTTGTTGGATATCTACAAATACTAGTGGCTTGTGCAGCAAATGCTGCTGCAAACTAAGTTCGTTAGACGTTCAAATAAAAATTTTTCAGATTTATTTTCAATGAAGAATACTTGTCTTTTTGATAGTTATTTGCTTCCATAATAATGAAACATATTCCTCTGAATGGATTTTTTTAGGCCAAATACTTTTTCTTAAATCTATCCAACTTCAGTTTTTGAGTTTCAACGCGAAAACGCAAGTATCAATGTCAGGACGATAGCAGTAGCTATTTCAGGTCATTGTGGATTGTAGGCAAAAGTTAAAAAGATGTCAGGTTTGCTAAGCTTTCGAACAATAGCATTTTCGTATAGCTGCTGCATGTAGAACTTGAAATGTAGATTGTAAAATCATTTTATCCTACTAAGAGATCTTGCTGAAATGATCTGGAGCCTACAAAATTTTCCAGGCCTCTTATTTTATCAGTAAGTAATACCTTTTTATCTTTCCTTAGGAACTGTAATTTTTGCGCTCTCTCGAGCCAATACTGAAGACAATGACACATATCAATATCTACACTACACCGCCATTAATTATATGAAAAAGACCCAACCCCACTGGGTTAATAAGTATAAAAATATTTGATTTTTAATAACAATATTATTATCTTACTTAAGTTTTGTAGTTATATATAGCAGCCACTTAGTAAATTATAGAAATGAAGATCTAAATTAAGATATTCTCTACATATACTTACATAACCTCAAAACGTTTCACTTTCATGTCATCAATATAGCATCAATATTATGTACAATTAATGAAAAATAGATGCATCATGATATTAACTATAATAATATTTAATTTCTAATGGTAATAATGTCATCAAACCACCTCAAGTTTCGTAGATTTGAATATCCAATACACAGCTGTACTCAGAAAATTATACACTGCAGAATCAGTTTTTAATAACAAATTGAATTGAGCTCTAAATATGTCGGCAATCCTGCAGGTAATGGCCTTCGTGTAATAGCCTATTGTTTATTGTAGTGTGTGTTTTGTTCTGAAATTCAATCAAGTCGGCCGTGATTCGATAAAATTAGTTCTCAAAACTGACAACAGATGGATTTTGGAAAATAGGAAAATTATGTAGGAAAATTCACATTTCAGTGAAAACTACTACTTTTCCGAAAAACTTTGGATTCCAGGCATGAAAATGAGGGGTCACTCATTAAAATCCGTTCAGCCGTTTTCCCGTAATTTCCATTACCAGTTCAAATTATATACATAGATTTTTCATTTATTGTTCCATTCTTATCACCCAGCCATTTCCTGAAATCACTGTAACATTTTTCATACTTGACTTTCAGCATAAAATATGTCATTTATATTTTGTGTCATAACGCTGTTTTTATTACACAACATTTTGAAATGTGGATGTTTTTCTTACGTTTCATTATGATGAAAGTTAAAAACTGTTTGAAAGTACTTTGAACCTCAAACACTTTAATCCAACCGTGTGAGCGGGCACTGCTCGGGGAAGATGGCATCCAGTATTCGCTGGTGTCTGTCACCTTGGAGTCATAAAACAATAGGGGATGGGAAGCATAGTGTAATTAATTGCAGTTTATACGGGTTCATGGCGCATCGGATTACATCATCGCAGTCCATTATGTATTTTCCGGGTATCGGCGAAGGCGTGTCACTGCTGAAGCAAGTTGGGGGGGGGGCAGCGACCTTCCATGTGAGGTTCTCATGGCAACTGATACCATGGACGGTACGCTATTCAAAGTGGGGGGGGGGCAGTTTGTTTTAATACCGTTTATTCTTTCAATTCTATTTATTTTTATTTTATTGGGCTATTTTACGACGCTGTATCAACATCTAAGGTTATTTAGCGTCTGAATGAAATGAAAGTGATAATGCCGGTGAAATGAGTCCGGGGTCCACCACCGAAAGTTACCCAGCATTTGCTCCTAGTGGGTTGAGGAAAAACCCCGGAAAAAACCTCAACCAGGTAATTTGCCCCGACCGGGATTCGAACCCGGGCCACCTGGTTTCGCGGCCAGACGTGCTGACCGTTACTCCACAGGTGTGGACTTTCAATTCTATCGGTGAACAGAATTTAGTGTTAGTGAAATATATTTAAATAAACCCACTGTTTAAGAAAAGATTCGTAGAAAGAGCGGCGAAAAACAGAAATAGGGAAGGAGTAAGAAGAAAGATACGGACGATAAGAAAGATGTGATGTTTGGTGAAAATTAAGAACTAATCCTAATATAGACAATGTTTCGGGAAGTGTGTAGATGTTATTGTGGAGGAAAAAAAACCCTTAATTTCAATCTACAAACGCTGTTAAAACGCAAGACTCCAGTGCAATGCTTCAGATTAACAAAGTGCCGTGCATGAATATTGGAGTAAAAATAACTGCGAACGTTAATATTTATTGACAGTGTAGTAATAGTAACAGGGAAAAAGAAAGAAAGAAAGACCTGATATGGCAGGAAAGAAGATCAAATTATGGACAATAAGATGGAATGTAAGGGCAAAAGATGGGAAGGAAGAACCACGCCAAGGAAGAAAGTAGTAGTGGATGGAGGAAGGAGGAATGTAATGTGGAAAGAGAAATAATGAAGAGAACGTGGAGGGAGGGAGGAAGGAGGAATAGAATGTGGTGGAAGAAAAAGAATGAAACGTGGAGGCAGGAAGGAGGAATGGAATGTAGAGAGAGGAAGGAGGAAGGGAACGTGGAAGGGCAAAGGGAACATGAAAGGAGAAAGAATGAAGGGAACTTGGAGGGAGGAAAGAGGAATGAAATGTGGAGGGAGGAAAGGGAATAGAACGTGGATGGAGAAAGAAGGAACGAAAGAACTTGGAGGAAGGAAGGAGGAAGAGAAGAACGTGAAGGAAGTAAGGAAGGAAAGAACGCGGAGAAGGAAAGATAAGAGGGAAGAACGTGGAGGAAGGGAATTTGGAAGGAGGAGGGAACGTGGGAGGAAGGAGAGAGGAGAAAGTTAAGTTGGAGAAAAGGAAGAAGGGAGGAGTAAAAAGTGAGTTTAGATGGATGAAGAGAACGTGAAGGGGGAAAGGGAACGTGAAGGAACGAGGACGACAAAATGAAATGAAGAAAAATGAGATTTAATGAAAGAATGAAAAGAAATAAGTATTAAGTATAAGACTGAATTGAAAGAATAAAAGTAGACAGATCATAGAGCATAGTAAGGAAGACGAAGAGATGTTGGTAGTGCAGAGATGTTATTTATAAAACTGCAAAACCTAAATTTGAAGGAGTGTAAGGAATTGAATACAGACGTAGCACGAGGGATGCAAACAGCAGACACAAAAATGTGTTAGCAAACACACGGAGGATACAGTTGGTAGTTCAGAATAGCTGGAGGTAGTTCCCAGAGCAACTACTTAAACCATACGAGTGGGTCTCTCCCCTCCAGCATCTGACAGGAGTCATTCGGAATCAATTTTAATTTGTGGCTTTTCCCATACGAATGAGAAGAAATGGCAGGGAGATTGTACACAGAGTAAATTGATGCCAGCCGCGAAATGGGCCTTGAAATCAAAGGTGGCACAGACTTGCATAATAGGTGTCCCCCCCCCCCTTCGTCTGTCGGAGCCTGGCTTACACGATCAAGTCAAATATAGTATAGCTAGTAAGTAGCCCTCGAGTGTCAGCAGCATCTTAAATACAAATCTATTACTTACTTCCTTACTTACAAATTGATTTTAAGGAACCCGGAGCTTCATTGCCACCCTCACATAAGCCCGCCATCGGTCCCTATCCTGAGCAAGATTAATCCAGTCCCTACCATCATATCCCACTTCGCTCAGGCACGTTTTAATATCATCCTCCCATCTACGTCTCGGTCTCTTCAAAGGTCTTTTTCTCCGGCCTTCCAACTAATACGCTATATGCATAGTGCTACATGCCCTGCCCATCTCGGGCGTCTGGATTTGAAGTTTCTAATTATGTTAAGCGTTGGTTTCGAAGAGCCACGCATGTTCCGCCAGGTAATACTGGGACGGAATTTCGTTACCACGCAAAGACATGTCTTATGGACAATAAGTTATGATGGTTTCCAATATGCCACGCCGTTGCGCTAGTCTGCATAAGACTGCGTCACGGATCGCTTGAATAGCCGTCAACTGTTCCGGCATTTGACGACGGGATTGTTAAAAAAAATGGCATCTGAGTTGTGGGTGGTGTCGTTATTGAGGTCCCACGTTGGACGCCATTTGAGGGTGAGTGGTTATTGTGACCACACGTTGGGCGCCATTTGAGGGTGGGTGCGTCTCGATGTTGCGTGAGATTCACTCAGGGTAGCCGAGGTACTGTTGTGGTATAGGATGATGTCGGGAATAATACCAAGCCGGCTACTTATATAAAAGGCAGTGTAAACTCCAAAACTATAAGTTTTTTGTCGTATTCACTTAGTAAACCCTAGAGTATGTATTTCCGGCTGACTTATAATTCAATCGTTGGTCGCACCTCTGTATCGACTCTATGGCAACTCTGAATAAGCTCTATCCGATACTATAAATTCAATACTCTGCCCAGTACACTATGATCGAAGCTCCTAAACGTTGACGAGTGGCCTCGCCGATGACAAAGTTCAATCTATCGAGTCTTCGCCTGAAGAAAGACTATTAAGTTGGGCCGCCGACACGAAAAAAAAGATGTCGCGCCGTCTACACGAAGAAAAGTAGTTATCCTGTCGACACGAAACGAAGTAGTTATTCTGCCCTGTATGTAGGGCCGTCGACACGAAAAGGAGTAGTGATTGTGCCCTGTATGTAGGGCCGCCGACACGATGAGATGTTGTGATTGTGCCCTGTATGTAGGGCCGCCGACACGATGTAAAGTTGTTTTTATGATCTCCGCTCCCCGTCACCCTTATTTATAAAAACCTATCCTACGCTAAAACTAACTATCCTATTGGCTAACAACTACGTCACTTAACCGGCCTAAAATCTATTCCCTATTGGTCCAAAGTGACCTCATAAGCTGGACCAAGATCTCTTCTTATTGGGCGCGAAATATGTCATCTCTAAATTTAGACTTTGGATTTCCCATAACCTCAAATTAGTTTGTATATCTCACAAGAATACCCGTTCTTTGGAAAACCCAAGCTTGGCAGTATCTTTCCCACGGGTCTAGTCCGACTTCGGCTTTTATGCTTCATCGAGTCTCTATACGAAACCCCGCTCAAGGTGGCCCTAAATCTGTCCGATGCTGACAAGTGACGAAACACCTGTGTGGGGAAGCTAATTCTAACGAAGTCGCCAGAACATCCCCGCGAATACATGTAATAAAAATATGGAGATATCACTTCGCTAATAAATCGGTCTCTCCCTCTCCTAATTACTGCTTCAGAGTTTAGTAACGATATGGATGAAAAATTGATAGATTTGGTATGGAATTATCCCATAATATGCAATTTATTGAATAATGATTATAAAATCAATACATTAGAAAAAATGTGTGTGGAAGATTGGGAAAACCTAGTAAGTCTACTGTAACTTAATAATTCGTTTCTTGTACAAAATTTTGTCCAATATTCTTTTGAGAAGATTAGTTCCATACGTAGATGAAATTATTGGGGATCATCAGTGCGGTTCAGGCGTAATAAATCGAGTATTGATCAGATTTTTTGTATTCGACAGATAATGGAGAAAAAATGGGAGTATAAGGGTACAGTGCATCAGTTATTCATAGATTTCAAAAAGGCATATGACTCGGTTAAGAGGGAAGTATTATATGATATTCTTATTGAATTTGGTATTCCCAAGAAACTAGTTCGATTAATTAAAATGTGTCTCAGTGAAACATACAGCAGAGTCCGTATAGGTCAGTTTCTATCTGATGCTTTTCCAATTCACTGCGGGCTAAAGCAGGGAGATGCACTATCACCTTTACTTTTTAACTTCGCTTTAGAATATGCCATTAGGAAAGTTCAGGATAATAGGCAGGGTTTGGAATTGAACGGGTTACATCAGCTTCTTGTCTATGCGGATGACGTGAATATGTTAGGAGAAAATCCACAAACGATTAGGGAAAACACGGAAATTTTACTTGAAGCAAGTAAAGCGATCGGTTTGGAAGTAAATCCCGAAAAGACAAAGTATATGATTATGTCTCGTGACCAAAATATTGTACGAAATGGGAATATAAAAATTGGAGATTTATCCTTCGAAGGGGTTGAAAAATTCAAATACAAATGACGCTCGGGAGGAAATTAAACGCAGAATAAATATGGGAAATGCGTGTTATTATTCGGTTGAGAAGCTTTTGTCATCTAGTCTGCTGTCAAAAAATCTGAAAGTTAGAATTTATAAAACAGTTATATTACCGGATGTTCTGAATGGTTGTGAAACTTGGACTCTCACTCTGAGAGAGGAACATAGGTTAAGGGTGTTTGAGAATAAGATGCTTAGGAAAATATTTGGGGATAAGAGGGATGAAGTTACAGGAGAATGGAGAAAGTTACACAACGCAGAACTGCACGCATTGTATTCTTCACCTGACATAATTAGGAACATTAAATCCAGACGTTTGAGATGGGCAGGGCATGTAGCACGTATGGGCGAATCCAGAAATGCATATAGAGTGTTAGTTGGGAGACCGGAGGGAAAAATACCTTTGGGGAGGCCGAGACGTAGATGGGAAGATAATATTAAAATGGATTTGAGGGAGGTGGGATATGATGATAGAGACTGGATTAATCTTGCTTAGGATAGGGACCGATGGCGGGCTTATGTGAGGGGGGGAATGAACCTTCGGGTTCCTTAAAAGCCATTTGTAAGTAAGTAATCCATGCTCTCCGCTGCACCCGTTAGAAATAAATATAAAGTAATTACATAATTAAAATAGGGCATTTGATCCAGGGAACATTCGTGTTTGATAGAAGGATAAATCGTTTAATATGTTACTTAATTTAAATTGTATTTAAATAATTAAAATGCGATCATTTTGGTCTAGAGATACTCATTTGGTGCAATGACAATTCCTTTAACATGTTTCTCATTTGTTATTACATGCAACCACAGTTTAATGAAGATTGATATATCATTTAGTTTTAATGTGTAAACTTTATATTACTTGCTATATGTTTCCATTGAATTATGGTAATAACTTAATTTTAACCGTTGTTTTCTACGTCTTCAGTAAATGGCGCTTGGCCCACTATGCTTCTGAACCCTTCAAATAACTTAAATAGTGATACAGCATATGCAGTGATATGTAATTATATTTCTTTGTTTCGAAAATGTAAGAATTCACGATCTTCTGTGTACCATTGCCATGGAATGAATAAATGTGTTTTTTTCTTCTTACTCAAAAATTTTATATTTTGCACATAGGAGTTACTGCAGGAACAACAACGCTACAATCTGAGGCGGCGGTGAAAATGTATTGTATTGTTACTTTAAAAGTCTTGTATATCCTTAAATACCAATCCGATAAAAATTTTGCATAGAATAAAACTTATCGGAAATCATTTTTAAAGAAAATTTTGTTTTGTAACATGTTTTACAAAAAGCAATAATAAGCTAGATATTTCGACTTATGTAATTCAGGCTCCTAAAATAAAATATTTTGAATGCCATATAGACTAAAATCTAAGTTACAACGAACTTAATTTATATTCAAATTTTCATCGAAATCCCTTCAGCCATTATCGCGTGAAAAGGTAACAAACGTCCAGACAGACAGACAAACAAACAAAAAATTTCAGAAAAGCGATTTTCGGTTTCAGTATGCTTAATTATACATGTTAACACCAATTAATTTTGGAAAATCGAAAATTACCAGAAAAATTTCGGCTACAGATTTATTATTAGTATAGATTTTCATAGATTATCCTGGTTTTTTAATTTAGCACAAAACCAAAAATATAACATACATGTATATTTCCTCGTGTAGTCAGAAATAGTAACGATTAATTTAAAATAAAATAAGTAACTTCAATTTGGATTTATGTTCCATTGTTTCTTCATTTATTATCGTGTTAAATCAGACATCCCGATTTCCTTTTATGGGGAATTATTTAATGGTAACTCTTTGAATTTCTACAAGTTTATTTTAACATAATTAACAGAAACATATTTCTTATACACAATAAAGTATACTTATCGCTGCTGTTTCTACAGTAAATAACTAGATTAAAATTAATAATAATGAGCTAGGATTTAGTTGCACAAATCTTGTAAAAACTGTAATTAGAAACCGCCTTTCAGTAAAAAAGAGTTAGCACTCTGCTAACAATAAATCTTGAAGGTCCTACTCGTAAAGAATTTCAATGTTTAGAATACCCATAAAGTAACGTATTTTAATGTAATGTAAATTCAACAGTAATTGATTGTAAACATATCTACGTGTAATGATTTACTTAGATAAGTATATCTAGAGCAGACGTCTCCAGAAGCCTACTAGCGAGTAAGCCCCTGAACGGAACCGAAGCCAGTACGTAATGAGCGCGCTCCGCCTCACCCATCCCCATCTATACTGTACTCAATGTTTATGCGCAAACGAAGAGCAGTGGCGGATTGCCATTATCAATGTATTGATCTGCGTGTTCCACCTTTTCACAATGTCTTCTAATCATGGACGTAGTACATTCAAGGATGAATAGGAAGAGAAATTTTTTTGTGTTAGTGGGGAGAATGTGAAATGCTTCATTTGTTCAAAAATTCTTAAGGGTGTGTTAAAATTCAACATGCGACGACATTACTAGACTCCTCACAAAGAATATCATACAATTACAGGCATGCTGGACATGTGAAAATAATTTATTTTGGGGTTATCTGTATAACTGTTGGTATACATAATAATCAGTATATTACAATACGTTTACACTAAGTTCCTCATGACAAACATATAGTTTTTTCGTTTAATTTTAGGTGAAATGCGTAGGCCTAGAAATATTTTGATAAATATAAAACAAGAAAATACAAACACAAACACACTCGTGTCCTAAGTATTAAACAAAAAAAGCTTCTAACTTGGAATATTGGAAAATCAATGAAGCCCTTTACAAACGCATCATTTATAAAATCGTGCATACAGGACGTTACTAAAATACCGTGTCCAGAACAAAGTCAAAGTTTAAGAAAAGTAAATTGTTTCCAATTACAGTTCAGAGAAGGAATTTCAAGGTTGTAATACAATTGAATCTGAGGTCGAAACCACAATTAACCAGTTTGTAGCTTACTCACTTGCATTGGACGAAGGCACAGATAGAAATGACAAAGCTCATCTAGCTATTTTCATCCGAGGAGTTAATGTTCATTAACATTTTACTGTGTCTGAATGTCTTCTAGATGTAATTACAAAATACAAATGGAGAAGATCTTTTCCAGGCACTGAAAGGCACCACAGAACAGAAGAGGTTGAATTTGCAATGGCTTGTGTCAATAGCAACAGACGGGGCTCCAGCTTCATAGTATGTCAAACTAATATACAAACGTATATTTCTTATTATTTTGATGTTATTATTTGTAAACATAAGCAGACCGTTGCCGCGATCCCCGACTGATCGCTTCCATCTGTTCAGGTACGAGTCTCTCCCTCTTCTCTAGCCTTACAGCACACTGTGTTCGGCGGGCAGCATCGAGAGCACGAATGACGATACGCTTTTTGGAGACCTCTGATCTAGAGTGTGGTAAGATGGATTGAAAGTAATAAAACTCCAATAAACAAATTACTTAACTTTTTGTTTCTGCAAACCTTACTAATTTTATTTTCTGTACAATTATTTAGAATACTGAACAAGCTTTTCGCAATTTGCACAAATATAATTTTTCATTTGTACATTATTTATTTTGTGGCTAAAACCTGGTATAGGACGTATTCTGCCTGACGTGGATCTGATCGTGTAAGCGCCGGGTCTCCCCCCCGGCCCAGTAAACGACCTGGAGGACGAGGTGAGGGAGGCCCCGGGCGTCGAGTTAACTACTTGTTGTGGGGCTGCGGACCGCCCCGATTTCAGATCGAATTTGAGAGAACAAGGTAAAAAAGAGGAGATAGAATACGATATAGTGTTGAGAAAGTTTTTATGGGGTACCTAAAAGTACTGGAATAACGGACGAGAAACATCGAGGTGGAAAAAAAAAGTTAAATTGGATATATGAGATTACAGAGAGGGGGAGATGGGGTTTATGCGCGATGTCTGCATATTAACTGCTCCAGGAGAGAGTAATTCGGCTGTAAAATGTAGCAGTGAGTGCGTCAGGTTGTGACTCTTACTTTCTAATTCCTCGCTCTTGATGGCTCACCAAAGAAGCGACGTGTTTTATTGCTATTTCATCGTCTCTAAATTGTGACTCTTCTTCAATGTTCAAATCAGACCAATGGTCTTCTTCTTCTTCTTCTTCATCTTCATCATCATCACTTCATGGTATAGGCCAATGATGTGAACTGATGCCCATAAGAGCAAGCGCACGCTTTAGAGCCCAGGAGAGCCTGAGCGCTTTACAGCGGAAAGGAAAGAGACGGACGAAAGAGGTAGTATATGCCGCTTGGTCGAGCTATATATAGGGATGGCCAGCACTGATTCAATGGATAAAGGAAAGAGAACTTATTGAAACTGTATCCATGTTAATTTTTAGATTTGTCTGAGAAGTATAAGTGCATTATAAGAATGTAAGTTTTAATTTTAATGTTCATTTTTCACAAGTTTGCTTTTTTATTCAAAAGGAATATTTTCTTAACTTTTTTTTACAGAAAAGTGAAATTTTCAGATGTTTGTTTAGTAGCCTTACAGGTACTAAAACAATGTTTTCGTAAATCTAATATATCGTAAATACGTATTACTGAAGATAGTGTATTAAAATGTTTGAAAATATTCGCATACAATATGTTTGTAAAGAAATGAATTAACAAAGCAAATACTGTTACATCACAAACAAAAGATATGTTCCTATGTGTTGGTAAAAAGTCAGCTCTATAGCTTCAGCAGATTTCGAGATAATTTAATATTCTAATAACAGAAAGTTGCGCACCAATATCACCTAAAAGCATAATGCGATAAGAGTTTCATTATGTAATATTAGTTACAGTTAAAACATATACCTAGACAACTTTGCTTTGTACTATAATATTGTTTTGATTACTTTTATAAGGCTAAAGATACCATCAATATAAATTTAAACTTGTCATGTCATATTCAGTGTCTTTCTTTGGGATAACACTTTGTTTATGAATGATGTGTTTAATTCACTTAGTACAGTATAGTTGTAGTTATTACGGAATTTGTGTAAATATTCCTTCTTTACTCCTTATTATGTTATTAACGTTTAAAACACAACTGCAATATTAAGAAATTGGTGTTAGTACTTTTGTTTTACAGACAATATAAAAAATGACAAACAGAAAGAAGCCATATAAAAATAACGACATAAAATTTCACGTTCCATTTGAAGTTTGTGCACCACTGTTTTCTTAATCCAACAGGCTGCTTATTCCTCCTAGCATACCTGGCGCTTAATGCCCGCGCACGACGTCAAGGTCAGAAAAATGCGCTTGCTTTGACATCACTGGTAAAGGCAGTCAAGTGCCTGTTCCGTCTTCAAAGTCCTCCAGTCATCGTTTCCTAGGTCTGCCCACCGATCTTCTTCCTTTAGGATGATATTGCATTATTTGTTTAGTAAGTCTGGTATCTGGCGTTCTATCGACATGTTCTTTCCAATTTTGCTTAAAATCTTTTAATCTTTCATTTATATTTAAAATTTCTAACTCTTCTCTTATGCTTTCATTTGTTTTTGTTATTAAGTCTCTCTTCGTACATCCCTTCACATTTCTTAGAAATTTCATTTCTGTCGTCTATATTTGACTGTGTTGCTTCTTGGTTAATGTCCAAGTCTCACTTCCGTATGCCAGCGTAGGTACAGCCATGACTTTATAAAACTTTAATTTTGTTTCTAAATGTTCTATTAATTGTTCCACATACTCTTTGAAAATTACATGTTTTATTGTCCACATCATATTCCTTGTCAAAGCCATTATCACTTCCCAATTAATTAAAATGGCTTATCTGTTCTATGCAGCAATTATTTATAACTATTTTCGTTCTAATCGGTTTTCACTAAAAATGTTAATTTATTGAAATTACAAATTACATATACACATTAAAAACATATACTTATTCGTAGTTTGTACTAACCTCCATGTATTGTGGGTCCCTATCACCACTGCATGGCACGTCCTCAGGTTGCGGATAGAAGAGACGGCCTTCAGATATGGACGGTAGCTGCGAATATATTGAATAAGCAGTCGCGGACAGCCAATGAGGGGTGGTCCTCCAGCTTGGGGGTTAGGCGAAGGGCTAACAACCCATCACCATAAAATAAACAGTGACCAGTAAGTTAATAATGATTTATTTACAATTTACAAATGGCTTTTAAGAAACACGCAGGCTCATTGCCGCCATCGGTCCCCATCCTGTGCAAGATTAATCCAGTCTCTATCATCATATCCCACCTCCTTCAAATACATTTTAATATTATCCTCCCATCTACGTCTCGGCCTCCCCAAAGGTCGTTTTCCCTCCGGCTACCCAACTAACACTCTATGTGCATTTCTGGATTCGCCCATACGTGCTACATGCCCTGCCCATCTCAAACGTCTGGATTTAATGTTCCTAATTATGTCAGGTGAAGAATACAATGCTTGCAGTTCTGTGTTGTGTAACTTTCTCCATTTTATTGTAACTTCATCCCTCTTAACTCGAAATATTTTCCTAAAAATCTTATTCTCAAACACCCTTAATCTCTGTTCCTCTCTCAAAGTGACAGTTCAACTTTCACAGCCATACAGAACAACCGGTAATATAACTATTTCATAAATTCTAACTTTAAGAGTTTTTGACAGTACACTAGATGACAAAAACTTCTCAACCGTATAATACAAGGCATTTTCCATATTTATTCTGGGTTTAATTTTTATTTAATATATTTGTTAGCTCCAAGATATTTGAATTTTTCCACCTTTTCAAATGATAAATCTCCAATGATTATATTTCCATTTTGTACAATATTCTGGTCACGAGACATAATCATGTACTTTGTCTTTCGGGATTTACTTTCAAACCTATCGCTTTACTTGCTTCAAAGAAAATTTCCGTGTTTTCCCTAATGGTTTATGGGTTTTTCTCCTAACATTTTCACATCATCCGCATAGACAAGAAGCTGATGTAACCCGTTCAATTCCAAACCCTCTCTATTATTCTGAACTTTTCTAATAGCATATTCTAGAGCGAAGTCAAAAAGTAAAGGTGATAGTGCATCTCCTTGCTTTAACTCGCAGTGAATTGGAAAAGCATCAGACAGAAGCTAGCCTATAGGCTACGGACTGTGCTGTAAGTTTCACTGAGACACGTTTTAATTACTCGAACTAGTTTCTTGGGAATACCAAATTTAATAAGAATGTTATATAAAACTTGTCTCTTAATCGAGTCATATGCCTTTTTTAAATCTATGAATAAATGATGTACTGTACGCTTATACTCCCATTTTTTTCTCCAATATCTGTCGAATACAAAAAATCTGATCAATAGTCAATCCGTTACGCCTAAAATCTCACTGATGATCCCCAATAATTTCATCTACATATGGAGTTAATCTGCTTAAAAGTATACTGGATGTTCAGTTCAAAATGTGTCTTGGCTCGCTGTATGCCGTCATGTGGCTAGCTGATGAGCCTAGAGAATTCAATCTTCCTACACTTCCGCAGCTCAGGTGTATAATCTAAGAGGCAGAGAAGTTGGCTAGCAAGTACGGCGTTCATTCTGAAGAGTACGTGCCGATACGTACGGTAACGCCGGTAGTGGCAGGAATGTGAACTGTTTGGAAATACGTACTGTCGGGATATGGGGAGAGGGTTAAGACGATTACTTACGTATTTGTTGACATTAACTTCGACGGTCAACATGAACACGGAGCATTTGATTTGTGTTGTGGAATGTTACCGTACGCAACCGATGATAACAAATAACCTGCGTACGACTTGCCGGCGCAAAAACACAGTTCGAAAGAGGTTATGGTAGCACACAGACCGTACAGACCGCCATCTGTTGCTACGACGTTCAAGGTATACCGTACACGTTCTCAAGTTCAGACTGAAGAACGCCTTAAATAATAAGCAACTTCTCTAACATATAAACTGAAACTCGCTTCAAATCGGTGACCCAACAACAGTGACGTCATGACACACTTAGAAATGAACACCCAGTATAAGGCAAAAGTTTGTACAACGTCAACAGAAGCGATATTCCTCGAAAGTTATTACAGTTAGTCTTGTCCCTCTTCTTGAAAATAGGTACAATAGATACAGTTAATAATGATATGGGTCTATAATTAGCAATACTACATTTATTTATCCTTTTTCATTTCTTTTTATTTTAACTAAGACTTTTAAGTCCCAAGGCGACTACAGATGGCGAAACCAATAAATACGTTGGCAGTAAGTTCATAAAAATCCACCAATCACAGTGCAGATATATTTCTTGTTGAACTCCACATTGGATGCGAATGGTTCGGGCGTGAGAGCAATTCATATGGAAAAGATGCGACAATCGAGCCGTTTCTATGAGATACACGCACGGAGGACTACACGACCACACTCGACTCGTACGGGGACGGCCGCGCCGTGGCGTATCGCAGTCGTGAGCAAATTGAATTGTCTCGTGACACCTGCACGAAGTAGCGACACTAGCCAGAAAGCTTAAGCAGGGTTAATATTTCTCACTCACCGTTAGGCGAACAAGAAATATTAGCCAAACAAAATAAACCAGAAGAGCATAAACCATGAGCAATCACTAAAATATATGATCCACAATATCCCCAATAATTTAAAGTTATTAATCCACCAATAACAATTCCTACATGAGCTAGAGATGAATAAGCAATTAAAGACTTTAAATCCGTCTGACGCATACAAATCAAACTAACAATTACATCAGAATATAATTTGATTAATGAGATAAAATGTATGCCTCGGAAGTTTGAATTACTGTATATATGGGTATAATAAATAGAATTGCAATTGATATTGCTAGGGCAATTACTCCTGCTAATTCATTAGGAATTGACCGTAAAATGGCATATGCGAATAGAAAATATCATTCTGGCTGAATATGGACTGGAGTTACTAAAGGATTTGCTGGGGTGAAATTGTCTGGATCTCCTAAAATGCATGGTTCTTTTAGTGATAATATTGTTAGTAATATAATTAGGATTAAAAGTCCTACAACGTCTTTAATTGTGAAGTCCGGGTGGAATGGAATTTTATCAGTATTTCTATTTAATCCTGTAGGGTTATTTGTTTTCATTTAAACTCATGTAACTGAGTTGGTATACCAAGTAGGTATATCCTAGATTCTCTTTTATTGGTTAAGTAAAGTAAAGTCAAGTAAAGTAACAAGAAATATATATAAGTTACTAGACCTGTTAAACATTTTGCAACTATTCATAACGTAGCTAAATACCGTAGCTAAATGTGTAATTCATGTATATAAGAAAGTTTTACAATATATTATAGTATATCCAGTGAAGTGACTTATTTGATTTGATTAAGCTAATATTCTTCGATCCTGATCCAACCTGTGATCCTGTTCTTGAATACGCAGTACCTAGTTAAGTTAATAGCTCGACCATTACCATCCTGAAATATCCTGACGTAAACAATAACAAACTGGTGTCAGAAATACCTTGACAAAAGTAATGCTCGGTAGGCGAAAACTACAACATAATAATTTGGTGTCAGAATTTAATCATAACATAACCGTGACCCCAATAGCATCGGCCACAACAAAGTTGTTCCCAACAACAAACAGGCAGAACAACAAGCTGGAGAACAGGGTTCGAATGTCGAAGAAGTGAGTCTAGAGGATGACAGATACTTTCTCGTTATATTTTTTTAAGTATTTCACAACAATAAAATTCAGTTCCTCATTCTTGTTGAGAATATTATTGTTATGTGCTCCTGCATTGACAGTATATTTGCAATTAATCAGATCTCGAGAAGAGAGGAGAATATAATCTCGATATACATGTAGTTTTATTGATTTAGAGAAAGCCTTTGATGAAATAAGTAGAACTAGATTGTGGCAAAAATTAGAAAAGAAAAAATATCTTAAATCTATTACTAATAATAAAACTGTAACTTAAATATTTCTGATAATTTTCGCTTTTACAAAAATAAGTGGTATATTATAAAATCATTTTTGACGAATATTTATGCTAAGTATGTGATGCAAATATGCCAATGCAGATAATATGACCACATTACTCTTCTATAGCTAATTATATGGTAATCAAAAGTTAGTACCAGTATTTCGAAGTGTACATAATCAGGGACATTAGTGGATAATAGAAAAATTGCATCTACAACCTTCTTTATTTGATTTGTGGCAACGGATTAAGACGGTGTTATAATATTGCTGTTGGTAATTTGTCTTGTATTTCCTTCCAAGCAATTGGTAATTATAGTTTCTATATAACATTTTATAAGTTATTCAATGCTCGTTACAGACATCTAATGGTTATTTAAAATTCATTCATATTGAACGGAAAACTAGCTGATTTTTCGAGAGGTTCTGGATACAGGTAATATGGCCAATGGATATGCTACTGTGTGGTGTGTATATGCATGAGTCGGCCTCGGTAGCGCAGTCGGTATAGCGCTGGCCTTCTATGCTCCAGGTCGCGGGTTCGATTTCGGCCCAGGTCGATGACACTTAAGTGTGTTTAAATGCTACAGGCTCATGTCAGTAGATTTACTGGCATGTTAAAGAACTGCGGGGCAAAATTCCGCCACACTGGCGACGCTGATATAACCTCTGCAGTTGCGAGCGTCGTTAAATAAACCATAATTTAAATTTAAATTACATGCATGAGGAATGTCTTGGACTCACAAAAGACTTATTTGTCTCACATATACCCATTGATATATATATATATATATATATATATATATATATATATATATATATATATATATATTCATTTTATGTTTGTTAACTTTGTCATTTTTTTTCAAATTGAAATCTTCCATAGACCTATTCACAAATTATTTGTGGGAATATTTTTTTGAAGCCAAGAACCATTACTTTCAATCCAAATTTCATAATCATCAATAATTGTTTTTCTTTCCAAAATAATTAATTTTCTTTCTTCTGCCATACTACCTTCATATGGGCATATTACCTGCACAATGTAAGGTTTTTCAAAATGTAAAAGCAGAGCACTCTGGTTTAAAGAATAGTCCTGAATTATTTTTCTATATATGCAGAAAGAATAAAAGTTCATGCAAACACACGAATTTTTTATTTAGGGAATATCACAGCCATGAAAAAAATATTTCAAATAAAGGTGGTGATATTACCTTGGGGTACCTTATGAACAGTTGAATTAGTTACAAAGTTTTCACCATTACATACGAGGAAATTTATTAATGAAAAAATTATGTTGACAAGCTATGAATATTACTTACTTACTTACTTACTTACTTACAAATTGCTTTTTAGGAACCTGCAGGTTCATTGCCGCCCTCACATAAGCCCGTCATCGGTCCCTATACTGTGCAAGATTAATCCAGTCTCCATCATCATATCCCACCTCCCTCAAATACATTTTAATATTACCCTCCCATCTACGTCTCGGCCTCCCCAAAGGTCTTTTTCCCTCCGGTCTCCCAACTAACACTCTATATTTATTTTATTTATTTATTTATTCATTTATTTATTTATTTAATAATAACATATACATAAAAACGTTACATTAAAATACCCCGAAAGAGCAAAGCTCGTGTTCGGGGACAGTTCCGTTACATAGATACACATACTTTGTAGACAAGATACTTAAGGAAAAAGCTCACATAAAGATTGTAATAAAATTATTAAATAATAATACTAATAATAACTGAGTGAAAAAGAGACGATGTTTAGATTGATGGATTAATATTAAATTATTATTAGTAGTATAATTAGTGCAGGTCATGTTGATATAGTAACCAAGATAAAATAGAAAAATACACTTAGGATAGAAATAAACTTGTTTTACAATACATGGTACATAATATATATACAGGGAGGTCTGTCATATAAATTTTTTAATTCTGGATCTGAAAATTTCATTGCTTAAAGTAGTCAATTCTGGATGAAATTTTATTATCGAATTATATAGATGTGGACCATAATTTGTACTGTGTAGTAAAGCAGCAGATGTGAAATATTTAGGTTCAACTAATTTAAGAATTTCATTTCATCTTATATTATGAGCATGTGGCTGAGCTACAAATTTCATTTTATTTTTATGATAGAATTTCATTAAAGAGTTTTTATAAATTTGGTCAATTCTGAAAACATTCAATTCAGAATGGATCAAATTTGTTGGATAATCCAGTCGCCTTTTCAAACAAATTTTGATTATACGTTTTTGCAACATAATTAGAGGAAAAAGAGCAGTTTTTGTAATGCCTCCCCATCCAGTTATACCATATTGGATAACAGATTCAACTATAGCCAAATAAACCAAACGTAATACATGAGTAGGCAAGTAATGGCGAAGGTGTACAAATTTGTAAATTGTTTTACGTATCTTATTACATAAAAAGGTGATTTGTCTATCCCATTTCAAGTGTTGATCAACAATAATTCCCAGGTATTTCACATCTACAGATTCTTTCAGGCAAGGGCATTTACAGGTTGTAGAGAGTTTACAAAATGAGTTGTGGATTATTAATTTTAAATGAGAAAGTGATTTCAATTTGTTCAATCCAGAGACTGTTAAAGAAAATGGCACCAAAGTAGTTTTAGTTATATTTAGAGATAGCAAATTTGCATCAAGCCAGTTTTTTATCAAATTTATACCTACATTGGTATGTCTATAAGTGTCCTCCCAAGTTAACCACTGAAAATCACCACCGTATCATCAGCGTAAGAATAACAGGAGCCATTATGTACTTTGAAATCAATGTTTAATAAATCATTAATATATATTAAAAATAGAATAGGAACTAAAATTGTTCCCTGAGGGACACCTATATCAATATTTACATTTTCACTGATATTATCATCAATTTTGGTTACCTGAGTACTTTTGTTTAAGTATGATTGAAATAACATGCGCAATACCTCTGACTCCTATATCAAATAATTTGTCCGGAAGTAAACGATGGTTAACCGTGTCAAAAGCTTTCCTTAAATCTAAGAAGATCCCTAAACATTTAGAACCGTTATCCAACTCCTGCATAATTTTACCAGTGACTTCAATAATTGCGTCACCCGTAGACAATTTATTTCTGAAGCCATACTGATGTTTGGAGAGAATTTCATTTTTCTCTAAGTAATTTACTAATCTGTTTTTTAAACATTTTTCTTATATCTCTGAGAAGCTAGAGAGCAAGGATATAGGTCTATAGTTATTCAGACTTTTTCTTTCCCCTGACTTATGGACCGGTACAACTACAGCATTTTTCAGAGATTCTGGGAAAACTCCTTGGGTGAGACATAGATTGAATACATAAACAAGCGGTTTTAATATATGTTTAATTATAATCTTTAATGTGTTATTTGTAATTTTGTCGATTCCCGGTGAGACATTATTTTTTAAGGATTTAACAATATTATAAATTTCTTCTTCGGTTACTGGTGATAAAAACATGGAGGAAGATGCGTGCTCATTATGGCCACTGCAATAATTTTCCGTGTTAAATGCCGATTTGTTGATGTTCGATGCAATGCTATGCCCTACTTTTGAGAAATATTTATTAAATTCATTAGCTATGTCTTTTTTGTTTTTAAATATTTCTCCCTCTTCATTTAAAATCTCTGATATGATACTATTTTGGTTCACATTTACGTCTGTGGCTTCATTAATAGTTTGCCAAAATTTCCTAGGATTATTTCGATACTTCTGAAATTGAGATTGATAATACTGAGTTTTCATATTTCTTATAATAAGAGTTAAGGTATTTCTGTATTTTTTGTAATAATTTATTAGATTTATATTATCAGGTTCTTTTCTAACATTTCTGGCTAATTTGTTTCTTGTACGGATTGACTTAATGATACCTGTGGTGATCCAGGGTTTTATTTTTCTTAATTTACAAGATACTTTAAGGTAAGATACATCTGTGCTCATGTCTATATAATTAGATATTAAATTTTGGAATACTTGAAAGTATAATTCAGCATTTTCACAGTTAAGCACGGAATCCCAATTTTCTTTTTCTGTAAGCGAAATTAGCTTATTGTAATTTCTGGGTTCGCCCATACGTGCTACATGCCCTGCCCATCTCAAACATCTGGATTTAATGTTCCTAATTATGTCAGGTGAAGAATACAATGCGTGCAGTGCTGCGTTGTGTAATTTTCTTCATTCTCCTGTAACTTCATCCCTCTTAGCCCCAATATTTTCCTATGAACCTTATTCTCAAACACCCTTAATCTCTGTTCCTCTCTCAAAGTCAGAGTCCAAGTTTCACAACCATACAGAGCAACCAGTAATATAACTGTTTTATAAATTCTAACTTTCAGATTTTTTGACAGCAGACTAGATGATAAAAGCTTCTCTACCGAATAATAACAGGTATTTCCCATATTTATTCTGCGTTTATTTTCCTCCCGAGTGTCATTTATATTTGTTACTGTTGCTCCAAGGTATTTCAATTTTTCCACCTCTTCGAAGGATAAATCTCCAATTTTTATGTTTCCATTTCTTACAATATTCTGGTCACGAGACATAATCATATACTTTGTCTTTTTGGGATTTACTTCCAAACCAGGTATGAATATTATTTTATAGTTTTTTTGAAAATGGTCCTACACGATTCACTGGATTTGGCACCTACTATTATTCTAATTACTCTTTTTTTTTTGTAGTAGGGATATGCTGTTACTATCTGTAGAATTTCCCCAAAATATTATTCCAGTTTAATTAAGAACTGCCAGAATACATAACAAACATTCTTTTCGTTGTTTAGTCACATCTCCGAAGACAGGTTTGAACGTCACGAATGATACCAAGAAGACACCACTTTATTTATTTATTTATTTATTTTTTATTTATCTATTTATTTATTTATCTATCTATCTATGTATTTATCTATCTATCTATGTATTTATCTATCTATTTATTTATCTATTTATTTATTTATATATTTGTTTATGTATTTATTTATCTACGTATTTATTTATTTGTCTACGTATTTATTTATTTATCTATGTATTTATTTATTTATCTATTTATCTATTTATTTATCTATTTATGTATCTATGTATTTATCTATTTATCTATTTGTCTATGTATTTATCTATTTATTTATTTATTTACTTATTTATTTATGCCTATAACAGGGCATATATTAGCAAAATGTCCTAATATGATCTACAAGATCAACATGTCTATTCATGTTAAATTCTCTAGGTATTTCGATTATAATTTCAAGCCTTCAATCAAATTAATGTTTATCCACCATATGTATCTATATGTTATGTCTCTACATAAGTAAGCATGTATGTATGTATGTATGTATGTATGTATGTATGTATGTATGTATGTATGTATGTATGTATGTGTGTGTGTGTATATTAGCGAAGTGTCATAATATTATCTATAAGTGCAACATGTCTATTCATGTTAAATTCTCTATGTTTTCCGATTGTAATTTCAAGGCCTTATCTAATTAATTTGTATATGTTTTACGCTTACAAGTGTATATTTATTGTTTGGTAGTCTGTAAGTTTCAATTTGTTATGATTAGTTTAAAATATAACCCTAATATACTGTATGTAAAATAGGGTTTATAAATATGGAATAAATACTACTACTACTAACAGGGCAAAGCCCGAATTACAATAGACAGCACAGATATTTGTTTAAAAAACACATAGAATTGCATAGACATATGAGACAACTAGATCAGAAGATAATGCTTAAGGTTCCATTAAGAAGTTCTGGTTTATTGACTGTGATCGTCAAACTTTTGTAAGAGGAAGCGATATGGCGCTTACACGTTTTTAGTAATAGTAGTCGCAGTCACGTAAAATATGTTAGAAGCACATATGTGTACGGAATTAGCCCCTAGCTTCAGATTGAATTGAGCTTCCAGGAATTCTGTGTACCCGCTCGGCTTAATCCTAGACAATATATTTGTCGACTACTCCGCCTCCACGGATGATTGAAGCAAGCCGATATGGGTCCACCTTCAACCTCAGGGGGTTGTTTACTCTTCGTACAACTATAAATTACTAGGACGAACACATTTTAAACACTACTCAAAGTCCTTCATCAGAAAAAGACAAGAAACTGCTTTGTACCCGTATTAAGACGACGGTGTTACGTAGCCTTAAGTTAGAGCTTGCACTATACTAAGTGGAGAAATGTAACTTTTTAATGAGCATAATATGTGGTTTGATTCATGTTGTCATTATATGGATACGTACTACAAAAACGTATACTGGAATAAAGGTCTAAAGACCTGGTGCCATATTTGACCACGACTCCCACTTGAAATTTTAAAGTAATACGCCACTGACCCTACTTCGTATTAAGGCTGATTGATGACATCAAGCTCTAGTGAAAGTTCACGTGTGCTTTAATAATAAATATTTTTGTCTCGAAAATTTTAATGCACTGATTTCCGAAATGAAAGTCGTTTGTTTTGAAGAGCTCTATCAAATGGTACCATATTTGACCACGACTCCCACTTGAACTTTTAAAGTAATACGCCACTGACCCTACTTCCTATTAAGGCTGAGTGATGAAATCAAGCTCAAGTGAAAGTTCACATCTGCGTTAGTTAAAAATATTTTTGTCTCGAAAATTTTAATGCACTAGTTTCCGAAATGACACGCGTGGTCAGAATCACCCATTGTCTTTTCGTACGTTTTCTCATTGAAAGAGTAAGAATTAATAAAAACGTTTCTTACGAAAGTTGTTTGTTTTGAAGAGCTCTATCAAGTGGTACCATGTTTGACCACGACTCCTATTGTCATTACACCAAATGATTGCTCTCTGGACCAAAATGGCCGTATTTTAATTATTTAAATACAGTTTACATTAAGTAACATATTAAACTGTTTATCCTTCTATCAAACACGAATGTTCACTGGATGAAACGTCCTATTTTAATTATGTAATTACTTTATATTAATTTCTAACAGGTGCAGCGGAGCGCACGGGTACGGCTAGTACTGTAATATTTTTGTAATAGGAAAGGTTTTTTTTTTCAACTACTGTATGTACTTTCTTTTTAATTTTAAATACAACTGGCAGTATCCAGCTTTTCTGTTTACTTCATTTGTTCTACTTTTAATAATTATAGACCAAATGATTACACAAATGAGACTTACTGACTAGATTTCTTATTAAGTTCTCTTTGCACGTATTAAATCAGGACGACATACTAAATTTATAACGTCAGAGTGTAATATATACATCAAGCTTTACGAGCTATGAGCTTGGCACTGGAAGTCGATGTCCAGACATTAAACATATAGGCTAGCACTCAGAAGGGAAGGCTAAGTAGCAGTTTTGCTGTATTTAGAATGGGTGAAAGGAGCGCTGCAGCATGAGTAATTCGTCAGGGTGCAGGAGCAGATGGACGGACGGCTCCGTGGTCACGAGTGACTTGCTGCGATATTCCGTCCGAGTCCAAGGCGTGTGTGTCCTGCTGTGCGTGGTGCAGAACGCATCGCAAAGACTCTTCCTTGTATAAATGCAACGCTCTGTAGGTGACAAAGTGTATCAAGCGCCACTTCACGTGGAAACCCGTCCCAGACAGCAGAGTTCATTGAAGAGGGATATTCTGTTTCCACACACAGTTAAATTAAAATCTGTAGCCAAAAGAAATACACAAAATAAATCTGTAGCCGAAATTTTTCTGGTAATATTCGATTTTCCAAAAATAATGGGTCCTAACATATATAATTAGCCACCCTGAAACCGAAAATCGCTTTTTTGAAATTTTTGTTTGTATGTCTGTCTGTCTGTCTGTCTGTCTGTATGTTTGTTACCTTTTCACGCGATAATGGCTGAACGGATTTCGATGAAAATTGGAATATAAATTAAGTTCGTTGTAACTTAGATTTTACGGCATTCAAAATACATTATTTGAAAGGGGGGGTTATAAGGGGGCCTGAATTAAATAAATCGAAATATCTCGCTTATTATTGATTTTCATGAAAAATGTTACATAACAAACGTTGAATAATTTCAAGGGAAAAATTGTTCCGGGGCCGGGTATCGATCCCGGGACCTCTGGTTGAGACGGTGTCGGGTGTAGTTCCTGGGTAGCTCAGTGGTATAGCGTTGGTACGTTCAACCAGAGGTCCCGGGGTCGATACCCGGCCCCGGAACAATTTTTCCCTTGAAATTATTCAAATATGCTTTACAGGGAGCTTCACCCGAAAGACTAGATTTGCATAACAAACGTTTCTTTAAAAATAATTTGCGATAAGTTTTATTCCTTGAAATATTTTGATAGGGCTGATATTTAATGAGATAAATGAGTTTTAAAATTAAAATAAGGCCATCTAAGGCCGTGTAATGAATTAAAAAACAAATGACTTCGTCTATAAGGGGACTTGGACAGCAACAATCGAAAGCTATGAAAGATAGCCTACAGAGAATGTTTCTGTGTTTGTATGAAGTAATATCGGAAGCTAAATTAACCGATTTGTATAATTAATTATTATTTCACCATTGGAAAGTGTAGTTTCTCTAGATGGACATAATGCTATAATGTTATTACAGTAACTTCTGATATAATATAATATAATATAATATAATATGTTCAGAACCATAGTGGGCCAAGCGCCATTTACTGAATACGTAGAAAACAAGGATTAAAATTAAGTTACTACCATAATTCAATGGGAACCTATAACAAGTAAAATAAAATATACACATTAAATCTAAATTATGTCAATCTTCATTAAACTATGGTTGCATGTAATAACAATTAAGAAACATGTAAAGGAATTGTCATTGCACCAAATGAGTGTCTCTGGGCCAAAATGATCGCATTTTAATTATTTTGATGGAATTTAAATTAAGTAACATATTAAACGATTTATCCTCCTATAAAACACGAATGTTCCCTGGATCAAATGTCCTATTTTAATTATGTAATTACTTTATATTTATTTCTAACGGGTGCAGCGGAGCGCACGGGTACGGCTAGTAAATAAATAAATAAATAAATAAATAAATAAATAAATAAATAATAAATATTTATGTAGATGAATAAATAAATAAACACGTGAGTAAATAAGTAACTAAATAAATGGGTAAATAAATGAGTAAATAAATAATTCAATTAATAAATAATGTGTTTATTTTATTTCAATTTAATTTATATTAATTTGTTTTATTTTAAACTATTTTAACTCGATTTAATTTTATTGATTTTAATTTAACTTATTTTAATTCAATACATATAAATGTACTTTAATTTAATTTAATTTATTTTGATTTAATTTCTTTTAGTTTAATTAATTTCTACTTAATTTAATTAAATAATTAAATAAGTACCAGTAAATACATAAATGAGTAAATAAATAAATAAGTAAATAAGTGAGTAAATAAGTAAATACATAAATAAATGAGTAAATAAGTGAGTAATTAAATGAGTAACTAAATAAATGGGTAAATAAATGAGTAAATAAATAAGTAAATAAATAGGTGAGTAAATAATTAAATAAATAAATAAATAAATAAGTCAACAAATAACTAAAGAAGTAAGTAAATAAATAGGTAAGTAAATAACTAAATAAATAACTAAAAAATTACTAAATAAGTAAGTAAGTAAATAGGCGAGTAAATAAGTAAATAAATAAATATATAAATAAGTCAACAAATAATAAATAAGTACCGGTAAGTAAATAAATGAGTAAATAAGTGAGTAAATAAATAAGTAAATAGATGACTAATTATATGAGTAAAAAAGTGAGTAACTAAATAAATGGGTAAATAAATTAGTAAATAAATAAATAAGTCAGCAAATAACTAAATAAGTAAGTAAATAAATAGGTGAATAAATAAGTAAATAAATAAATCAACAAATAAGTAATTAAATAAGTACCGGTAAATAAATAAATGAATAAATAAATTTAATGGTAAATAAATGAGTAAATACGTGAGTAAATAAATGAGTAAATAAATGAGTAAATAAATGAGTGAGTAAATAAATAAATAAATAAGTAAATAAATAAATAAATAATAAATAAATAAATAAATAAAAAATTAGGATATGACAACATGCAACTTTACGGATATTTAATTGTAAAGTAATATAAAGAGAAAAATTATTATTAAGCCATATTTATGAATTGAAAATCTATCTTTTCTTTGAAAGAATTGAATTGAAAAGATTAGTTTGGAAATGGTGGTATTGGTGGTGGTTAGTGAGAGGGTATATTAAGATAATGATGATGGTGATATGATGAGATGACTATGTTGTATTAGTGCTGAGAAGTTACGACCATTCTTCAGTGTAATTCCCTTATGTCGCTCTTAAAGAAAAAACTGCATATAGGACTTGATGTCTGCATGAGCCAGTTTAAACGTTAGCTGCACTGTTTGGCCATGTGTGGCGGTCACTTGTCACGAGTTGGTGAAACTATACAGGAGTTCAGCATAGAATTAATGTCACCAACCAAAACAAATCGTATGCCGTGATTCAAAGAATTGTTGAATATGTACGTTACTACTAGAAGAATATACTGTTGGGAAATCTCAGAATATCATTAAATATTGAAAAGGGGGTTCGAAAAGAATACGTAATAAGGAGAGAATATGATTCGGGTTTTACACCATAAATGGACTTAACTATGGACTTGACTATTCCCTTCTGTTAAAAGTACTAACGCCAGTCTTCCTGACTGCCTACCTCCCATTCTTCTTTTCTGAATTATTAAGTATTATTTGTTCGTATTCAGTACCTAGAGCTGATTTCACCAAACATATTTAACTTTGACACTTAAAGAGACAGTGCATTTCACCAACATAAATTGTGTTTTAAGCTCTCATTAAATTGCAATTAAGTTAATTGATCAGTTTTTTGTCATTTAAATAATTAATTCTGCATTGATGACGATAATCACTACCCAACAAAAAAATTATCATACCTCCGCGATAAAAAATAGGTGATTCTTAACGAAAAAATTGCGCTGATTTTGAATATCGCCATAGAAATCTCCTATCACGTCAGGTTAAAAATATATAAACACATTTCGAATTTCCCATACGCGGTTTCACATAAAACATCTCAACACACAAACAACAAAAACAAATACAACCACACAGGCGTATACAAAATCAGATGTAACACCTGCAATAACTTCTACATAGGACAGACAGGCAGATCATTTCAAACATGTTACAAAGAACACATCACAGCCATAACAAAATTACAAAACACCTGCATATATGCAGAACACGTCACAAATGCTAACCACACCCACAGAGACATCAACACAGACATGGAAATACTACACATCCAACCAAAAAGCCTGAAACTAAACACACTAGAACAATATGAAATATACAGACACACGAAAACACACCCCAACGATATTCTCAACACATAACTCAATTTCAGAACACATACACTCTTCTACTCTACACTATACCACACGAACAGACCCTCACAGGAAACAAAACAAGAGGCGCCAAGACCAACAACGACCAGTTCTGAGGATGACCCATAAATAGGTCGAAACATGTAAACAAGGTACGTTAGAATTTAACACAAGAAAGTCTTATCATACATATTCCGAAGTGATAGTGTTAAAAGTTGTGTAATGAAGTTGTATAAAATATTATGTTGGATTAATTCTTATGATACAATGATATATAATATAACATTGTATTCATGCTAGGTTATAGTAATATGCGTTACAAGAGCGGTATGTTGAAGTTTTCATGTTCCAGGAAAAGTTTGAAAAAGCGAAACGTAGTTGAACTTTTTTAATTTCCGAGAATTGAAAGAAAACATGCCGCTCGTGTATCGTACATTATTTTGTACGAAGATCGTTTATTACATACCTGAAAGAGGAATTTCTAATTAGTTGCAATGAAATCTCCATCTTGGTTTCTGTTCAATGACGGCAAATTTGCAAAACAAAAATATCTATCTTCAATATTGTTGCTTTAAAATGTTTTCTGTGTCTACTATACTCCAGCAGGCCGTGGTATACGTTTGTCTTTTTTTCCCCCCAGTCTACGATGAGTCTGGAATCTTGTTGATTTTTTCACGGCTTCCTTAATGTTACTTGCATCACGAATGCAGTAACTTTAGTGGAGTTGTAGAGTTTACTTAATTTTTGCAAATATTTAAGAACAATAATTAACAGTGCAATTTATGTGAAATTGCAGTGGTAAGTTTCCAATTTATAATTATTACTATATTGAACGTCTCTAAAAGTAATATGTTAAAAGCCTAAAGCAGTAAAATCAATATGTCACTTAAGCAGTAAGAAGAGGGAAATTGTTATGTGTGTTAGGTTGGGAATACTGAATGTGGAATTTTAGACTTTCCGCGGATTGGTTTTGTGCGGAAACCAAGCAAATACGCACGATCTAGCACAAAGATTAATTCACAAATGTAGTTTTATATGCATGCAATAATATTTGGGCCATATTTTAAGGGAACATACCTGTAACTTTGCTTAAAAGTGTTTGGTAGTATGTGATTTTCTCTTGTACTCCTGCCTGCTCTCCCTCTCAAGAAACCAATAGTACGCTAATCCCCCATCATTACTGGATCCTTACGACCTCGGTACCGTTTCTCCATGATGTAAATGTCTTGATGAAACAGTTCCCCTTGTTCATCACTAACATCACTGAAATTTTCCGCAAAAAAGTTTAGATGTGAATGAAGGAAATGCATATTTTTCAAAGACATTCGACAACCCATGTAGCATTTCAACAAATTTGACACGAAAGTTTTCTAATTTTCTTCTTTTCTGTTTCCGAGAAAACCACACACAACCCTTTTAAATTATTGCCAAGCTGCTAATTCAAGCGTATGTAAACTGTTCTCACACATTTTGTCCTGAATGAGATTTCTGATTTGAAGTCCAACAAAAATCCCTTATTTAAATTTTGTGTGTGTTAACTGTGAAAACTTGCCTTGTAAATAAGCAAATCAACTACCGTAATTGTAGAGTGCCTTAACAAAATTCATCAATCCAAGTTTTGTGTGTAAGAAAGGGGTGATGTAGATCATAAAGAAAATTGACGTGGATTGGAAAGAGAGGAGGCTGTTGAGTAACTTTTATATGAAACGAGTCAAAGCCAGGATAGAAGAAGAAATGTCGGAAGGCAATGAAATAGGGAGAGGAGAACGACAAGAATGCCCTTTATCACCTATCCTGTTCAACATCTACTTTGCAAGATTTAGTGAAGAACTGTTTTCAGAACATGGGAGGAGTGAAGAAGAAAGTGTGTAAGATTTGCTGATGATATGCCGTTGTTAGCAGAAGAGGAGATGATACTAAGGAATATGTGACTGGAGCTAAATGACAGCTGTGAGCAGTATGGAGTGAAGATAAATGCAAAAAAGACGAAGACCATGGTTATAGGAAGAAAAGTAAATAAGGTAAACTTGCGAATTCTAAATGAGGCAGTAGAGCGAGTGGACAGCTTCAAATACTTGGGGTGTACTATAAGCAGTAACATGAGCTGCTGCCAAGAAGTCAAAAGGAGAATAGCAATGGCAAAGGAAGCTTTTAATAGAAAAAGGAGCATCTTCTACGGATCTCTGGAGAAAGAACTAAAGAAGAGACTAGTGAAGTGCTTTGTGTGGAGTGTAGCTATGTATGGCCCACACGTGTGAAGTAACGCCTTGCGCGTCTTGCCGTGAAAGTAGGGGGCCCGGGTTCGAATCCCGGTCTGGGCAAGTTACCTTGTTGAGGTTTTTTCCGGGTTTTCCCTCAACCCAATATGAGCAAATGCTGGATAACTATCGGTGCTGGACCCCGGACTCATTTCACCGGCATTATCACCTTCACTTCATTCAGATCCTAAATAACCTGAGATGTTGATACAGCGACGTAAAACAACTCATTAAAAAAAGCATTGTATGTGGCAGAAACATGGACATTGCAACGAAGTGAGAGAAGCGAATAGAAGCATTTGAAATGTGGATATGGAGAAGGTTTGGAACGTGTGAAATGGACAGACAGACTAAGAAATGAAGCTTTGTTGGAAAGAGTAGGTGAAGAAAGAATGATGTTGAAACTGATCAGAAAGAGGAAAAGGAATTGACTGGGTCAGTGGTTGAGAAGAAACTGCCTTCTGAAGGATGCACTGGAAGGAATGATGAACGGGAGAAGATTTCGTGGTAGAAGAAGATATCAGATGATAGATGACATTAAGATATATGGATCATATGCGGAGATAAAGTGGAAGGCAGAAAATAGGAGAGACTGGAGAATGCTGGGTTTGTAGTGAAAGACCTACCCTTGGGCAGAAAACTATGAATGAATTAATGAACAAATAGTGAATAGATATTCATTCCTTCTTCATCTTGCTATTTCTTTGTTATGAACACTGAAGGAGTTCACAATCCACCACTGATTTTCTTTCATACCTCTAGCCTTTACTCTGTGTCTAGCGGGCAGTATTCATACTACGTCATTAATTTGTGACGTTTTGCGACCTGTATGCTATAAGTAGTTTGTCCCTTTGCTGCAATCCTGAGAGGAAAGTTACATGCCTATGAAACTTCAAAGAGCAGATAGCAAAAAATCGAAATGGCTTAGTCTAAAAGCTTGTAGTTTAAGTAGGATGATGATAGGTTCCTTTTGTACACCATAGCTTTATAAATTTCTTAGAAAGCAACATATATTAAGATCCAAGGAAGACATTTCTAGTTTAATTATTTCTGTTTGGCATCAGAGAATGAGGTCAAACGTAGTGATTTACAAAACTCGTTCACTACCTGTTATTTCGTGAAAGGTAGAGGGAGTTGCATAATTACAAGGCACATCTCTACCTATTGGCAGCTCTTCAGTCAATTAATATTCCAGTTTCCTGGGTGAAAGCGAATTCCTCCCTGATTCCTCACCATTGAGAAATTTGCGGCCGTTCATAGAAAAGCGTACGAATCGTTTAAATTAAGAAAATGCGCTAATAAAAATAGTCGAATTTTTACAAATTGTATAATTTTTTTTCATGAAAGAATGGAGATAATGATGGTAGTAATAACAGTAATCTAACACGCTGTTAAAAGGGTGTTATTGGACAATTTTTTATAACATAATGTTTGAATTCAATATAAAGCAGAAGATCAGAAAATCTTGAAATATTAGACCCTCATGGTTGAGATGTAAGCAGAAATAGAACACGAGTTATACTTGAAGTAAGACTATTTTTTAGTTCGTTATTTAACGACGCTGTATCAACTACTAGGTTATTTAGCGTCGATGAGTTTGGTGATAGCGAGATGGTATTTGGCGAGATGAGGCCGAGGATTCGCCATAGATTACCTTGCATTCACATTACGGTTGGGAAAAATCTGGGAAAAAACCCAGCCAGGTACTAATCAGCCCAAGCGGGAATCAAACCCGCGCCCGAGCGCAACTTCAGATCGTCAGGCAATCGCCTTAACTGACCGATCCACGCCGGTGGCTGAATAAGACTATTTCGCGATTAATAGTAAATAAATATTTAATGAAAACAATATAACATAATTAAATTACTATTAAATGACATATACAGGGACATCATTTTATTTTTACTTCAATTTTTATTGTACCTGAGATTTTGAATGTACTTCACTCCCACCCCTTCTACTAAGGAAGTTCCAACTCCACACAGAACCAAGACCGCAGATAGTAAGCAGTACTGAGTTACTGAGTATAGTACGTTCCAGAAATATGTTCGCGTTTTCCAGTGACGAAAGAGCTTTCAATATTGAATCATATTTTCGCACAGGTACTGTCCGTTTGCCTACGTCGCATCCCGATTTCCCCCACCTGCTTCTGCTCGCCCCTCTGTAATAGCTGGGCTGTCTTAGCTCTTTTCTGAAAACATTAATTTCTCTTAGGAATTGGAAGTTTACATAATATTATACAGCTGTTTAATTTAACTTAAATAAAAGGGCCTCGTTAAGTAATTAACTGTCACGTGATTTCCTCCTTTTCTACAATCCTGCGGCATAATCACTTGGACGGACAGTACCTAGCATGTCTGAGTAATTTTATATTTTCGGGTCGGGCAGAAGTGAAGATTGAATTTACAGTACCTAGAGTAGGTACAGAATTATTTCAACATGAGTTACTAGTACGAAGGATCAAACTGGCAATTGGAATTAGATGCAATAGTCTATAGTGCGATAATATGCACAAAAGAACTGAAGCCTGTATCGAAATGAACGGCCACCATTTTCAAAATTGTGTTTAAATATTCATATTATGATTATTTTTCAATTTAACTTCTTTCTCTATATTGTACGCTAATGTGCTGTAGACAGTATAATATACACTGCATAATGAATACGTTTGCATGGATAACTCACTTCGTGAGTAAAAACACTTATTCTTGATACAGTACTGTACTTTGATTAAAGAAAAACCTAAAGAAAATTAACAAACTCAAAATCGCGATATTTCCTAGTTTACGTAAATGGATGAACTACTTTTCTTCCTTCCTATACCTAGTAGAGTGATTTGTGTTTTACGCCAGTATCATCGAACTCCAGTCTTGGAGGGGGGAGTAAGCGGTGTTTCCGGTTCTCTAAAGGTATAGACAGGTTAATATTAAAAATGTTAGTAAAAATAAAATGATGTCCCTGTATAAGTTGCTACTTAATATATTTCATCGTTCGGCATGACCTTGGCTTCCTACAATATGAAATTGACTGGAAAACATTTTACGATGAAAGAGTAATGGAACGGAGAAAAATTCTCTCCGGCGCCGGGATTTGAACCCGGGTTTTCAGCTCTACGTGCTGATGCTTTATCCACTAAGCCACACCGGATGCCACCCCGGCGTCGGACAGAATCGTCTCAGATTAAGTTCCAACTCTTGGGTTCCCTCTAGTGACCGCCCTCTGCACTACGTCATAGATGTCTATGAACGTAGGACCGAAGTCCACACATGTGCTGAGGTGCACTCGTTATGAGTGACTAGTTGGCCGGGATCCGTCATCGTATGATGACGCAGAATATCTGCACAGAAATATCATATGTACTTCGGTACATTAAAATAAAAAATAATGTATGGAAAACATTTGATAATATCTGTAGAAATTGTGATTAGTGAAACAACAAAATTAAACAAAAAATTGAGGCTATAAACATTTTATTTTGAACTAGATACCTTTATTTAGTGAATTATTGAAAAGATAAGATCTCTTGTAACGTTTGGATAAGACTATTTCGCATTAGTAATTTATGTAACTAGTGTATAATCTTTGTAATTATGACACGAGTATTTGTAATGGAGATTATACACGTAAAAATATGTAAAAAGAAACTATTATAGGTTTAGAAAATATAATGTTATTACCTAGTAGACATATGAGTACTGGATATGAAGTAATATATTGCTTAGTTGCTAAGTAACCATTTCGAAGACAAAGTTATTTTGTCGTTGTTTTGAAGCTTTTTCTTAAAAGTACGTTGTATAAAATTGTGTTGTGAACGCGGTGGTGACGTCATGGAATACTAGTTGCTAGGTAACCTTTTCTGGCACCAGTGCCAGAATTAGGCCAATATTGTGCAAGATTTATAGCGTCATAACAAGCGTACTTAATGCTAGGATTGTATAAATTGTATTAATAGGCTTAAATGATTTATCAACATAGTAATAATTCCTCCCAGCAGTTAAAGCTGGCTTACGAAACCGGATTTCTCTACACACTGTAACTCCGAAATTCATCAAGGTATTAGATAGTCACCGGTCTCATACAGTGGTTAAAATTTCATGAGAAATTCTTCTATGAATACTCGAATCGACACTCAATCCGGATTGCTAGGCCGAGGAATTTCTTTTTAGAACACGCAGTTAAAGAGCGGAACCGATAACATAATAAACAACATTGAAGTTCCGTTCTCCCCATCCTGCCTAAGGTTTTTTCGTGGTTTTCCTAAGGCGCTAAGACAAATGTCGGGATGAGCCCTAAAAGAAATGGGCCACGGACCTGCACTCATATCCCCATTAATCTCCCTAATTACCATAAAATTAACTAATTACATCTCTCCCCCCTCTTCGTAGTTGAGCCATCATATAGCCAAATGGCTTGTCTCAAAATTGAGACGATTCAACAAGGCTCATGATAACAATCACCCCCTACATTATAGCCAAATTGGCTAGTCTCCTATACATGAGACAACTCATCTCGCCTAAGATATTCCGTGGTTTTCCTCAGGCGTAAAACAAATGTCGGGATGAGCCCTATAAGAAATGGGCCACGGACCTATATGCCCTTCCCCATATATATTCCACCTTTATTATAAATGATGTATGCCCTAGTTCAGATAATATTAATAGTCTATTAAATATACGAGGTCACTCAATAAGTCGCAAATTGAAAGGACAGGGACCTCTCAAATTGCAGATTAGATTTCACGGCGCTTCTTCCGACGGCCTTCACCTGCTTTGTCATCGAACAACAGATGACGGCGTCTTGCCATCCTAACGGCAAACACCAGCCAAATCCTCCTCGCCCCGTTCCGTGATCAATTGATCAATCTCAGCCCCCCTCGCGTATGTGGTACCTAAGAGGTTACGTCCAATTTCGGCTTCCCCTTCAAAATTTTCTAGAGCTCCTTCAGGGGAGCAGCGTAACCCGGAGTGAGACTAGTGGCCAACAGGCTTGGAGCTCACATATTTAGTTTTGTACAGCCCCCAACCCCTTGCAAGGACGCGTTTTGCGTACCTTTTAAATTTTTCCTCCCAATTCTCCTTCGATTTTTCGATTTTCCGTTCTTCCATAGTGACGAATTAGAGTAGTCAGAGTCCGCAGATATAATAGCATGTAGTCAACGAACTCAATAATTAAAATCTTACCATAATTCTTTGGTTATTGCAGTACGTTTTATCTTGTGTCAGAGAATTTAAAGGAAGCGAAAGTACGCATTATTATTTTCTTGTATTGAATCATGGCGTAAGAAAGCTTAAAGCTTATGAAATAAAAAGATGAAGGAGGAGAGAAAAAAAGAAAGTAGCTGATGAAAAATGTGTGCAAGTAAATCTTAGCAGACGAGCTGCCCGGCTGGCCACACAATTCGTGCCTTTCCAGATAATTTAATTACTTACACGACGCTCTTTTTACGGTGTCCATATTCCCGTGTGCGCATTTGTAAAGATGTTGATTTTCTTGTCGGGATTTGCGACGTAGCGTGACCTCAAGGTCGCGACCCCATCCTAATAAATCTCTCGATTTAAACGAATCGTTGCTCCAGCCAGGATTATTATAGAACGAGGAGTACCTGTAGAGTAGGCCATGCAGCATCTACTGCGCTTCTACAAGGGGATGTGTCTCGCATTGCTGTTTGTATATCCCTTGTAGCTTGCAGACTTTTAATCTGCAGGTGAGAATATTAGAATTGAAATTGTATCTATTTAAGCTTGCAAATACAGATCTAAAAGTGTATAAAACAAATTCATTATGTTATACAACGCGTGATAGAAAGATCTATGCTAAGTACAAGATGTCTATAGAGTGAAAGTAAACAAGTACGTGGCTGTCTGTCTGTTCATTGGTTAAGCGCAGCATTGGTTTACACATGGTCTCATAATCTATCAAGTTAGTTTCGTATGATTAAGTATTGTGTTAATAAAATTGGATAGTCTATTATGTGTCACATTTTTCTCCTTTTCTTTCCCATTTTGGATTGATTTTTTCTAATTTTGATCCATTTCTTCCCAAATCGTTCTACATCTTTCCACTTTTTGCTCGTTTTCTATCCCACTCTTTGCTTTTTTTCCCCACAATTCTCTCGCTTTCTTTACCAATTTTTTCTCATTTCCTTCTCTTTTGCTCGTTTTTTTTTCCCAAATTTTGACTCACTTTCCCACTTTTTACTCGTTCCCTCTCTCACTTTTTGCTCCTTTTCTTTCCGAATATTTCCTCCTTTTCTTTCTTAAATTTTGCTCGTTTTCCTTCCCAATTTTTCTTTATTTCTTTCCCAAATTTGGTCATTTTCTTTTCCACATTTTACTCCTTTTCTTTTACACTTTTTGCTAGATTTTCTTCCAACATTTTGGTCGTTTTATTTCCAACATTTAGCTTGTTTTCTTTCCAACAATTTACTCGTTTTCATTACAATATTTTGCTTGTTCTCTTTCCAACATTTCGCTCGTTTTCTTCCCAACATTTGGCTCGTTTTCTTTTCCAATTTTTGCCCGTTTTGTTTCACACATCTTGCTCGTTTTCATTCTTATATTATGCTCATTTACTTGCTCCTTCTCTTTCCGAATTCTTGCTCGTTTTTTCTCACTTTTCTCATTTTATTTTTCATGTTTTCTCTTTCGTTTCCCTCATCTTACTTTTTTCTTACCCGCTTTTGCCCTATTTCTTCCAGCTTTTGCCTTTTTCTTCCGGCTTTACTCTTTTTCTTTCCAGATTTTGCTCTTTTCCTTTCTCGCATTTGTTTTTTTTTTCTTTCCTACTTTGCTCAATTTTTTTCCCGCTATTCTCATTTTTCTTTTTCTCTTTTCTTTTCCACATTTTTTCTAGTTTTTCACATTTTTCCCTCTTTTACTTTACTACTTTTCACTCCTATTCATTTCGCACTTTCACTCCTCTTCTTTTCTACCTTTTGCCCCTTTTCTTTCTACCTTTTTGGTACTTTATTTTCGCAAATTTTGCTTCCTTTCGTTTCCACATATTGCTTCTTTCTCTCTCTTCTCTTTGCTTCTTTTCTTCTCCACTTTCTTTCTCTTAATTAGTCTATTTCGTAGTTTTCTCTTCTCTCCTTCCTCATGACTGCCTTATTCTCTTTCTGTACATCTGTTTCTTTTCTCAACAATTTCTTATTTATTATTCCTTACACAACGCAGAACTCCACGCATTGTATTCTTCACCTGACATAATTAGAAACATTAAATCCAGACGTTTGAGATGGGCAGGCATGTAGGACGTATGTGCGAATGCAGAAATGGATATAAAGTGTTAGTTGGGAGGCCGGAGGGAAAAAAGATCTTTGGGGAGGCCGAGACGTAGATGGGAGGATAATATTAAAATGGATTTGAGGGTGGTGGGATATGAGAGTAGGGGCTGGATTAATCTTGCACAGGATAGGAACCGATGGTGGGCTTAAGTAAGGGCGGCAATGAACCCTCTGGTTCTTTAAAAGCCATAAGTATATAAGTATTATTCCCCCGTTTCTTTAAAGTTACTGTTTGTGACTACGCGCATTTGTGGCACAGTATTCTATCATCGAAAACAATTTATACATCCCTAGCCCAGCACAACGTGAGCTGGCTGGGTGTTAATTATTGACATAATGACTGGATGATTAATAACGCTTCTTTATAAGTTTATTGCTTCATGAATTATATGATGGAGTATCATTTATCATAGATGTTGGTAGTTAAACTGAACTGTTGCTGTAGCTCAATACTATCGCAGGAATATTGTGCCCCAGCAAATAATTGTACATCGGTCAATTAAAGGTACAGCTATTCAATAAATCTCTCTTAAGTTGTTGCAATACAGATTTAGTGTGAAACTACACTAATATTTGTAATATTGGTAATATTTTATTGTCACTTTTGAAGCCCTAATCTCATTTTTAATGCACTAAATATGGCATTACACTTTAACATATTACTGAGTGTGAAATACTTAAATGTTTTCGTTTAGGCTTAAGGGGACAAGTTCACATATACATTTATCAAGTTAAGACCTAAAACGTGAGACTGTCAGTTAACTTGAGCATTTAAAAATGAACAGAACTTCTCATCTCCGATTAGTTTGTCGCTCATTTCACGTAGCCCTAACTTAAATTTTCCAAATAAGTTTCCCTCGCAACATTTTTGAGGTACACTTATTAAATTTCTTTTAGGTAAGTTTATGAAATTTTACATGTAAGTGTATTTCATACTGGAGAACAGATCTTGCACTTAACAACGCTTTATTATTTAAAATTATGTTTTCATTAATAATTATTTACGTAAAAAATAAATTTTACAATTGAATTGCTGAATGGAATAAGGACCTACCCCAATTCCAGTAAAATTCCAGAACTACAACATTACTGAAATATATGTCGTGCAGTCTTTCTTGGCATGGTATTGCGTACAATACGCATCAGTCTTTGTTCCTGAAAATGTATAGGGCCCTAGGATAATTAATTACATAAATTTTACATGTTTTACTGAAAATGTTATTTTGAAGAGAGATTGGAGTGGATCCTTATTCCGATCAGCACAAAAAATTATATATTCAACTGATAGGGGTAGAATTTGGTAACACTCATATTATGAATAAAAAAAATACTAACAGTTTCTTGGATTCTGAAAAATGTCTATTAATATAGAAGTATTGTTTAACCACTGCACCAAATTCCAGCATAGAAGTAATTGAGGATATGTAGTAATTAAATTTTGAATTTTAGTTGAATATATACTAGCGAAAGGTGTACATACCCTCACTCTCTTTTTATATTCTGGAAAATGAGTCCCTAGCAATAATCGCACCTGCATGCTCTTAGAAAATTATTTTTTATGAATGATTATCTTTCGTTTAAAATTTAACAGCACTTGTACACTTAATTTCAGTTTGTGCATTTCTTAAAAATTATGCCATACATAAACAGACAAATTTCGTTTAAGTGTGAACACATTCTGACACTTATACTCACAAATGCATGATGGGACACTGTAATGTAGAATTAACTACACGAGAATCTGATCGGTAAAGTTGGAGAATGTGAAGGGGAACTAATTATTTTCTTCAGGTACTTTTCATGCGTTATACAGTGCATGTAATATATACAGTGTGTGTGTGTGTGTGTGTGTGTGTGTGTGTCGAAAATTAAAAAAAAATTGAAACAAAAGAAACTTATGACATCAATCAAATTAATCTATTCAAGGAGTGAAGGAAATTCATAATGTTAGCAATTGATATAGAAATCCAACATTTTGGGACACGTAGTAATCATTCTGAGCTCTGATTACGCCAAAAAGACTGAAACTTGTAGATTTCTCAGGGCTTCTGATGTTGGTTAACGAGAGCAGAATGTTGAGGAGGGCTAACGGGAGAAGAAAGATGACTGCAAACGAGAGGACAAAAATGAGGATAACTGACGGGAGGAGAAAGATAAGGACTGCAAACGGGAGGAGAAAGATGAGGATAACTAACGGGAAGAGAGAGGTGAGGACGACTAACGAGAGTATAAATATGAGGACGGGCAACGAGAGTAGAAATATGAGGGCGGGTAACGAGAGTAGAAATATGAGGGCGGGTAACGAGAGTAGAAATATGAGGGCGGGTAACGAGAGTAGAAATATGAGGACGGGTAACGAGAGTAGAAATATGAGGACGGGTAACGAGAGTAGAAATATGAGGGCGGGCAACAAGAGTAGAAATATGAGGGCGGTTAACGAGAGTAGAAATATGAGGGCGGGTAACGAGAGTAGAAATATGAGGACGGGTAACGAGAGTAGAAATATGAGGGCGGGCAACAAGAGTAGAAATATGAGGGCGGTTAACGAGAGTAGAAATATGAGGGCGGGTAACGAGAGTAGAAATATGAGGGCGGGTAACGAGAGTAGAAATATGAGGACGGGTAACGAGAGTATAAATATGAGGGCGGGTAACGAGAGTAGAAATATGAGGACGGATAACGAGAGTAGAAATATGAGGACGGCTAACGAGATTAGAAATATGAGGACAGCTAACGGGAGGAGAAAGATGAGGACGGCTGACGGGAATAGAAATATAAGGACGGCTAACGACAGTAGAAATATGAGGACGGGCTAACGACAGTAGAGATGTGAGGACGGCTAACGACAGTAGAAGTATGAGGATGGATAACGAGAGTAGAAATATGAGGACGGATAACGAGAGTAGAAATATGAGGACGGCTAACGAGAGTAGAAATATTAGGACGGATAACGAGAGTAGAAATGTGAGGACGACTAACGAGAGGAGGAATATGAGGACGGCTAACGAGAGTAGAAATATGAGAATGGATAACGAGAGTAGAAATATGAGGACGGATAACGAGAGTAGAAATATGAGGGCGGATAACGAGAGTAGAAATATGAGGACGACAAACGGCAGTAGAAATGTGAGGACGGCTAACGAGAGTAGAAATATTAGGACGGATAACGAGAGTAGAAATATGAGGACGGATAACGAGAGTAGAAATATGAGGACGGCTAACGAGAGTAGAAATATGAGGACGGCTAACGAGAGTAGAAATATGAGGACGGATAACGAGAGTAGAAATATGAGGACGGATAACGAGAGTAGAAATGTGAGGACGACTAACGGGAGGAGAAATATGAGGACGGATAACGAGAGTAGAAATATGAGGACGGATAACGAGAGTAGAAATATGAGGACGGCTAACGAGAGTAGAAATATGAGGAGGGATGACGAGGGTAGAAATATAAGGGCGGCTAACGAGAGTAGAAATATGAGGACGGATAACGAGAGTAGAAATGTGAGGACGACTAACGGGAGGAGAAATATGAGGACAGCTAACGAGAGTAGAAATGTGAGGACGGATAACGAGAGTAGAAATGTGAGGACGACTAACGGGAGGAGAAATATGAGGACGGCTAACGAGAGTAGAAATGTGAGGACGGATAACGAGAGTAGAAATGTGAGGACGGCTAACGAGAGTAGAAATGTGAGGACGGATAACGAGAGTAGAAATGTGAGGACGACTAACGGAAGGAGAAATATGAGGACGGCTAACGAGAGTAGAAATATGAGGACGGATAACGAGAGTAGAAATGTGAGGACGATTAACGGGAGGAGAAATATGAGGACGGCTAACGAGAGTAGAAATGTGAGGACGGATAACGAGAGTAGAAATATGATGGCGACTAACAGGAGGAGAAAGATGACAAATATGAGGACGACTAACGGAAGGATGAGGAAAATAGAAGAAGTGGAAGATGAGAATGAATACAAAGTGTAGGATTATGACTAGGTGGAAAAGTAGAATAGTTGTTCCAGTGACATACTTTAGCACAAAAATTTCCCTTTTGGTTAAGTGGACACGTAACTCGGAAACTTTGAGCTTTTCTATATCTTTGAAAAATAAAATAATGTAAGGTTTTGCACCAGATCGAAAATGCAAAATGAATCATAAGAAGAGTTTTGAAGAAATGAAATTGTTTTTCTACCAGCAGTCGTGTAATGAAATGTAGAGTAACATCAGTGAATAAGTAATGTTCACGTTTTTTACTTACGTTCTATTTTTATATTTCGTTATATTTACTTGGCAAATATTTGTTTGGGTATGGAATGAAATTGTCTTAAGTCGCTTCGGGCGCCGTAGCACATCGTGAGGCGAAGGGCTCAGCTCGCCGGAGCAGAGTCGTGGAACAGGTTGGCAGCACCTGTACGCGGTCCAGCAAGGTGACTCGGCCTCCCTTCTCTATTGTGGAGATCGCTACACTCATTATTGATGACTAGGTAGACGTGCGGACTCTGGGTAAGATGTGTAATAAGTTCTATTCACATCGCTGCAACCCAAGAAAAAAAAAATAAAGTTATGAAAAAAATAAAGAAGCACGCAGTTGCTGAACGAAATAGTAGAAGTGTTTTTGCGGATATATATAAAACGTTTTTATTCTTTTTCGTCACGAGACCTTATCTATCTGGCCTGTCTTGTGGGATTTAGAATATTATAAGATGGAACGGTTATTTATTGCAGTTGCAAACCCAACATCACGTCGCATGTGTACATAGCTGTGCATAAAGATGTTGTATAAAGTAGTTTGAAACATGAAGCAAAGCGATAATAAATTGCAACTACAAGTAAATTGAAAATGTTTATCTTAAGTGTAATATACAGCATAAAGCATGAGTCTGGTGTTTAAATACGTACTATCCACGATATTTAGGAAAAGTTATCCTAGCAACCAATGTTTGCTTCTATCATTTGTTTGGAGTCTCGTTCTTATAGAAATTATGGAATAGAAGATATCAGGTATAAAGCCCTTATGGCTCTAGTCACGATTCCACTGATAAAACAGCACCAGGGTTCCCAGATTCTCTTATCAGGACTCCAGGATAAGTGATGATACTGCTCACTTAAGATGGCTGCACATTTGAATTAATTCAATATGCAATACAATTGATTTTATTCGTTTTATGTACAAGAACTAATTACAGTATAAACTTTTAAGTTTGTTACATTTTTCCTAGATTATGAAATTTTTTTGAATTATTAGAAAGTCTGAAATAGTAATATGCGCAACGTAGTTGAGCTTTTTTAATTTCCGAGAATTGAAAGAAAACATACCGCTCGTGTATCGTACATTATTTTGTGCGAAGATCGTTTATTACATACCTGAAAGAGGAATTTCTAATTAGTTGCAATGAAATCTCCATCTTGGTTTCTGTTAACGTGTTAATATCTTCAATTTGATTAAATAAATTTATAGCCTATGTGTATGAATTAATCAACCTATATTATATTTGTATTCTATAATTTTGAAATATATATTAGTCCTACTTTTCACGTGCGATATTATTCTTCTCTAGTGTTAATATTATATTATATAATTCCATTGCCGGTGTAATTATATTTTAGTTCCTATTTTATTTTACTTATTTATTTTTATTGTTATTTTTTAATTTTAATATTATATCTGAACTGCGACCGAGCACGAGCGCTGCTCATTCGGTCTCAAATTTTGTTAATATTACTGTATCTTCTTTTTATATTGCTTGTATTATTTTATTTCTATTTCTCTTTGTTTGTTTTGTAATTATATTTCTTTATTCTGTATATTTGAATTTAAATAAATAAATAAAAAAACTGAATGTGCTACATTAAGGTTCACTACTATTGCAATAAAATTTTGTTTAATTCCAAAAAAAAAAAAAAAAAAAAAAAAAAAAACTGAATGAATGTTCAATGACGGCAAATTTGCAAAACAAAACATTGTTGCTATAAAATGTTTTCTGTGTTTACTATACTCCAGCAGGCCGTGATATACATCTGTCTTTTTTTCCCCCCAGTCTATAAATGCGAACTTAAAACAAACTGTAAGGTTATGTAATGATTTATTTTTCATTTTAATATTTCAACAATATTATTCATATAACATATTGCAGTAATAACATTGGCAAGTTTAAGTTTGCCAGTCAAGGAGATGTTTAGAAATGGAAAATATCTTTGACATCTAATTCTGCACATTGAAATTAATTGTTACATTTGTGCAGTTATTCAGAGTCACTGGAGCACCGCCACCAGTTTTTCCTTCAACTTCAAGATCCACATCTCCTTCGTTCAAAGTAGCCGCCATGATGAGTCTGGAATCTTGTTGATTTTTTCACGGCTTCCTTAATGTTACTTGCATCACGAATGCAGTAACTTTAGTGGAGTTTTAGAGTTTACTTAATTTTTGTAAATATTTAAGAACAATAATTAACAGTGCAATTTAGGTGAAATTGCAGTGGTAATTTTCCAATTTATAATTATTACTATATTGAACGTCTCTGAAAATAATATGTTAAAAGCCTAAAGCAGTAAAATCAATATGTCACTTAAGCGGTAAGAAGAGGGAAATTATTATGTGTGTTAGGTTGGGAATACTGAATGTGGAATTTTAGACTTTCCGGGGATTGGTTTTGTGCGGAAACCAAGCAAATACGCACGATCTCGCACAAAATATATTACAGCCAGATCTATAAAGAAAAATGCTTAACTCAGTGTTTAAATACTTATGCTTACATATGCCGAAGACATGCCTAATGCTAACCACACATACAATAACATAAATACAGACATGGAAATCCTACACATACAACCCAAAAACCAAAAACTCAACACACTAGAACAATATGAAATATACAAACACACTAAAACACACCCTGATCAAATTCTCAACACACAGATCAATTTCAGAACACATACACTATTTGACACAACTCATCATACGAACGCACCCACACAACAGGCAGCGAAGTTGAGATGACGCCGAGACACAGAAGGCTCTGAGGATGGTGTCAAGTAACACCGAAACAGCTGTAAGCCGCACATGCTTACATAATTAACACGAGTAAGATCGCCATTTAATCAAGTATTTATATTCAAGTGTTAGAAGTAGTGTACGAAAGATTTAATATGGGTAAATATTTTGTTTGGTTGCTCTGCCCAGGGTTAATCTGTAGAATAATAAATGATGGAATAAAAGAAAAGCAGCACAGACAACAGATCTGTATCAACTTGTATGAAAGATTTCGAAGATTTCCTGCCCAGAATATTAAGTATCGACTGACGCCCAGAAACGTTGTATTGTCAGCATTCTTCCACGTGCTGCAAGGTTTTCTACACCGCGGTGAAAGTTACTGAAACCACGCTGCTTGCTTCCGATTCGCGTTTTGGCTCGTCTTCACGGATTTGAATACGTTGGCAGTGGATGGATAATAATTGGAACTAGCTACTCTGCAGCTTGAACACTGCGAAGCACGTTTCGTTTTATAGTCGCTAGAGGGAACCACTAGGACTGTTTCAGAAGTTGAATATTCTTCCAGTTAAGAGAGTACATATTAGCGTCGTGCATTACGACAAATGAAGGATTCAGAACCATAGTGGGCCATTTACTAAAACCGTAGAAAACAAGGGTTAAAATGAAGGTATTACAATAATTCAATGGAAACATATAGGAAGTAATATAAAGTATACACATTAAAACTAAATTCTATATCAATCTTCATTAAACTTGGTATTCACTTAACTTTAACCCATGCTTTCTCCGTTTTTAATAAATGGCGCTTGGCCCACTATAACTCTACTTACTTACCGGCTTTTAAGGAACCCGGAGGTTCATTGTCGCCCTCACATAAGCCCGCCATTGGTCCCTATCCTGAGAAAAATTAATCCATTCCCTATCATCATATCCCATCTCCCTCAAATCCATTTTAATATTACTGTATCTTCCCATCTAAGTCTCGGCCTTCTCAAAGGTCTTTTTCCTTCCGGCCTCCCAACTAACACTCTATATGCATTTCTGGATTCGCCCATACGTGCTACATGCCCTGCCCATCTCAAAAGTCTGGATTTAATGTTCCTAATTATGTCAGGTGAAGAATACAATGCGTGCAGTTCTGTGTTGTGTAACTTTCTCCGTTCTCCTGTAACTTCATCCCTCTTAGCCCCAAATAGTTTCCTAAGCACCTTATTCTCAAACATCCTTAACCTATGTTCCTCTCTCAAAGTGAGAGTCCAAGTTTCACAACCATACAAAACAACCGGTAATGTAACTGTTTTATAAATTCTAACTTTCAGATTTTTTGACAGCTGACTAGATGATAAAAGCTTCTCAACTGAATAATAACACGCATTTCTTACATTTATTCTGTGTTTAATTTCCTCCCGAGTATCATTTATATTTGTTACTGTTGCTCCCAGGTATTTGAATTTTTCCACCTCTTCAAAGGATAAATTTACAATTTTTATATTTCCATTTCGTACAATATTTTCGTCACGAGACATAATCATATACTTTGTCTTTTCGGGATGTACTTAAATATTACAGCATGGCAAATCTTTTCATAATGTTAACTTTATGGCACAAGTCAAAATAGAAGTCATGACGTTTTAGTTGTCATGGTAATATTTTACGGCTTTGGTACAATAATTTGGCATATTATACATGATTTTCACTAGTGATAAAGGCTGTTTATAATGCTGGAGTACAAATAATAATACTAATCCATCATAAGTTCTTAAACTTTTCGTTACTATAGCTACAAAATTATTCCATTTGTGTCAGAGATTAGTGAAAGCGATGTACTGTATTCAGTATGATGACAAATTAAATCATCTTGAATAATGAACTGTTATTAACAGGAAATCAAACGTCATTTTACGTGCATATGTACATATTATGTATAATATATTATAGGCTATGTATATATATGCTAACGTGTTTCCTAAATGCAAATGCACAAACTGATGCTAGACAAAGTATGAATATAAAAATTAGGAGTGGGTAATTTATCAGCAAGTTGTGGTGAGCTCCGGAGGGAAAAATTGCGATCGTGACAATACGAGATCCATGAAATCCGACTCAGGACAGGAAATTAATTTAAATCACGACCATATTAATCAAAATCTCTCTCTTTTTCAATATGCATGCCATTCATCGCGTACCCGATGCTGATTACTACAAAATACGCTTAGGCCTACTTTTACTATTAACGTACAATGCAGTAGACGCCGAACGCTAGAGTGAGTATGTATGTATGTATTTATTCACATTGCAAATGGGTATATACCCGGTGGCAGTGGTAACTAATTACACTCAATAATGACAATTAATAATAAACATAACTAATAAAAAATAATAATAATTAATGATAATAATAATAATAATAATAATAATAATAATAATAATAATAATAATAATAATCAGTCCCATTCCGAGGCTTACTGTTAGGTTTCGTAACAAGCTGTTTTTTACAAGCTTATGTGAGGGCGGCAATGAACCTTGGGTTCCTTAAAAGCCAGTAAGTAAGTAATAATAATAATAATAATAGTAATAATAATAATAATAATAATAATAATAACAAGGAGCATCCTAAATTAAATGAAGCACGATCACTTAAAATAACATTTAAAGTAAATATAATTTGTATCTTAACCCTAAGTTCGAACTAAGACCCACGAATGTGACAGGTTCATACCTGCACAAGTAACTTTCGGCACTACACTTATTTCGCTGTCAACTCACTCACTGCACTGATTCTACCTGATTTCACTAACACTTCTAACCATTTCACTGTTCAAATACTTTACACAGTCACTTCACTGACACCAACTCATTTCACCTACACAATAGACTTCACTGACACTACACACTTCACTGACACAACACACTTCCTCACTGATAGAACACTTCAAATAACAAGATATCAATTACACCCTTTAAGTAGTGTGTATAATATACTACCGTCTATTAGTAAAGTCCTTAAGTCTATTTTTAAATATATTTTTGGTTGTTGGTAAAGCCTTTAGTAAGTCTGCAGATAAAGCATTCCAGTCCTTGATAGTACGATTGAGAAAAGAAAACTTTCCAGTAGTTCAGGATTGACTCAGTTCTTTGTGATCGGATGTTCGATCTGAGAAGCAAAAATTATAAAACGTTTTCTCAAAGTTTTCTTGAGAAATTGTTGTTGTTTAGTCAACTGTCCCGAGACAGCTTTGGACCTCACAAGTGATACCAACAAGGCACCATTTAAGAGGTAACTAGGCCAGGAGATAATGGGGTAGGGTGGCCAGTTCCTTTCCCCCTCCATTGCATATATCTCCGACTAGCTGCATATTATACTAATCAGACTTCAGATGTATACAAATAATTGTTCTTCCTCTGACATATATCGTCAAGTGAGATATACTGCCTGATAATAGGTATACATATCAGCTAGAACCTCAATCAGGCGACCCGGAGTTGCGCTCGAGCGCGAGTTCGATTCTCGCTTGGGATGATTATTTAGTTGGGTTCTTTTCCCGAGGTTTTCTCCAACCGTAAGGCAAATGTCAGGTAATCTATGACGAATCCTTGGCGTCTCTATCGCCAACCTCATTGACGCTAAATAACCTAGTAGTTGATATCAAGTAAAAAAAATACATTCCATTTGTTTCCATCATTGCAATACCATTTTTCTTCCTTTGACATATTAATAGACCTGAACCATTATTTCGTAATGCTGAAGATCTGTTACATTCAGTGAGTGCAAGAAGTGTTTGATATGAGATGTTTCATGATATGGCAAATTGTTGACTGAAGGGAATCAGTAGGCCTAATTATAGTCTACTAGTGGCTTGTGCAATAAATGCTGCAAACTAAGTTCATTAGAAGTTCAAATTAAAATTTTTCAAATTTATTTCCAATGAAGAATAGCAGACATTTTGAAAGTTATTTGCTTCCATAGTAGTGAAATATACTCCCTCTAAATGCTTTTTATGCCAAATACATTTCCTTGAACCTATCCATCTTCAGTTCCTTAGTTTCAATGCGAAAACGCAAGTAACAATGTCAGGACGATCAGGGAATTTTTCATTTGGGAGTAATGCAGTAGCTATTTCAGGTCATTGCGGATTGTAGGTGAAAGTTAAGAACATTTCAGGTTCGATTAAACCAAAGAAATATGAAATTAATTTTGATTTAGTTTTAAGACGCAGGTAAAATAGGAAGCATGACTCATTACTACCTAGGAAAATTAGAAAATCACACATATAAATATGTACATCACACTGCCATTAAATATATGAGAAAGACCCACATCACTTGACTAATAACTATAAAAATATTTCATTTTTAATAACAATATTGTTACCTTACGTAAGTTTTATAGTTTTCAGTAACATTATATATTCTCTCATTCTGTAAATTCTAGAAATGAAGATCTAATTTAAAATATTCTTTCTCTGCGTCTACTTAGGCCTACATAAAACCTCTAAATGTTTCACTTTCATATCATCAATATAGCATTAATGTGTGTAATTAGTGGCAAATAGGTGTACTCACATAATTGTATTAACTATAATAATATTTAATTTTTAATGATAATAATCCCATTAAACATTCTTAAGTTTTGTAGTTCTTAATATCCAATACACAGCTGTACTCGGAAAACTACAGACCAGAAAATCAGACCATGCCGAAATGTAGTAATTATACACCTGGTAGCAGACCTTTAATGTATGTCATTAAAGTACACCTACTCATTAAAGGTCAGGTCTTTCAGCCAATGACGACTCAGGTTACAACTGTTCAGCCAATGACAGGTCAGCCTTCTACCGTTATAAAACCGCAAGTATCGATTATTCTCGGATATGCAATCGAAAGAGAATTAGCGAAAAGTCACGGAGGCTGGAAATCCAATACTGTCGCAGAAGGTTATGTTCTGTTACTATAATAATTAGCGTTAATTGTAAATAATATTCAAATAAATTCAATTTGTCATCTCGTTTTTCAATGTCTAATTTAATTTTAATGTTATCTCTGTAGGTTCTTATGGTCTAGCAAGGTCAATGTGAACATCTGTTCCTCGGAAAAAAATCAATACTTTCGCGTCTGCGCACATCTCACAACATACGGGACATTGGCCAAGGTCAGATACAAAGAAAATTAATAATACCAAGTTAGAAATATGGTGGAGCATAAAAAGTCGTATGAAACTCGCCTATAATGGTAATTAAGACGCTCGTATGAAAATTATGAAACTCGCTTGCGCTCGTTTCATAAATATCCATACTCGCTTCTTAATTACCTTCATTATAGGCTCGTTGCAAAATGTACTATTATACGCCATCTGAACTCTAAATATGTCAGCAATCCTGCAGGTCATGGCCTTCGTGTAATATTGTTTATTGTAGTGTGTGTATTGTTTTATTCTGAAAAGCCATATTTTTCAAAACTGACGACAGATGGATTTTGGAAAATAGGAAAATGATGTAGGAAAATTGACATTTCACTGAAAACTACTATTTTTCTGAAAAACTTTGGGTTCCAAGGTTCAAAATGAGGAGTCATTTATTAAAAATCCGTTCAGCCGTTTTCCCGTAATTTTCATTACCAGTTCAAATTATATATATAGATGCTACGGACTTTATAGCATGTAGAGTTTGGTACAAAACGCAAATCTTCAATTCACGTTTCTTCTGTTCGAGTACGTTGTCTGGGTAACCAGTGTACTTACATATGATCCATAGGCCCTGTTGTTGTAGCATAATCCCAGCTTTTACTCTGGTAACTTGCGCTACATAACTCTGTTTTATTTATAGTCCGCTTAACATTTCCTTTTGTCGCAGTCTATTCGAGGGTATGCCATGCATATTTGTCAGACGTCTGTATGCAACAGTTTATGTCGAATGGAGACATATAGAAATAATTGACTTCACACAGCTTTTATGCTACCATGACACCTACTGTATCCTTTGAGAGTGTGTATAATTAAGATTCTAAGAACTGAAGACCACCTGTGCGATTTAAAAAAACTTGCGCAATGGAATATTAGAAGTAACTCCCACTTCGTACGAAAACGTTCTTAGTAGCCTATTGATGTTCTTGAAGATAGGCTACTCTCCTCAAATTATGTGATTGGTTCTCAGCTAGTAAATTAGTATAAAATAGTAACAAAACTAGCATAATTCAATTTAAATCCTACCCAAATTCAACATCGCAAATTTCAAGCGCAGTTTATAGTCCCGTCGCTCTAATTTCCGGCAGCCAATCACGTTGCAGGTCGGCTACCTTTAAATATGTGCGTCTTGTGATTTGCTGATGAAGACGTCATGCATTTCCTAAGGCTGGATAAATAATATAATCGCCCGCCATTTTGGCTCTTTCGTTGGCGTTCGCAGAAAGCACATGAGGACGTTATTTGCCGCTGAATTATTTGCTGAATTACAGTGCGTTTGATTTATTATAATAGGAGCTACGACATGATAATGTTTAACGATGTGGCAAATAGATCCCTCGTCTGGTAGCTCGGCAACGAAAGAACAAAAATGGCGAACGATACTGCCTACCTAGACTTTATAGAGCCTTCACTTCCTAAGACGTAAGCAAAGAGGAGGAGTCACGCCGGGAATAACAGCGTCGCGACTATAACAACAGGTTCCTAATGGAAACAACGACAACCAAATTTTTTGGCTTACAAATCGATAATATATTAAATTGAAAAAAATCATAGTAAAGAAATTACCTCTAAACTAAATTCACCATACGTAAACATTAATTTTTTGGTCCTACAGAATATACCTGTTCTGGTAACAATGGTTATTACAGGAGAAAAATTTGCTCCGGCGCTAGGGATTGAACCCGGGTACTTGGTTCTATACACCAAGCGCTCTAACCACTGAGCTACGCTGAAGTTCAATCCACAGCACCGGATCGAATCCCTCTCTTCTAGTGTTTTTCTCTTTGTGATCTGACTCCAAGTTCGACATATCAGGAATGGAACTCCAAATATTTTTTGATGTCTGGCCTATTTTCATTGCTTATCAATACTGTAAATAGGCTCGAGAAAAAGTACAATTGTGAAAAAAAACTGTACTTCAGTATTTTTGAAAATATGAAGAGTATCCTTTTATATTGATTTTGAAAATATGAAAATGTATCCTTTTGTACAATTAAGAATACTGAAATGTGATTATTTATTTTATTTGTTGTTACCATTTTTGTACGACTCTACGAGACTCTTGTTCTTTAGCAACACGCTAGATATCATTATTGAGAAAATAAATGAAGTTTGAATACCGTCGTAGGTCTATATTATGTAGGGCTGTTACATTGAAGACATTACTAATGGCTTGACCCGCGAATGCGAAAATTCTTTCTTTCATGACAATATTAAGACGATTCTCATCAAAGGGTGAACTACGATTATTTGAAACTACCAGCCATTTAAACGTTCCAGTCGGCCTGGGTGGCGCAATCTGTGCCCGAGGTTGCGGGTTTGATCCCGGCCCAGGTCGATGGCATTTAAGTGTGCTTAAATTGAACGGGTTACATCAGCTGCTTGTCTATGCGGATGACGTGAATATATTATGAAAAAATCCACAAACGATTAGGGAAAACACGGGAATTTTACTTGAGGCAAGTAAAGAGATAGGTTTGGAAGTAAATCCCGAAAAGACAAAGTATATGATTATGTCTCGTGACGAGAATATTGTACGAAATGTAAATATAAAAATTGGAAATTTTTCTTTTGAAGAGGTGGAAAAATTCAAATACCTGGGAACAACAGTAACAAATATAAATGACACTCGGGAGGAAATTAAACACAGAATAAATATGGAAAATGCCTGTTATTATTCGGCTGAGAAGCTTTTATCATCTAGTCTGCTGTGAAAAAATCTGAAAGTTAGAATTTATAAAACAGTTATACTACCGGTTGTTCTTCATGGTTGCGAAACTTCGACTCTCACTTTGAGAGAGGAACAGAGATTAAGGGTATTTGAGAATAAGGTACTTAGGAAAATATTTGGGGCTAAGGGGAATGAAGTTACAGGAGAATGGAGAAAGTTACACAATACAGAACTGCACGCATTGTATTCTTCACCTGACATAATTAAGAACATTAAATCCAGACGTTTGAGATGGGCAGGGCATGTAGCACGTATGGGTGAATCCAGAAATGCATATAGAGTGTTAGTTGGGAGGCCAGAGGGAAAAAGATCTTTGGAGAGGCCGAGACGTAGATGGGAAGATAATATTAAAACATATTTGAGGGAGGTGGGATATGATGATAAAGCCTGGATTAATCGTGCTCAGGATAGGGACCAATGGCGGGCTTATGTGAGAGCAGCAATGAACCTCCGGGTTCTTTAAAAGCAAGTAAGTAAGTAAATGCGACGGGCTCATACCAGTAGATTTACTGGCGTGTAAAAGTAACTCCTTCGGGAGAAAATTTCGGCACACCGGCGACGCTGATAAATAACCTCGGCAGTTGCGAGCGTCGTTAAATAAAACACAATTTAAATTTAATATTAAACGTTCCATGCAATTATGCAATTTACAGATCTTCTTTCATCCATTTTCTTGAATTGTAATGTTGAAGTTCTAATAAAACTTGAACAAGCAAAATAAATTATTTGAAAATTTTAATTGACGAAATCGCTTGTTTCAGAAAATGATAAGATTTGCATTTTGTGTACTTAATTTTGAGAATATATATTGATAATTCCAGAATTTAAGTTGCTTCTGAATTGTCTTACGTTAGACGAACTTATTGTTATTCCTAAGGGAAATACTTTGAAACTTGTAGCAAACTTGGCAATGAAATGTATTAATTTATTCAGTGTATTGGACATAGTTCACATGTTACAAGACACAAACAGGTTTGGAGCACTGTATTACCCCACGCAGTAGCTCTTGTACACATGTACGTGGGTTAACACAATAAGATTACATGGAGTTGTTTGTTTTTCCAGCGAGTACGCTCACTTGAATATTGCATTCGATGTCGCCTGTGCAGTGTTATCTTTATCATCTTCTCAAGAATCCATTGTGCGAGTCAGGCTGTGTGCACACTATTAATTTGCTAGTCAAACGTCCACTCATAAAGCCGGTACCTCTTAAAAGCATTTAATCTGATAGACATCCACGCCTAGAATAGCCTACGTACTTTATGTTTGTAATCACAGTTTAAGAAATTTCCATAGCACTGTTATTAATGAGTAGATATTTCGAGATTCAAAAGTATTATTATTATTATTATTATTATTATTATTATTATTATTATTATTATTATTACTAGCCGTACCCGTGCGCTCCGCTGCACCTGTTAGAAATAAATATAAAGTAATTACGTAATTAAAATAGGACGTTTGATCCAGGGAACATTCGTGTTTGTTAGAAGGATAAATCGTTTAATATGTTACTTAATTGAAATTGTATTTAAATAATTAAATTGCGATCATTTTGGTCCAGAGACCACTCATTTGGTGCAATGACAATTCCTTTAACATGTTTCTTATTTGTTACTACACGCAACTATAGTTTAATGAAGATTGACATATCATTTAGTTTTATTGTGTATACTTTATATTACTTGCTATATGGTTCCATTGAATTATGATTAATAACTTAATTTTAACCCTTGTTTTCTACGTCTTCAGTAAATGGCGCTTGGCCCACTATGGTTGTGAAACCTTCAAATAGCTTAAATAGTGATACAGCATAAACAGTGATATGTAATTATATTTCTTACTTTCGAAAATGTAAGAATTCACGATCTCCTATGTACCATTGCCATGGAATGAATAAATGTGTTTTTTCTTCCTACTCAAAAATTTTATATTTTGCACATGGGAATTACTCCAGGAACAACAACGCTACAATCTGAGGCGGCGGTGAAAATGTATTGTATTATTATTTTAAAAGTCTATTAGACCTACCAAATTTTGCATAGAATAAAACTTATCGGAAATCATTTTTAAAGAAACTTTTGTTATGTAACATTTTTCACAAAAAAACAATAATAAGCGAGATATTTCGATTTAATTCAGGCCCCGTTAAATGAAGTATTTTGAATGCCATATAGCCTAAAATCTAAATTAGAACGAACTTAACTTGTATTTCAATTTTTATCGAAATCCGTTCAGCCATTATCGCGTGAAAAGGTAACAAACAGACAGACAGACTTACAAACAAAAATTTCAAAAAAGCAATTTTCGGTCTCAGGATGAATAATTATACATGTTAACACCAATTATTTTTGGAAAAGGGAAAATTACCAGAAAATTTTCGGCTACATATTTATTATTATATTATATTATATTATATTACATTATATTATATTATATTATATTATATTATATTATATTATATTATATTATATTATATTATATTATATAAAATGTGCGTTGATAACGGATGTACTCCGATAAGAAAGTTTTTAATTTGTTGTGGGGGCTCTTGAATCTCAGAAGCAACAACCTTTACAACAGCGCAACATAATCTGCTTAGCTCATTACCCATTTTTTTTTTGCATTGCATTTATTGCATATATAGTCTATTTTACGTATTTTAACACGATTCAATTGAGCATAGTTAAAATTTGAATTATAAAATAATGGATTGCTAAGCTAACGTACTATTACTGCATACTAAATCAATACACTCTTGTTGTTCATTAGTTCTCTGAGATTAAAATGAGTGTGTACATAAATATTATTTTAAGAAATACAGAAAACGAATGTACAAAAAAGCCTATCAAATTTTCTGTGCATAGGAATAGTTTAATAGCTTTCGATTGTTGTTGCCCAAGGCCCCTTATAGACGAAGTCATTTGTTATTTCATTGCACCGTCTTAGATGGCGTTATTTTAATTTTAAAACTCATTTATCTCATTAAATATCAGTCCTATCAAAATTTTGTAAAGAATACAACTTATCGGAAATCATTTTTAAAGAAACTTATGTTATGTAACATTTTTACAAACATCAATAATAAGCGAGATATTTCGATTTATTTACTTCAGGCCCCCTTATAAATCCCCTTTTAAATAGAGTATTTTGAATGCCATATAGCCTAAAATCTAAGTTACAACGAACATAATTTATATTCCAATTTTCATATAAATCGGTTCAGCCATTATCGCGTGAAAAGGTAACAAACATACAGACAGACATACAAACAAAAATTTCAAAAATGCGATTTTCGGTTTCAGGGTGGTTAATTATATATGTTAGGACCAATTAATTTTGGAAAATTGAAAATTATCAGAAAAATTTCGGCTATAGATTTATTATTGATATAGATCATTATTATTATTATTATTATTATTATTATTATTATTATTATTAGTATTATTATTATTATTATTATTATTATTATTATTAATTCCAAACTTCAGGGGGCAGAATGTAATTCTGACCATTATTTGGTAATTGGAGAACTAAGAGAAATAATATCAGTAGCCAAGCGAGTAGAGCAACAAGCTAATATTAGAAGATTCAGTATTCCGAAATTAAAGAACGAGGAAACTAAGCAACATTATCAGGTCGAAATTTCAAATAGGTTTGCCGTATTAGCAAGTTCCGACGAAGTTGAGGAAGAGTTAGATGTTAATAGCGTGTGGGAAAATATCCGAGATATCAAAATTGCAGCTGAACAGAGCATAATTGCATGGAACTAAGAAAAAGAAACCGTGGTTTGATGATTGTTGCATGGTAGTAGAAAGAAGGAAACAGGCAAAATTGAAATTCTTACAGGATCCAGTTGAGGCGAATAGAGATAATTATTTGAATGAAAGACGGGAAGCAAATCTTACACTTAGGAATAAAAAGAGAAATTACTTGAAGGAAAAATTGAATGAGGTAGAAACAAATAGTAAAAATGAAAACATTATAGATTTATATAAGGGTATAAAGGAATTTAAGAACGGATATCAGCCAAGGGTAAACGTGATCAAGGATGAGAATGGTGACTTGCTTGCAGACTCTCATTCAATCCTGAACAGATTGAAAAACTATTTTGGGCAACTACTAAATATACATAGGCCAAATAGAAATGATCGGGACGAAATTGAAATACAAACTGCTGAGCTATTTATACCCGAACCCACACTTTCTGAAATCGAAATTGCGATAGAAAATCAGAAACATTGTAAAGTCTCCAGGTATCGATCAAATTCCAGCGGAATTAATACAAGAGGGTGGGAGTGCATTATCTAGCGAAATTTATAAGCTTGTACTTGCTATTTGGGAAAAGGAAATTGTACCAGAACAATGGAAGGAGTCCACAATCGTACCTATCTTTAAGAAGGGGGACAAGACTAACTGTAGTAACTTTCGAGGAATATAACTTTTGTTGACGTCGTACAAAATTTTGTCCAATATTCTTTTGAGAAGATTAACTCCATATGTAGATGAAATTATTGGGGATCATCAGTGTGGTTTTAGGCGTAATAGGTCAACAATTGATCAGATATTTTGTATTCCACAGATAATGGAAAAAAAATAGGAGTACAAGGGTACAGTGCATCAGGTATTCATAGATTTCAAAAAGGCATATGACTCGGTTAAAAGAGAAGTTTTTTTTTATATTCTTATTGCATTTGGTATTCCCAAGAAACTAGTTCGATTAATTAAAATGTGTCTCAGTGAAACGTACAGCAGAGTCCGTATACGTCAGTTTCTGTCAGATATGTTTTCAATTCACTGTGGGCTAAAGCAAGGAGATGCACTGTCACCTTTACTTTTTAACTTTGCTCTAGAATATGCCATTAGAAAAGTCTAGGATAACAGACAGGGTTTGGAATTGAACGGGTTACACCAGCTCTTGTCTATGCGGATGACGTGAATATGTTAGGAGAAAACCCACAAACGATTACGGAAAATACGGGAATTTTACTGGAAGCAGGTAAAGAGATAGGTTTGGAAGTAAATCCCGAAAAGACAAAGTATATGATTATGTCTCGTGACGAGAATATTCCAGGAAATGGAAATATAAAAATTGGAAATTTATTGTTTGAAGAAGTTGAAAAATTCAAATATCTGGGACACAGCAACGAATATAAATGATACTCGGGAGGAAATTAAACACAGAATAAATATGGGAAATGCGTGTTATTATTCGGTTGAGAAGATTTTATCATCAAGTATGCTGTAAAAAAATCTGAAAGTTAGAATTTATAAAACAGTTATATTACCGGTTGTTCTTTATGGTTGTGAAACTTGAACTTTCATAGGAACATAATTTAAGGGTGTTTGAGAATAAGGTTCTTAGGAAAATATTTGGGGTTAAGAGGGATGAAGTTACAGGAGAATGGAGAAAGTTACACAACACAGAACTGCACGCATTGTATTCTTCTCCTGACAATTAGGAACATAAAATCCAGACGTTTGAGATGGGCAGAACATGTAGCACGTATGGGCGAATCCAGAAATGCATGTAGAGTGTTAGTTGGGAGGCCGGAGGGAAAAAGACCTTTAGGGAGGCCGAGACGTCGATGGGAAGATAATATTAAAATCGATCTGAGGGAGGTGGGATATGATGATAGAGACTGGATTAATCTTGCACTGGACATCTGTGGCATAAACACAAAGCCATGAGCAACACACAATAGAAACAGAAACTCAACGGTAGTAAAAACGGCCTACAGATTCTAATAACACGCGATGTGACGAGAGATGTTAAACCGTGTATAAATAAACTTGACAGGAAAAAAAAAATACTCTTCGTCAGAATCTCGTCTGCTTCTTTAATTTCTTCTGTATCTGTTTATTTGCAGCTATAAGTTTCTAAGCTGTGCATTAATATAAATGTTGTCATAACTTCAGAAGACTTCTTTATCTCCACTTTCCATGAAAACCACTTAAGATAAAGGTTCTGTCTTTGGTGTTGATTGTACTAGTGCATCAACGAGAATGACAGACGTTCTAACTGTGATGTGAGGAAGGTGAAACATTCCTAGCTACTTATTCAGCAGTGTTTTCAGGTTGCGCTATTGGTGAAACCTAGGAGTGTTCCTCAGTATTTATTGAGTTGCAAGCCAACAGATCTACGACGCGCACACAACGGGCACGTGGAACCCGTGGAAGACTCGCAGAATACTTCATTTGGTAGCCATCATTCGTTTATTTTTCTTGTCACTTGAGAAAGAATATATATTAGAAACCCTGCGGACGTTAGCCCAGCCCCAACAAGACATACATAATTCAGAGATCATTCCTAAGTGCTGTACTCAGTATGTCACCAACGTCCTCTGCCGTAAAAAATCAACAAACGTCTGTTTCAATACATTTCTTTATTTTTTTTTTTAAGAATTACTCGTGTCACATTTTTTAAAACAATGGTATCGTCTATAGTTAACATTCTTTTATTATCTTTTTTATTTTTCTTGATTCAAGGAGTCGACACACGATGTGGACATCAATTTCACATGGTTCCTCCTCGAAACCAGAGATTGGTATCCGTGGGAATAAAACGGACGCACACGCATCCGTGAAACTTCCTGCTCGAAAAGAAGCAGTTTTATGTGATACATCAGGTTCACTGTCAAACGTGTCCAAGCAGTTGGCAGCAAATTGATATTTTTATCAGGACCAAAATCTGTTCCAGAGCTTAAGAAAACAGCGTACACATTTTTCTTTACCTTAATATTTTCTGTTAAATGACAGCTGTGAGCAGTATGGGATCAAGTTAAATGCGAATAAGACGAAGAGCATGGTCATTGGAAGAAAAATACAGAGATAAACTTGCGAATTCTAAATGAAGCAGTAGAGCAAGTGGACAGCTTCAAATACAGGAACATCATTTTATTTTTACTAACATTTTTAATATCAACCTGGCTATATTTTTGGATTAAAGGTCTAGAACCGGAAACACCGCTTGCACCCCTTCCAAGACTGGAGTTCGGTGATACAGGCGTAAAATACAAATCACTTTACTAGGTATAGGAGGGAAGAAAAGTAGTTAACCCATTTATGTAAACTAGGAAATATCGCAATTTTGAGTTTGATAATTTTCATTAGGTCTTTGTTTAATCAAAATGCAGTACTGTATTAATACTTAGTGTTTTTACTCACGAATTGAGCTATCCATTCGGACGTATTAATTATGCAGTGTATATTGTACTGTTACAGCACATTAGCGTACAATATAGAGAATGAAGTTATATTGAAAAATAATCATAATGTGGATATTTAAACACATTTTTGAAAATGGTGGCCGTTTATTTTGATACAAGCTTCAGTTCTTTTGTGCATATTATGGCACTGTAGACTATTGTACCTAATTGCAATTACCAGTTTCGTCCTTCAATTCATGTTGAAATACTTCTGTGCCTACTCTTTTATAGAGTAGGCTACCTTACGTACTGTAAATTCAATCTTGAATTCTTCCCGATCCGAAAAGATAAAATTACTCAGAAATGCTATCTACTGTCCGTTCAAGTGGTTTTGTCGCAGGGTCGTAGAAAGGGGGGGCAAATCACGTGACAGTTAATTAATTAACGAGGCCCTTTTATTTAAGTTGTTTTGAACAGTTGTATAATATTACGTAGACGTTCAATTCCTAACAGAAATTAATGTTTTCAGAAAAGAGCTAAGATAGCCCAGCTACTAGACTTTACAGAAGGGCGAACAGAAGCGGGTGGGGGAAACCGGGATGCGACGTAGGCAAACGGACGACAGTACCTGTGCGAAAATTAATTCAATATTAAAAGCTCTTTCGTCACTGGAAAACGCAAACATATTTCTGGAAAGTACTATACTCACTAACTCAGTATTGCATACGCGGCCTCGGTTCTGTGTGGAGAACGGTTGGAAGTTTACTAGTAGAGGGGGTGGGAGTGAAGTACATTAAAAAATTCAGGTACAATAAAAATTGAAGTAAAAATAAAATGATTTCCCTGTACTTGGGTTGTACTATAAGCAGTAACATGAGTTGCTGCCAGGAAGTCAAAAGGAGGATAGCAATGGCAAAGGAAGGTTTTAATAAAAAAGACCATCTTCTGCGGACATCTGGAAAAAGAACTAAGGACGAGACTAGTGAAGTGCTTTGTATGGAGTGTAGCATTGTATGGGACATTACGACGAAATAAAGAGAAACTAATAGAAGCATCTGAAATGTGGATATGGAGAAGGATGGAACGTTTGATTAGAGGTTTATATTATCTTAAGATGATGTTAAAAAAGCGCAGTATTTAATATATTGTATGTATGTATTTATTTACACTGCAAGTGGGCAAGCACCCGGTGACAGTGGTATACACAGTATAAACAATACACAATAAAATTGCAATACACAGTACAATTATGCAATACACAATACAATTATATACACAATACAATAAGAATACACAATACAATTTAACACAATAATTACAATTAATAATAAAACATAAAATACCTAATTTTACAATACAACCTACATATGTATAGGCCCTACATAAGTTTCAATAGTCTTTCACTTTACTCTCATCTCACTCACTGTAGTGGCACTATGACGCATTTCACTGACACTTTAGGACACATTTCACTGACACTATAAAACACATTTCATTGACGCTATAAATTATCACTCATCGGAACTATTCACTGCACTGTAAAACCATAACTTCACTGACTCACCACGCTTCACTGATACAACAGTTCAAATAAGTCAAATACTTACACCCTTATGCATACTTACAAACAGAACTACATTTAAGCTAAACGTTTCTAGTCTAAGGCCCTCTTACACGCTATTTTTAAATAATTTACAATTCAAACCAAGGAAGTAACTCGTCAGGCTAAATAAATACATGTCATCTTAAAAAATTAAATGTTAAATGTTATCTTAAAAAAATCTTAAAAAATTGAAGACGTAGTAAATCATGGCCAGTTAAGATTTACAATGGTTTTTCTATAGCGATAGTGGCGAAAAGTATACTGAAATCTTAATGGTTTCGAAATTTAACCACCCTTCATACACCCGGTTTATACTCTTCGAATTATAATTTTATTTCAGCAGCCTCTTTCTTTTTTGTTTCCTTTCCACAAAAATATGTATACCTTCTAAATTCTAATTTCGAAACATAATCTATTTGAGAGATTTAACAGGCTCCAGAACATTAGTTTTAATAACACAAAAAGTCTTAGATTGCGGCATGTTTGGGTAAAGGTGCCGGGCTTTCATTATAGCCTCATTTGTTTTATGGCTGAATTACTGGAACATTTGAGAGGCATATCCAGGATCTGGGGGCGGTATTTATGGCAGCTGACAATCATTATAGAAAAAAAATGTTGACCCGAATGCGTACTCTTATGAAGATATGCTGCGGTGTGTGGGAGTGGTAGATGATGAAAGATGCAGCCGTGGCGGCTAGAAGCGAAGTAAAGACTTAATTTAAAGTGATCGTTATAGTTTATATCATAAAAATATTGATGTAAAAGGGTGAAGGCTAAATGTTTAATGGTAAACGGGTAGAAGTTAATGCTACTTTGCGTAAATTAATTTCCAAAAAAAACTTATTCTTACATAAAAACACATTTCACCTTCTTTTTTGTCTCTGCATATCATCCACATATCTTAATGTTGTCTATCATCTGATATCTTCTTCTACATAAAATTTTTCTCATGTTCACCATTCCTTCCAGTGCATCCTCCAGTAGGCAGTTTCTTCTTAATCAGTGATTAGCCAATTTCTTTTTCTCTTTCTAATCAGGTTCAGTATCATTCCTTCTTTTTTTTTACTTGATTGCACTGTCAGCAAACATAGTTAAGAATGTTCATAATTGTTGTCCTGACTTATTTGTAAATATTTTTAATAAGTGTTTGGAACTGCACATATTTCCTGACCATTGGAAAATTGCTGCTGTAAGAATAATTTCAAAACCACATTGCATTGACAAACTAACAGCTAGTGCCTTTCGACCAATCTGCCTACTACCTGTGATGGGAAAAGTCTTTGAAAAGTTGATCATTGACAGGATTATGTATCATATGCATTCAAATAATCTTTTAAATTCAAACCAGTATGGATTCATCCCCCAAAAATCCACAGAAGATGCCGTGCTTAATGTGGTTAACTGGGCTAAAGAGGTATTGGCAAACAAACAGATCGGACTACTAATATCTCTGGATATCAAAGGTGCTTTTGATAATGCCTGGTGGCCCATGATTTTGTTACAACTTAAGAGAAAAGAATGTCCCAGAAACTTATACAAGCTAATCAAAAATTATTTCTGTAATCGCAAAGCACAACTTACATTAGGACTGAAGACTGTATCTAAACATATTACCAAAGGTTGTCCTCAAGGCTCAGTCTGTAGTCCCGGACTCTGGGTAATCCTGTATGATGGTTTGTTGCAAATAGATTTGCCAGTAAACTGCAACATTATTGCATATGCGGACGATGCTCTCATATTAATAAAGGGTGAAGATATACAAACCATAACAGAAAAAGCTAATTCAACTTTGAAGATCATTTCGAAATGGGGTATTAACAACAAACTTCACTTTAATCCTCACAAAACAACGGCCATGTTAGTCACTAAGAAAAAGAATGTGGATGTCCCGTTAATAAAGTTTAACAGCGAATACATTCAAACAGTGAGTCACTTCACTTACCTAGGTGTTGTAATTGATAGTCGAATGCTATTCAGACTACACTTTGATAATCTGGCTAAGAAAGCCAGTAAATTTCATTCATCACTAGTTAGGGCTGCTAAACCAACTTGGGGACTAAACTCTGATATTTTACGTATTATTTATCATGGAGCATTTGAACCTTCAATACTCTACTGTACTTCTGCTCTTCGAAACATTCTAGATAAAAAATGGGCTCAGAAAAAATTACTACAGATTCAACGTGGATTCATTTTACGTATCACACAGGCTTTTCGAACTATCTCAACAGATGCAGCTCTAATTATAGCAGGCATAGCACCACTCTATTTAACTGCCATTGCAAGAACTGAGCTCCTTAGTTATAAACAGGGTAAATTATTTCTTGACGAAGGTGTTCAATACGAAATTGAACAAAGAGCTAATTTTCTCTCATTGGGTCATCCAAGAAATCATCTCCATCCTGTTGTAAATTCAAGATGCCTTTGCAAGCACGATGTGTATATATACACAGATGGTTCTCGAACACAGGGAGAAGATGGCAAGAGTTTTGTAGGTTGTGCTTTTACCGCTTTTAATAATGGTACAGAAATATTTTATTCTAAATAGCGATTAGCACCAGTATGCAGTGTGTACCAAGCTGAACTATTTGCCATACTTCAAGCAATAAGATGGAGTACTATCAACAAAACGAACTCCTGCATACTGTCTGATTCACAAGCAGCACTTCTGTCAGTTAGAAACAATAGGAATCTTCACCCCATTGCTTTGGATATAAGGTCTGAATTTAAAAATCACAATAATCACATATGCCTATCCTGGGTTAGAGGACACACAGGTATTGTAGGCAATGAACGAGCAGACGAACTTGCGAAAGAAGCTGCTTCCGCAGACATACCCTATTCATACATAAAGTGCCCAATCTCATATATCAAATGTAAAATGAAAGAACATATTACTTCTAATTGGAATTCACACTGGTCTGCAAGTGATAAAGGTTCAGTCACCAAAAACCTATTTTTTCCTCAGGTATATGATCGACTGAAATGCAAAATTTACTCTCCAAACTTTATTAGTACACAATTTATATCAGGTCATGGTAAATTTGGAGCTTATTTTGAAAGATTCAAAATTAAGACTGGAGAAGAATCGATGTGCTCGTGTGGAGATATTCAGTCGGTTGAACATCTACTGTTTGAATGTCCTATATTTTACATGCAAAGACAATACCTTACTGTCCATGCTCTAAACTGTAAAATAACCTATGAGCAACCAATATGCACTGTTTTTCAAAAGCACTGTTGCTACAAACGTTTCTTCAAATTCATACATCTTATATATTCAAGGTTATAATTTCATCTTTATCATCATGATAATCCAAAACATGTATTAGACTAGATGGTCTGTTAAGGTCTCACGTCAGTCCAACTCTTAGCAGGGCGACCAACAAATTTTCTTTCACGAGGAGCGTACTGCAGGATTTGTTTCGGTATCAGTGTTCTATCCATCCTTTTGAAATGATTAACATATTGTAATATTGATTCGACTTTGAGTTATTTCAGGATATCATTATTTCTTTCGTGGTTCCATTTTGTGTCTCATGAAGTCCATCTCGGCAGCGATTAAAACTGTCGGGCAAGAGTTCTTTTTAACTGCGATTCGTGTATAACTCTAAATAAATGATGGTTTTAAAATTGTATTTATTATGCATTATGTTTTTATAAATTTGGTAAATTTATTTTGTATATCATAGTCATGTGTAAGTGATAATGAATGTCCAAGGTATTTAATATTGTTCATCCTTTCCAATTATCTGTTACTGACGTACATCTTGCTGTGTATATATATATATATATATATATATATATATATATATATATGTATATATAATATATATAATATATATATGTATCTGTGTGTGAGTGTATGTATGTATGTATGCATGTGTATATTTATAAATATATGTCTACATGTTGTTATATTATGTCTACAAATGTACATATTTTAGCGAAATGTCTTAATATGATCTACAAGTTCAACATGTCTATTCATGTTAAATTCTCTAGGTATTTCGATTATAATTTCAAGCCTTCAATCAAATTAATGTTTATTCACCGTATGTATCTATATGTTATGTCTCTACATACGTAAGTATGCATGTATTTATGTATGTATGTATGTATGTATGTATGTATGTATGTATGTATGTATATATGTATGTATGTGTGTATGTGTGTATGTGTGTATATTAGCTAAGTGTCATAATATTATCTATAAGTGCAACATGCTATTCATGTTAAATTCTCTATGTTTTTCGACTGTAATTTCAAGGCATTAATCTAATTAATTTATATATGTTACACTCTTACAAGTGTATATTTATTGTATGGTAGTCTGTAAGTTTCAATTTGTTATGATTAGTTTAAAATATAACCCTAATATACTATATGTAAAATAGGGTTTATAAATATGGAATAAATACTACTACTACTACTACTTGATTATTTAATAACGTTGTATCGACTACGAGGTTATTTAGCGTCGATGAAATTGGTGATAGCGAGATGATATTTGGCGAGATGAGGCCAAGGATTCGCCATAGATTACCTGACATTTGCCTTACGGTTGGGGAAAACCTCGGAAGAAACCCAACCAGGTAATCAGACCAAGCGGGACTCGAACCCGCGCCCGAGCGCAACTTCGGTTCGGCAGGCAAGCGCCTTAACCAACCGAGCTACGCCGGTGGCTCATTCTTTCTTCACACACTCTTTCCAACAGCTTAATTTCTTATTCTGTCTGTCCATTTCACACGCCTCATTCGTCCTTATATCCACATTTCAATTGCTTCTAGTTGTTTCTCTTCTCTTCTCAGCTGGATATGGTGTATAAATACAAAAAATGCCCTTTTATATGTTAGTATTGTATATGTTTCATATTCCGTTGGAAAAAAAAATTTCAGATAATGTAAATTGAAGTTTTCACTATTTTTCAAGGTGACATTCAAAATTTTTAATGCATTTCAGCTGCATACGGCGGATTGTTACAGTTTTTTTTAGCTCCTCAGAAATGAGTAGAGTATGGGATAAAGGTTGGTAATATTGTGATATGAGTGATATTGTGATAGTTATTTTTGAGAATTTATAACAATTTTACTGACCGAGAGGAATATCGGGTTTTTGAATCAACGTATTAAGGAAATATTGGACAAGTTTGTGCACAAAACCGGCCTTTCTCTCGCTCAGTAAAATTGTAATACATTCTGAAAAATAACTATCACAATATTACTAGTACCACAGTATTACCAACCTTTACCCTATGTTTAATATACCGTTTGAAAGAGGAAATTTCAGAGAATATAATGCAATAAAAAAACAAAAATTAAATATTTTCACTGTTTTTAGGTCGGGTTCCTTTGTCAATTTTATGCATCAGCAAAATAATTTCTCGAGTAAGAAATTAAAACGATTGTACAGATAGACTAACAGAAATTTTGTATGTAAGCATGGACGCATTTTAGCATGGCAGGTATAATACCTCTGATTCTTGAGAAAGGATTTAGTTCAAGAGACGATATCCCGTAATGCATGTTACTGAAACACGGATGCCCCACTCGATACAAAGAGAATAAATGCTCGTATAATTCGTGCATGCACTACTTTTTGCATAATTTTTGTTAGCTTAATGCAATAATATATTACGATACAAGATTGGGAAATACTTCACAAACGTGTTTTGTACATTTTTGCACGATCATATTTTTAAAATTGCAAATACAATTTATCTTGCATTGAAAATTTAGAGCAATATTATTCCAAAGCCTTCGCAAAACTGCACTGTAATGGGTCTATTTCAGTATAGTTTTATGTTATGAAGAATGGTTTCCGTAGCAACAAGTTTGTGTGTGGAAATTCAAACTTTCAAGGCCTAACAACAATAGCAGTCCACACCTGTGGAGTAACGGCTAGCGCGTCTGGCCGGGAAACCAGGTGGCCCGGGTTCGATTTCTGGTCGGGACAAGTTACCTGGTTGAGGTTTATCCTGGGGTATTCCCTTAACCCAATATGAGCGAATGTTGGGTAACTTTCGGTGCTGGACCCCGGACTCATTTCACCGGCATTATCACCTTCATCTCACTCAGACGTTAAATAACCTGAGCTGTTGATAAAGCGTCGCAAAATAACCTACTAAAAAAAACAATAGCTGTAAATACAAGAAAAAACATGTGTTATTGCAAGATGTCAATGTTTCAATAACATACAGAATGGTTCACGAGGATTTACCGTCACTTACGGAACTTATTTCCGAAGACATTCTGAGCAAAAAATGTAATATAAACATTTGTCCTAATCTGACTATTTGCAGAGTTACATTATTTTAAATTTGTTTGTAAAATATCATTATCTTTTGTTTTAAGAATAAAAATAATATTACAGATAAAGATTTAACTATCCAGGAATATCGTTTTTTAAAATTAGCTAGTGTTCTGAAGCTAAAAATGTGTTGTGAATTCCATAGCTGCTTTGTACAGATTTTTTTTTCGATTTTTAACTACAAAATTATATTTTTCTTACGATTTATCACAACAATTTTGTTACAAATCACGCCACTATTGTAAATTCTTTAAGACTGTACATTAGGATGCATAATTAAACTGTAAAGAATCAAGTTCCTAAATTTGTATGATTTGTTACAATTTTTGCGATGAGTGCTTAAGAATAATGTAATTTTTAATTACAAATTGAAAAACAGAATCTGTACAAAGCAATTAACAACACATGTTTAGCTTCAGAATACTAGCCAATTAAATAAATGATAGGCCTACTTCTGAATAGTTCAATTTCTATCTGTAATATTATTTCACCCTTAAAACTAAAGAAAAAAGATGTTTTACGAACAACTTCAAATTAGTGTAACTCTGAAAATATTGAGATTAGGGTAAAATGTTTATATGACAATTTTTGGCTCAGAATGTCTTCCGAAATAAGCTCCGTAAGTGTTAATCCTCGTGAATCACCCTGTATAATTTCCCTCATTGTTTGGGAGTAATCGAGGAAATATGTTTAACTGTAGTATCTTTAAAATATCTGAAGTTCATTTTATATAATAAAAGAACATTTAATATTATTGTCATGTAATTACAAGCGTCAGTTACAAGTACTTGAATATGCGTGCGTTAATGTATAATGGAGAATAAATGAAAGGTAGTGTGTTACTGCATACTGGTACAGTAGTACGTTTTAAATATAACTACAGGTAGAGAGAAACTGAAGTTATTTCGGGAACAGTTCTGGAAATATAGCAGTTTCAGAAAGGAATAATGACCGACATACACTGTTTCAAAGTAACAGTTGCTCTAAACTGAATGAAGAGTGATTTTGACACAACAACCACTGTGAAATTCAAACAACTAGGAACAGAATTTCTTCCGTCGTGGAAATGTTTACAGCGATTAGCTTTCGACATCAACACATCAAATGCGTTAATAATTACACAACATGCTTTTGGTAATAATGCAATTAAGCTGTTTTCGGAGAACCTTCGCTAAGTCACCAGGATATTGTTTCATAATCTATGTAGGTAGTTAGCGGAAATGCGTCATGTGTGACTATCACATACGCATTGGTCGATTCTCTTCTTAGAAGTTCTTTCTGTTGGTTCGAAAGCAGTGTTACCACTGCCTGCTATATGTGATACTGCCTAGGAAATGAGTTCTTAATTAGGAAAAATTTCTGTTTTCGTGTCGTTCTACTTCATAATTAAATTCATAACATTAAAAAAATGTGGTTATAAGTAAAAAATGGAACATGTTATAAGAATTTCAGGCTAATATTATAAAATTAGTATTTTTTGGAATTTAATTTTTTTTCCGTTGTATTGCAGACTGATGAACGTGTCATCACTTAAATAAAATTTCTGTCGAACGGTTTAGACTAAGATCCAGAAATCAATTGTTTCACATCTATACTAATAATAAATCTGTAGCCGAAATTTTTCTGGTAATTTTCGATTTTCCAAAAATAATTGGTCCTAACATATATAATTAACCACCCTGAAACCGAAAATCGCTTTTTTGAAATTTTTTTTTGTATGTCTGTCTGTCTGTCTGCATGTTTGTTACCTTTTCACGCGATAATGGCTGAACGGATTTCGATGAAAATTGGAATATAAATTAAGTTCGTTGTAACTTAGATTTTAGGCTATATGGCATTCAAAATACATTATTTAAAAGGGGCGTTATAAGGGGGCCTGAATTAAATACATCGAAATATCTCGCTTATTATTGATTTTTATGAAAAATGTTACATAACAAAAGTTTCTTTAAAAATAATTTTCAATAAGTTTTATTCCATGAAACATTTTGATAGGACTGATATTTAATGAGATAAATGAGTTTTAAAATTAAAATAACTGCCATCTAAGGCCGTGTAATGAAATAAAAAACAAATGACTTCGTCTATAAGGGGCCTTGGACAGCAACAAACGAAAGCCATGAAAGTTAGCCTACAGAGAATGTTTCTGTGTTTGTATGAAGTAATATTGGAAGCTAAATTATCCGATTTGTATAATTAATTATTATTTCACCATTGGAAAGTGCAGTTTCTCTAGATGGACATAATGCTATAATGTTATTACAGTAACTTCTGATATAATATAATATAATATAATATAATATAATATAATATAATATAATATAATATAATATAATATAATATAATATAATATAAAATAATATAATATAATATAATATAATATAATATAATATAATATAATATAATATAATATAATATAATATAATATGTAATATTATATAATATAATTTAAGTTATTTGAAGGGTTCAGTACCATAGTGGGCCAAGCGCCATTTACTGAATACGTAGCAAACAAGAGTTAAAATTAAGTTATTGCCATAATTCAATGGAAACCTATAACAAGTAAAATAAAATATACACATTAAATCTAAATGATGTCAATCTACATTAAGCTATGGTTGCATGTAATAAAAATTAAGAAACATGTTAAAGGAATTGTCATTGCACCAAATGAGTGTCTCTGGACCAAAATGATCGCATTTTAATTATTTGGATGCAATTTAAATTAAGTAACATATTAAACGATTTATCCTTCTATCAAACACGAATGTTCCCTGGATCAAACATCCTATTTTAATTATGTAATTACTTTATATTTATTTCTAACAGGTGCAGCGGAGCGCACGGGTACGGCTAGTTTTCTCCTATAAAATAATGTGTCTTGAACTGGTATCACTTTCCTAGGAATGATCGCATACAGAGTTTGGGAAAAGTTGTACGTTTTCTAGAACTACAGTACAGTATTTCATGCATTTCGGGCCTCCTAATGTAATATATTTCAAATAACAGTCCAAAATAAACAATATGGCTAATTTTGGCTTGAAATTTACATAATCTATCATCTGGGAAGACGTTTTCTCATGTGAAGATGCATTTATCATAAGATCTTGGTTTTGAATTCTGTCCTCAATAACTGATGTTACCCTGAACTCATTCCTTCTATCCAAATCATCTTCACTTAAATGCTTCAATTACTGAACTTTTTATGGGTGCCATTTATCTAGTTTAAAAATCTGCATGACTGACAATGCATATAGGTGCTCGTACGTGCTGTGTCTTGTAAGTTTATACGGGTATTTTTGGATGGGTAACATGAAAGGTATTTTCGCCTTTCGAAATACTCTTTGTTCTTCCACATTTTGACTTATTTTTAAAGCTTCCTACTTAATTGAATTGTTGCACTGTTTTCGAAGCATTCAATTGTCATCTACGTAAAGATTAATTTTTGATCCTACGGAATATATCTGTTATAGTAACAATGGTTTTATAATAGGAGAAAAATTTGCTCCGTCGCCGGGGATCGAACTCGGATCCTTGGTTCTACGTACCAAGTATTCTAACTGCTGAGCTACGCCGAAGTTCAATCCACAGCACCGAATCGAATCTCTCTCCTCTAGTGTTTTTTCCCTTTGTGGCCTGACTCCAAGTTCGACATATGTGTTGACATATATTAAGTCAACTGCCGTTATATAAGGAGCGCACTCAATTCAGTGAGTTGGTGGCAGGGATTCCACAATATTATGCACTGATGGGCGAAGAATCTACGTAAAGATTAATTCACTCCGGCGCCGGGGATCGAACCCGGGTCCTTGGTTCTACGTACCAAGTGCTCTAACCACTGAGCTAAGCCAAAGGTTAATCTTCTAATAACCATTGTTACCATAACAGATATATTCTGCAGGACCAAAAATTAATTTTTACGTAGATTCTTCGCTCAACAGTGCATATTACTGTGGAATCCCGGCCACCAAGTTACTCAATTGAGTGTGGTCCTTGTATAATGGCAGTTGATTTAATATAAAATGTTCACCATACATGTCGAACTTGGAGTCAGGCCACAAAGGGAAAAACACTGAAGGAGAGGGATTCGGAGCGAATTTTCCTCCTCTGATAACCATTGTTTAATTGTCATGTTTGTGGTTGTACTTCATTCGAAATTGAAAGGGGATTTGAGAAAGTCCAAAATGATTGCGTGAAAAATATAAAGCATATATTCGAATTAAAGTCAAGTGTACTTTCTTTAACACTATGCTGTAGTGTATTTTAATATTAATACTGTATTACATAACCATCCACACAATATTTCCATGACTGTTGTATGAAATGAATGAATGAATGAGGGGGGGACGTGGGAGGGGAAGCTTTAAAGGTACGTGAAAACACGTCCTTCCAAGGGGGGAGTTGGGGCTGTGAAAAACTGAATATGTGAGCTCCAAGCCTCTTGGCCACTTGTCTCACTTCGGGTTTCGCAGCCCCAGTGAAGGAGCACTAGAAAAACCTCCATGTACATTAAATAGAGAATAGAGGGTATCGCACCGCATAGAAAACCACTAGGCACGAAGTTGGTCACACACTTCTGTTTTCCTGGTATCACAAGTAACGTCAGATTATAATTTTCATGTCAGAACGTCATTGCTTTTTTCTGTTATACTTCAAACTTGGAAGTTTCGCGTCAAAAATCATATAGACCTATCTGTTTTTAAGTTCTCATTCTGTCCTATAAGAAACCGTTATTAACACTTGTACTCCTTTTATTTTGAAGAAGAACACCATGATGATCTTCAGCTCAGAAATGATAAATTTTTATCGGTGATTTTCCTCTTCTTGTTACTAGTGTTTTGTTTAGTTAATTAGTCTACTTTGTGTGAACTTATTCTGTGTAAGGTTTTGACGTCGCTGAAAGATAGTTTATTATTTACTTACTGGCTTTTAAGGAACCCGGAGGTTCATTGCCGCCCTCACATAAGCCCGCCATTGGTCCCTATCCTGAGCAAGATTAATCCATTCTCTATCATCATATCCCACCTCCCTCAAATCCATTTTAATATTATCTTCCCATCTACGTCTCGGCCTCCCTAAAGGTCTTTTTCCCTCCGGCCTCCCAACTAACACTCTATATGCATTTCTGGATTCGCCCATACGTGCTACATGCCCTGCCCATCTCAAACGTCTGGATGTAATGTTCCTAATTATGTCAGGTGAAGAATACAATGCGTACAGTTCTGTGTTGTGTAACTTTCTCCATTCTCCTGTAACTTCATCCCTCTTAGCCTCAAATATTTCCCATTCTGAGGCTTATTTGAAGGATAGTTTATTAATATTTTAAAATAATATTCAATGGTAGAAATGAAATTTTATTTCAAATGCATAAATTTTTATGTATTTTTGAAAGAAACGTTTGTAGATTTGAGATATGTAAAAAAGTAACAGTGTCGTTAAAAATGTTCTTGTCAGATTCTCTATACTTTAATATTCTTTATGCTCGACCATGCCGAAATTTAGTAATTATACACCTGGTAGCAGTCTTTTAATGCATGTCATTAAAGTACACCTACTCATTAAAGTACAGGTGTTCAGTCAATGACAACTCAGCTTACAGGTCTTCAGCCAATGACAAGTCAGCTTTGTACCGTTATAAAACCGCAAGTATCGATTATTCTCGGATATGCAATCGAAAGAGAATTAGCGAAAAGTCACGGGGGCTGGAAATCCAATACTGTCGCAGAAGGTTATGTTCTGTTACTATAATAATTAGCGTTAATTGTGAATAATATTAAAATAAATTCAATTTGTCATCTCGTTTTTCAATGTCGAATTCAATAATCAAGGTTATATCAAGTTTAACGGGATTACATCAAGGTCAATTCCATTATTGTTCCTCGGAAAAAATCAATACTTTCGCGTCTGCGCACATCTCACAATTCACGACCTAGAACAAGGTCACTTCCGATCTTGTCAGATACAAATAAAATGTATACATCTGAATAATTTCAAGTTAGAAACATGGTCGAGCATAAAAAGTCGTATGAAACTCGCCTATAATGGTAATTAAGACGCTCGTATGAAAATTATGAAACGAGCGCAAGCGCTCGTTTCATAAACATCCGTACTCTCTTCTTAATTACTATCATTATAGGCTCGTTGCATAATGTACTATTTCTTTCTTCAAACACTGACATATTATTACTTGTATTTCATAACATATTATGATAAAACTAAAAATAATAAAGTTAAGAATAACATTCTATAATTTTTATAAGAGATGCAGTGAGACTTGGTGTTTTTCTCAAAGAATGATTCATATTTTATTTTCTCTCCTGATGTGTTTTGTTTTTTATTGTTTTGGAATAGGAGTACAATCTGTCATTTTAGAAGAGTATTTTAACCTCATTCGTATTTTATCATTTTTGTCAGAAGATTACCAAATGAGACAGGGAACATAGAAATTAGAAGTCTGAATCTCAAATCGCTCCGTTTTATACCAAATGAAATATTTTTCTCGCCAAACTTCTTACTTTGGAATTGTGTATGCCTGTTACAAAGAGACACCCAACAGGATTTGAATTAAAATATATTCCGTTCATATTATACCGGTGAAATATTATATATTTGAGACTGTACTTAAGGAATAACTCTTGAATTCATTCAAAGAAAGCTCCTTTGTTGGTGGATTACAGATAGAAATCATTCTGTAGGAGTCAAGAACCCTCCAGGATACGTATGAGCTGATATCAATTAGACAGGAAATGCCTGAAGTTCCAGCGGACACAATACAGGAACAGAAAAAGGATATGGGAAGGTGAATGTACTGTAGAGACAACTTTTGCGCTGGTTCAATCCATCTGAAATATCACTGACCATAACACTACTCTCCTGTATTGGTTAAGTGCATGAATTATGGAAAATAAATCAGGCCTTTCTCTAGTAATATGTAGTCTGTTTGGGGGGAAATTGTCATGAGGGTGATACATCTCACCTCAGAGACCAGAAGGAACTAAGTCCAAAATCTTCATTTTGAGGCATGAAGAGATAAATGCTTCTCTTTGTATAGGCCTACAGCTCTATGACTTTATTTCTTTGAATATCTAAATATACACACAACTATCCATCCCTGAAATTCGGCAGTATTACCATCAAAAGAAGTATAAAATACAATAGGCCTACAGTATGAATCAACTATAACCTGAAAATCCATGTTTTGGCACTTATTTCCTTTGACACAAGACGTACTTTCTTATAAAATTTAGTAGTTTCGCAATAATTTTGTTCTTTTGTTATGTTGTGAATGATATTAGGTTTACTGTTTGTAAATTTATTTCACTGAATTAAGTTTACAAAAATATTAATAATTTAGATGCTTTAATATGTAAACATTTCATGGGCAACGCATTTTACTTCATTTATATATTGTATAGTTTGTGATTCACTCATGCAAAACAAATGTTTTTGCAGGAGGGGCCGTAATAGATCTCTATGAAACGCATTTTTTCTAATCCTTTAGTAGCAATTCTGTACGCCAGAAAATGAGTGTTAGCAAAGTTTGCTACATAAATAACAATGTTACACATATTAATTAAGGTATTAATTTCTCTTAGTTTCTTTCTTTCTTTCTTTCTTTCTTTCTTTCTTTCTTTCTTTCTTTCTTTCTTTCTTTCTTTCTTTCTTTCTTTCTTTCTTTACCTTAGTTTAACCTCTTTAGGTTCATTTATACGACCCACGCCACGGGCTAGTTACTTGTTCCTTGTCACAAAATTTCATACTGTCATTTTTATCCCGTTGCTACCAAAGTTTACGAAGAATGTAATGTGTCCATTCTTTAAATTGAACACTATTCCTATCTTTTTAGTTCAAATATACGACCATTAATATTTTACTAAACGGTATATTTCATGTACAGGCTTAGTAAAAAGTTTTGTCGCACAGTTACTTTATAAGTCCCAGAAGAAGGCAGTGCGAAAATCAGACATACAACGAAACAAAATTAATTTTATTACCCCTACTATTCATTCTCTTGTGACTCAGGTCGCACGTCCTCTGACCATGCGCACTATCTCCTTTCTGGGGTTTATAAAGTATCTGTTCGACAAAACTTTTTTCTAAGACTGTACATCAATATTGAACAAATCAACTCCGAAATACGGAAAAGTCCTATGATAATTTTGGCGATGTTGGATGTGGTGGTTTTGGCTTTGTTGGATGTGGTGGTTTTGTCGGTGTTGGAATTGGTGGTTTTGACGGTGTTGGATGTGGTGGTTTTGGAGGTATTGGAAGTGGTGGTTTTGACGGTATTGGATGTGATGGTTCTGGCGGTGTTGGATGTGACGATGGAGTTTTGACGGTGTTGGTAGTGACTGTGGCAATTTCGCCGGTATTGGATGTCACGGTGATTGTTTTGGCGGTGTTGGATGCAGTGATTTTGGCGGCGTTTGAATTGGTGGTTTTGGCGGTGTTGGAATTGTGGTTTTGTCGGTGTTAAAAGTGACGGTGGCAGTTTCGGCGGTATTGGATATCACGGTGATGGTTTGGCGGTGTTGGATGTGATGGTTTTGGCGGTTTTGGATGTGACGATGGAGTTTTGACGGTGTTGAAGTGACGGAGGCAATTTCGGCCGTATTGGATGTCACGGTGATTATTTTGGCGGTGTTGGATGTGATGTTTTTGACGGTGTTGGATGTGATGGTTTTGGCGGTTTTGGATGTGACGATGGAGTTTTGACGGTGTTGGAAGTGACTGTGGCAATTTCGCCGGTATTGTATGTCACGGTGATTGTTTTGGCGGTGTTGGATGCAGTGATTTTGGCGGCGTTTGAATTGGTGGTTTTGGCGGTGTTGGAATTGTGGTTTTGTCGGTGTTAAAAGTGACGGTGGCAGTTTCGGCGGTATTGGATATCACGGTGATGGTTTGGCGGTGTTGGATGTGATGGTTTTGGCGGTTTTGGATGTGACGATGGAGTTTTGACGGTGTTGAAGTGACGGTGGCAATTTCGGCCGTATTGGATGTCACGGTGATTATTTTAGCGGTGTTGGATGTGATGTTTTTGACGGTGTTGGATGTGATGGTTTTGGCGGTTTTGGATGTGACGATGGAGTTTTGACGGTGTTGAAGAGACGGTGGCAATTTCGGCCGTATTGGATGTCACGGTGATTATTTTGGTGGTGTTGGATGTGGTGGTTTTGCCGGCGTTTGAATTGGTGGTTTTGGCGGTGTTGGAATTGTGGTTTTGACGGTGTTAAAAGTGACGGTTACAGTTTCGGCTGTATTGGATGTCACGGTGATGGTTTTGGCGGTGTTGGATGTGACGATGGAGTTTTGACGGTGTTGAAAGTGACGGTGGCAATTTCGGTCTATTGGATGTCACGGTGATTGTTTTGGCGGTGTTGGATGTGGTGGTTTTGGGGGTGTTGGATATGACGATGGAGTTTTGACGGTGTTGGAAGTGACGGTGGCAATTTCGGTCGTATTGGATGTCACGGTGATTGTTTTGGCGGTGTTGGATGTGGTGGTTTTGGCGACGTTTGAATTGGTGGTTTTGGCGGTGTTGGATGTAGTGGTTTTGGCGGCGTTTGAATGGGTGGTTTCGGTAGTGTTGAAATTGGTGGTTTTGGTGGTGCTAAAAGTGACGGTGGCAGTTTCGGTGGTATTGGATGTCACGGTGATGGTTTTGGCGGTGTTTGAAGTGACACTGGTTGTAATGTTGGACTTTTCTTGATCTTGAAGACTGAGATAAATTGATTTTCTACGCATTCTATAAACTTTTGCTGCCTTTATTGGTAACAAACTTTCGACGGGTCTAATGTTAGAAGTGATATTATAACTGTGTCCTTCAAATTAGAAGGTACGGGCTTCAAAACACAAGTCGTCTAGTTCCGGAATATAAACACAGCAACTACAGTATAAAAACAGTAAGGACAACATGGCAAGAGTGTGTATGAGTAATATGCCTCAAATACTGTTCTCAGCGTACAGAAATTATAGCCTTCTTTCCGCTCTCTGCTTAGTTATTAATGACGAGACTGAAAAGAAGAGGGCATACGAATCGCTGAGCAGGTCGGAGGTCCTTGGTTAATGATGCCTGATGGTCCATGCGCAATTACACGATGAGGAATCTCCTCGCAGGTGCAGTATTAAAGTAGCCTAAAGGACGCCGGTACAAAGACCCTCGCCACAGTTAATTGCCCTCAAATGCCGAAGCTACAATGTAAAACACGTCCATGTTTTCCGAATATACACGAAATTTTTGCTAAACGTACACCAATGCTTTTAGCCCTCGTTTAATGCTTAACAAAAACGACGGGACATTTCACCAGCGTTTGGTATACAGTGAAAGTCTTAATAGACATACTGAATTGGTTACAGCACGAAAATAAGGAATCGGAAATATTTTAATTGCTATGATGCCTAGCCACGTTAATAGAATTACCTACATTTTTAATCACTTTTTTAAATTTTACATTTCCATGTTGAATCTTTCGTACACTACTTTTAACACTTGAATATAAATAATTGATTAAATGGCGATCTTACTCGTGCTAATTATTTATTTATTTGTTTAATTATCTATTTATTTATTTATTTATTTATCTATTTATATATTTATTTACTTATTTATTTATTTATCTATTTATATATTTATCTATTTATCTATTTATATACACCGTGTTCCGCTTATAAGTATAACAAAAGAAATAGCTATAACTTCTGAATTAATACAAGTATATAGTTGAAACCAACTGCTACAAAGAATGAAAACTGGGAATTTTTGTTACCTTATGTTCCATAAACCTCAACATGGCTTCCATTGGTGGCACGGGAAATATCCAACCGGTATTCAACCTCGACCCAAGTGTTATGAAGCATCTGTGGTGCAACATTGTTGACAGCAGCATAAATTCTTTCTTGTAAGTCTGCCAAATCACGTACTGGCGTCCTGTAGACCTGGTCCTTAACAAACCCCCACAGGAAAAAATCAGGTGGTGTTAGATCTGGTGATCTGGCAGGCCATGTGATGTACGGTGATCCTCTTCCGATCCATCTTGCAGGGAATTGTTCGTCTAAGAATGTGCGAACCATGTTGGCAAAGTGTGGTGGAGCCCCATCTTGCTGGAAAATTGCTCCATCTGGGAGTTGTGGCACAGCATACAGTTGCAACATATCCAGGTACGTGTTTGCAGTGACTGTCTTTTCAGCAAAGAAATAGGGACCAATGATTCTGTCACGCATGATCCCACACCAAACATTCCATTTAGGGGAATCCCGTTGGTGTTCAATTACGACACTTGGATTTTCCGACCCCCAGATGCGACAATTGTGTCGGTTTACTTTTCCACTGACGTGGAAGGTTGCCTCATCTGAGAAACAGACTCGAGTTAGAAATGTGCAAGATGGGGCTCCACCACACTTTGCCAACATGGTTCGCACATTCTTAGACGAACAATTCCCTGCAAGATGGATCGGAAGAGGATCACCGTACATCACATGGCCTGCCAGATCACCAGATCTAACACCACCTGATTTTTTCCTGTGGGGGTTTGTTAAGGACCAGGTCTACAGGACGCCAGTACGTGATTTGGCAGACTTACAAGAAAGAATTTATGCTGCTGTCAACAATGTTACACCACAGATGCTTCATAACACTTGGGTCGAGGTTGAATACCGGTTGGATATTTCCCGTGCCACCAATGGAAGCCATGTTGAGGTTTATGGAACATAAGGTAACAAAAATTCCCAGTTTTCATTCTTTGTAGCAGTTGGTTTCAACTATATACTTGTATTAATTCAGAAGTTATAGCTATTTATTTTGTTATACTTATAAGCGGAACACGGTGTATTTATCTGTTTACCTATTTATTTATTTATTTATTTACTTATTTATTTACTCATTTATTTATTTATTTATTTATTTATTTTTTTACTTATTTACTTATTTATCTATTTATTTATTTACCTATTTATTTATTTATCTGTTTATTTATTTACCTATTTATTTATTTACTTATTTATTTACTTATTTATTTATTTACTAATTTATTTATTTATGCCTATAACAGGGCAAAGCCCCAATTACAATAGACAGTACAGATATTCGTTTAAAAAAAACATAGAATTGCATATAACATGAAAATATTATGTAAGCATGTGCGGCTTACAGCTGTTTCGGTGCTACTTGACACCATCCTCAGAGTCTTCTGTGTCTCGGCGTCATCTCAACTTCGCTGCCTGTTTTGTGGGTGCGTTCGTGTGATGAAGAGTTGTGTCAAATAGTGTGTGTGTTCTGAAATTGATCTGTGTGTTGAGAATTTGATTAGGGTGTGTTTTGGTGTGTCTGTATATTTCATATTGGTCTAGTGTGTTGAGTTTTTGGTTTTTGGGTTGTAGGCTATGTGTAGGATTTCCATGTCTGTATTTATGTTATTGTAACAGCTGTAAGCCACACATGCTTACATAATTAACACGAGTAAGATCGCCATTTAATCAATTATTTTTATTCTAAATTTATTCCAATTTTATGTATAGTCTAAAAATTCAACTGGATTTTCACTACATTTTCAGAACAAATTTTGAACAATATTTACGTATTCACATTACAAAATGACAGTTATGCATGATGGGACATCTTGTAACAATGTTAAAAAAATGAAAACTTTTCTGTCAGAAATACGTCCATCTTTTGTCTTGGCCCTGAAATTCTCCGGATTTGAACTTAACAGAGTTTGTGGAAATTGGTGGAAAAGGAAACGCCTAACATGTTATTACAATCAAAGTGATTGAGAGTATTCCACACAGAGTTGATGAGAATGTTGATAAAGCAAAAGGGGGACCAATAAACCTTACGGACTTCTCATGGACTTAAATAAATAGTATCGTCATTTTTAATGTGAAAATGTAAAAATATTGTTCAAAATGTGTTCTAAAATGTAGGGTAGATAATATAGTTGTATTTTCAAATATATAATTCCAGTTAATGTATAAATAAAATGAAGTATTTGAAAAGTTGTGGGTGATCTTATTAAAGTGGCCAAGTACTGTAAATCAGAATACTTTTTAAATTGCTCAAATTTGGTTAAAAATAAGGCTTATAGAGATATAAATACACTTCTTCCCTAAGTATTGATATGTATTTTTGAAGAAATGGATTACCTAAATAATGCAATATGTCATTTTCAATTACCAATATCTTCTCTTTTGAATTCTGTACAACAATTAGAAACCATCCTTCGAAGTGTTGCAAATCTTCTTACGACGACGTTGAGAAATTCTAGCTTGCATTCATAAAATATTGGATAAGAAAATCTGTGTGAAGCACGATATACGGAAACACTTATTTCTCGGTATTGAATGCTAGAAAGAAAGAAAAGTAGGTAGGTGGACAGGTGTATAGATAGGTGGATGGATGGATGGATGGATGGATGGATGGATGGATACATGGATGAGTGGATAGGTAGATGGATGGATAGATGGGTAGATGGATGGATGTATAGATAGATGGGTAGATGGATGGATGAATGGATGGATAGATGGATGAGTGGGTAGATAGATGGATAGATGGGTAGATGGATGGATGTGTAGATAGATGGGTAGATGTATGGATGAATGGATGGATAGATGGATGAGTGGGTAAATGGATGGATAGATAGGTAGATGGATGGATGTATAGATAGATGGGTAGATGTATGGATAAATGGATGGATAGATGGATGAGTGGGTAGATGATGGGTAGATGGATGGAACGATGGATGGGTGGATGGGTGGGTGAGTAGATGGATGGATGGGTAGATGGACAGATGTATGGGTAGATGGATAGATGGCTGGGTAGATGGATGGACCGATGGATGGATGGTTGGATGAGTGGGTGAATGGATGGATGGGTAGATTGATAGATGGGTGGATGGATAGCTGGATGCACAGGTGGTTAGATGAATGGATGGGTGTATAGATAGATGGGTAGATGAATGGGTGGATGGGTGCATGGATAGATGGTTGTGTGGATGGGGTGAGTAGATGGATGGATACGTGGATGGATAGATGAGTGGATCGATGGATTGATGGATGGGTGGATGGATGGATGGATGGATGGGTGAATGTATAGGTGAATGGGTAGATGAATGGGTAGAAAGAAAGGAAGGAAGAAAGAAAGAAGGAGGAATGAAAATTTTGTTGAATCAAAATGTATTATTCTTCGAATCTTTTATCAATTGAAGCTACATTACTAGTTTTTAATTCTACTGATTTCATCGTGGATGAGCTAACACACGATATGATTGCCGCACAAACTTACGGCTATGAAATGGTTAAAGGGATGAAGAAAGTAACAGTTTTAGAATTTGAATATGATATAGTTACTTTTGGGAAAATAGAGAAGCTGTCATTACACTCACAAACATGACAATCCAATGATTTCAAGAGACTCACTTGTCTATAAATTCTAACAAATGTTTTCAGTTCCATTGAGAATAATCATTTAAACCATAGATCACCTTGTGTTAATTTCTATATTAATGCACGTTCTCTGAAAAAGATTGAAAAATTTGTTACTTTGGAATCGAGTTTTGCGACCAAGCGAGGAAGCAAATTATTGCTACTATAGAACAAAGATACATACTTTTTTCGCATATAAAAATATCTCTAGTAACCACAGAAAGAGTACATACTCGTGCTCAAAAGATATTCCACAAAATTTTAACAAATACTTTATAAATCATCAGAATAAAATGAAACTAGAAATGAAACGGGAAACGTTTTATTGTAGCAAATGATCATTAAGTCTCTGGAGATGAAGCAAACGCTTCAGTATTCGGTTATGGTACCATACAAAGAAGAGAGAAAAGTCTATCTGCGATTTTAAATTATGGTTAGCTAATTGGAATTGAACGGGTTACATCAGCTTCTTGTCTATGCGGATGACGTGAATATGTTAGGAGAAAATCCACAAACGATTAGGAAAACACGGAAATTCTACTTGAAGCAAGTAAAGCGATAGGATTGGAAGTAAATCCCGAAAAGACTAAGTATATGATTATGTCTCGTGACCAGAATATTGTACGAAATGGAAATATAAAAATTGGAGACTTATCTTTCGAAGAGGTGGAAAAATTCAAATATCTTGGAGCAACAGTAACAAATATAAATGACACTCGGAGGAAATTAAACGCAGAATAAATATGGTAAATGCCTGTTATTATTCGGTTGAGAAGCTCTTGTCATGTAGTCTGCTGTCAAAAAATCTGAAAGTTAGAATTTATAAAACAGTTATATTACCGGTTCTTCTGAATGGTTGTGAAACTTGGACTCTCACTTTGAGAGAGGAACAGAGATTAAGGGTGTTTGAGAATAAGGTTCTTAGGAAAATATTTGGGGCTAAGAGGGATGAAGTTACAGGAGAATGGAGAAAGTTACACAACGCAGAGCTGCAGGCATTGTATTCTTCACCTGACATAATTAGAAACATTAAATCCAGACGTTTGAGATGGGCAGGGCATGTAGCACGTATGGGCGAATCCAGAAATGCATATAGAGTGTTAGTTGGGAGGCCGGCGGGAAAAAGACCTTTGGGGAGGCCGAGACGTAGATGGGAAGATAATATTAAAATGGATTTGAGGGAGGTGGGATATGATGGTAGAGACTGGATTAATCTTGGTCAGGATAGGGACCAATGGCGGGCTTATGTGAGGGCGGCAATGAACCTCCGGGTTCCTTAAAAGCCAATAAGTAAGTAATATTAAGTAAGTGTCACCGTATAACATTTCATAAATGTAAAATTACAGTCTCGAAATTTAGAAGAAAAAAAGGTTCGTTATACGATAAATAACAACGAAACTTTTCTTTTTTTTCGAATAAGTCTGTAAAATATGAATTGTTAGTTCATTGTATTTCTATATATTCTCGAGATATGCATCTTTAGGTTCTAACAGTAAGGATAGTTGAATTTTCTATAAATAGTGGCATAAATCACCGTATTCTTCAAGATAAAATAACGAGTATTACAAGAATGTGAGCACTTGAAGGTGTGTCACGCGCCTGCGCGGTGAAGAACCTGCTACATCCAGGCGCTACGGGGGGCCCCATCAGGTGAATAATGGCCACAGTTAACAGTTAAGTGAACGTAAGGGGGTAAAAGCGAATTAAAAAATGTTAACAGGGAAAGAGATGAATGCCACAGTGATTGTAATGAGCATACTAAATGGTTGTCAATGTGAGGGATGATGAACGCCGGCCCATTAAAAGAGACTAATTAGATTATGTCTCCGATGCTTATTACATCTAGCAGTAGGGAGTGTATGTTCTCGGCGTGATATTAGCAGTGGGATTAAGTTTATAATTAGAAAGTAGTGGGGTAACATAGTATAAACGTATCACTATATATTTTCTTGCTCATCATGTGAAATAGAGAGTACTCACATGTATAGAAATGATACCAAAATTTAATAATAATAATAATAATTATTATTATTATAATAATTTATTTATTTAATCTGGCAGAGCTAAGGCCAGTAGGCCTTCTCTTTCGCCCAGCCAGACTCTAATTCTAATTGAATACATTTGCTTACATAGTTATTACATTAATATGTAGATCATAAAACAACATGAAAATAAATAATGAAAATTGGATAACTAATGTTAGTGTGACAATAATAAACATTGGTAAGATAGTTATTATAATAATAATAGTAGTAGTAGTAGTAGTAGTAGTAGTAGTATTAGTATTAGTATTAGTATTATTAGTAGTAGTATTAGTAGTAGTAATAGTATTAGTATTAGTAGTAGTATTAGTATTAGTAGTAGTATTAGTAGTAGTAGTAGTAGTAGTATTAGTAGTAGTAGTAGTATTAGTATTAGTAGTAGTATTAGTATTAGTATTAGTAGTAGTAGTAGTAGTAGTAGTAGTAGTAGTAGTAGTAGTAGTAGTAGTGATGAGATAATTTAGATATTTATCTGTGATATATATAACCATTAAACATTGAGAAACCTGAAACAGCTATTATTGTTAACAAGAATTGTTAGAAAAATATCTCGTTAGTCTATTCTTAAATTGGTTTGATGTCTGACAGTCCCTGACATTACTCGGTAGGGAATTCCAAAGCCGAGGAACAGCCACTGTGAAAGAAGATGAATATGAGGATGTTCGGTGGGAGGGAATGGATAATATTGAGGAGTGTTGTGATCGTGTGTCTAGGTTATGATGGGTGGATAAATTTTGAAAACGAGACGTAAGATAGACAGGAGTGGAGAAATGCAATATGTGAAAGAGAAGGGAAAGACAGTGGATTTTCCTACGATCTTCTAGACGGAGCCAGGACAACATATCGAGGGATGGTGTTACGTGATCAGCCCGGCGAATATTGCAGACGAAACGGACGCACATATTATGAACACGTTGTAGTCTCTGCGCCGAAGTAACGCTTAGGTCAGTAAGCAGAATATCACAGTTATCGAAGTGGGGCATCACGAGTGTTTGCACTAACATTTTTTTCATGGAAAAGGGTAGAAAATTCTTCAATCGTCTAAACGAGTGGATTAATGAGAATACTTTTTTTCATGTTTCTGCAACTTGAATATTTCAATTCAAACTTTTATCCATATAAATACCTAGATTCTTTACTGATTCACTGAACGGAATTTCGGTGCCGTGTATTTTAATCGGGAACAAATTTGGTATGGTAATAATGCTTAACAAACGTGAATGGCCCACAATGATTGACTGTGATTTTTCTGGATTTAGTTTAAGAATTTGGAAGTTTTAAGGAAATATCTACACGTTTAGTCTTCACTTGCAAATTGGGTTAAATGTATCTGACACTCTACGACAGTGATGTGAAAGCAAGAGCATTTTTCTGACCTTGACGTCGTGCGCGGGCATCAAGAGCTAGGTATGGAAGGAGGAAGAATTATGTCTAGAATATGCCATTAGGATAGTTCAGGATAACAGACAGGGTTTCGAATTAAACGGGTTACAGCAGCTTCTTGTCTATGCTGATGAAGTGAATATGTTAGGAGGAAATCCACAAATGATTAGGAAAACACGGAAATTCTATTTGAAGCAAGTAAAGCGATAGGTTTGGAAGTAAATCCCGAGAAGACAAAGTATATGATTATGTGTCGTGACAGGAATATTGTACGAAATGGAAATATGAAAATTGGAGATTTATCCTTCGAAGAGGGTAAAAATTCAAATATCTTGGAGCAACAGTAACAAATATAAATGACACTCGGGAGGAAATTAAACGCAGAATAAATATGGGAAATGCCTGTTATTATTCGGTTGAGAAGCTCTTATCATCCAGTCTGCTATCCAAAAATCTGAAAGTTAGAATTTATAAAACAGTTATATTACCGGTTCTTCTGTATGGTTGTGAAACTTGGACTCTCACTCTGAGAGAGGAACATAGGTTAAGGGTGTTTGAGAATAAGGTGCTTAGGAAAATATTTGGGGCTAAGCGGGATGAAGTTACAGGAAAATGGAGGAAGTTACACAAGCAGAACTGCACGCATTGTATTCTTCACCTGATATAATTAGGAACTTTAAATACAGACGTTTGAGATGGGCAGGGCATGTAGCACGTATGGACGAATCCAGAAATCCATATAGAGTGTTAGTTGAGAGACCGGAGGGAAAAAGACTTTTGGGGAGGCCGTAACGTAGATGGGAGGATAATATTAAAATGGATTTGAGGTAGGTGGTATATGATGGTAGAGACTGGATTGATCTTGCCCAGGATAGGGACCGATGGCGGGCTTATGTGAGGGCGGCAATGAACCTGCGGGTTTCTTAAAAGCCATTTGTAAGTAAGTATTATTATTATTATTAGGCTATTATTATTATTATTATTATTATTATTATTATTATTATTATTATTATTAATTGTATATTGTTCCAGTATTTCTGCTATTGTATTGCTATTGTTCGAATACTGGTTGAGTGTAAGAGAAGATTTTATGGTCTTAACTCTTCCAGTAGAAATAAATCTATTAATACTACCACTACTAAAAAAAATCTGTTCAGTGGTGACTGGAACAATGGCATTCATCATAACTTTTCAACATTCTCTTCCATAGCAACGTAATTGTTGACAACGGATTTGTTACTGAGAGGAATAACATCGCCAGATGTATCGGAAAACAGAGGAGGGGACAATGAGTAGATAAAAAGCCACGTAGAAAGAAAAGAAGACGGTACAAGTAAGCGAAGATTTACGATTTACGGTTAACGTATCCGTGAAATTGGCTTGGATCGTGACTGCCCCGGTCCAAGCGCCAAGTCTTCCTCAAGATGGATGTCTTGCCGTACTGTCTGCGTTGTTATACTAAGTACCCTTTACCTCCGAGACTCGCAATCTCTCGCTGTTTGGTGACTCTGTCCTGCCAGTGATTGGCAGTTTCCTTGCAGGACTTGAGGATGGCACCTTGGAATTTTAATATGCGCCAGCCATAGCAGTGATTTCCTCTCGTTGCACAACATTACAGCACTTTTTTATTGGGAAACTTTCTAGATGACAATAATTGTGTTAAATCATTCGTTCTGCGCAGAGAATTACGCATTTTTTCTTCAACAATATTTCCATTTTTCTTTAAGCTTTTTGAAGCTGTTAAGGGGTATATGTACGCAAACTACCACAAATATTATCAGAAAATGCAGGTTGTAAATTTCTAAAATTTTATAAGAAAATGAACTCACAATTGGACAAAAATTACAAGATATCACAACAAGATTTATCACAACTTAAATATCTGATGAAAGTATAAAAAGGTTAATAATAATATCTTTCAAACTAGTATATGATTATGTCTCGTGACCAGAATATTGTACGAAATGGAAATATAAAAATTGGAGATTTATCCTTCGAAGGGGTGGAAAAATTCAAATATCTTGGAGCAACAATAACAAATATAAATGACACTCGGGAGGAAATTAAACGCAAAATAAATATGGGAAATGCTTATTATTATTCGGTTGAGAAGCTTTTATCATCCAGTCTGCTGTCAAAAAATATGAAAGTTAGAATTTATAAAACAGTTATATTACCGGTTGTTCTGTATGGTTGTGAAACTTGGACTCTCACTCTGAGAGAGGAACATAGGTTAAGGGTGTTTGAGAATAAGGTGCGTAGGAAAATATTTGGGGCTAAGCGGGATGAAATTACAGGAGAATGGAGAAAGTTACACAACGCAGAACTGCACGCATTGTATTCTTCACCTGACATAATTAGGAACATTAAATACAGACGTTTGAGATGGGCAGGGCATGTAGCACGTATGGGCGAATCCAGAAATGCATATAGAGTGTTAGTTGGGAGACCGGGGGGAAAAATACCTTTGGAGAGGCCGAGACGTAGATGGGAGGATAATATTAAAATGGATTTGAGGGAGGTGGGATATGATGATAGAGACTGGATTAATCTTGCACAGGATAGGGACCGATGGCGGGCTTATGTGAGGGCGGCAATGAACCTTCGGGTTCCTTAAAAGCCATTTGTAAGTAAGTAAGTAATTAAGTTTTATCAAAGTATGAAAAAAAAACTGCAGTTACATCTTTTGGTAACCATAACATTGTTATAGTCTCTCTGACATCTTTAATATTTTTCCCGCATGTAATAAACACTTATTTCTGAAAAGTAGACTACTCTCAGACATGTAGAGCTGTTTATTTTAATACAATAAATTTTTTATTTGTCCTATCTAGAATATATTAAAATTTACATAACGTTTTGTGACCTAATTTTTCTGTTTTCAAAGAAATGGGCATTATTGTAGTCTACCTTTTGCATAAATGTATGTTAAATCAGTGTACAAAATTTCAGAATTCTGTCTCTAATGGTTGTGGAGTTATGAAATAATGTGTGAAAATTTTTAAATTTTGGAAAATTTAATTAAAAGGGAAAAGTGAATTAAAAAAATTATTATTAGTAACTTTTTTTATACTTTTATCACATATTTAAGTTCTAATAAGTCTTGTTGTGGTACTTTGTAATTTTTGTCCAATTGAAAATTAATTTATTTTATACAATTTTAGAAATTTAAAGCCAGCATTTTCTGATAATATTTGTTGTCGTTCACGTACATATACCCTTGTTGCCCTATATTCTCTTCTAGCGGTTCTATCTTTCACATTACAACGAATTCAGTATCTATCTGTCACTGTTGTAAATGTTTTGAGTTTCACCCGGAAGATAATGGAAAAGTTTTTTTTTTAATCCTGCAAGTTTAATTGCATGTCCGTAAAAACGAACTCAGTATTTGTCGTAATGTACATTCCTGAATTTTCACGAGCTCTTTTTGTCAAGTGAAGTCGACCAGAAACCAAGTTTCTATATAATCCTTTTAGTAACAGAAAATTCAGGCATAATTTTCGATTTGTATTGAAATATTATCCCAGCGCCATGACGATAATACGGTCTAAGCTACAGTCGCATTTGTCCCATTTTGCTACTCAACTTCTAAAAATGCAATGGAAATGTGCAAAAGTGCGACAACCATATTGGACTTCAGTAACGAAGATGGTAAAGGAGAAAATGAAATCAGAAATGTGTTTGAACTAATCTGAATATAAATGAAATTCTAATGGCATGGGCAATATTAAAAAGAAATATATTGAGCAATAGATGTTCAGGACTGGATTTCAAAGAGTTGGTGCAATTCACATAAGAAGGAGAGCGTCTTTGTCCGCTTTACAAAGAAAAGGATTCCTACATGCATATTTTATTACTGTGAGTTGAATTGGAGCTTGTACGGAGAAAATATTTACCACCCTCGATGCTAAGTCAGAATAGGTGTTCGCTTGCATGCCTTCACCTCATGGAGAATAGAGAATACGAACAAAAGACTGGATTGTTCCTCTTGAAGGCGAGGAAGATTAGAACTTCAGCTGTTGAAGTCTGCGACGCGAACTGAGGCAGGGATAATAGTATCCACCCAACTGTACACTTTTAGGTCTTTTAGGTTAGGATATATTATATAATGTGTTTTATTGTGCCATTTCCATTTTAATATGTGTGTTCTTGTAGAGAGTAGTAGGATGTAATCATAGGTGGGGGGGGGGGAACCTACAAAGGAGAAATTGTCTCGGGTACAAAGCACGTACGGTCAGAAGACCCGTGCATTGGATTAGACAAAATTATGATAATAAAAAATTTGTATGTATAATATTAGCCTATTCAATAAATCCATCTATCTATTAAGTTACCAGGTTAAGTGAACAATTTCTTCTAATTGATTTATACAATTCCATCGCATACTGTCAATTGTGAGCGAGGTTTTCGTTGCACGAAACTTGCAAAAACTGGAATTAGAAAGCGCCTTTCAGTGAAAAGTGTTATTTATTTATTCATTCATTCATTCATTCATTCATTCATTCATTCATTCATTCATTCATTCATTCATTCATTCATTCATTCATTCATTCATTTATTTATTCATGTATTTATTTCTTCATTCATTCATTCATTTATTTATTTCTTCATTCATTCATCTATTTATTTATTTATTTCTTCATTCATTCATTCATTTATTTATTTATTTCTTCATTCATTCATTCATTTATTCATTTATTCATTCATTCATTTATTCATTTATTTATTCATTCATTCATTCATTCATTTAGTCCATTCATTCATTTATTCATTTATTTATTTCTTCATTCGTTCATTCGTTCATTCATTCATTCATTTATTTATTTATTTATTTATTTATTTATTCATTTATTCATTCATTTATTCATTCATTTATTCATTCATTTATTCATTTATTCATTCATTTATTCATTCATTTATTCATTCATTCATTTATTTATTTATTTCTTCATTCATTCGTTCATTCGTTCATTCATTCGTTCATTCGTTCATTCATTCATTCATTCATTTATTTATTTATTCATTTATTTATTTATTCATTTATTCATTCATTTATGTATTTATTTATTTATTTATTTATTTCTTCATTCGTTCATTCATTCATTCATTTGTTCAATTATTCATTTATTTATTTATTCATTTATTCATTTATTTATTCATTCATTTATTCATTCATTCATTCATTCATTCATTTATTTATTCATTCATTCATTTATTCATTTATTCATTTATTCATTTATTTACTTATCTACCCTGGTAGAGATAAGGCCATCATGTTCGTCGAGCGCAACGAAGTTCGTTGACGATCTTCGTTGTAAAGAAACCATGGACATTCAAATCAACGGGAAGGAAATCCCAGCGAAGAACGTTAGCGAAGATCGTTCGGCGAAGATCGCCGTAGAGAAACCGTAGCTTAAATGCGGAAACGTAACAGAGTGTGTCCGATTTCTGCATCGAAATGTGTTGGAGATGAAGAAACCGCGGGGTGACATCACCGCAAAGTTAAGTCGAAGACGCTAATGACATTCCGCTCGGTGGAGGAGGATTGCGTGAGTGATGGTAATACAGCGCCTGCATATTGACGGCCTGCAGGTGGCTCCACACTATTGGTCAAATCACGTAATTCGATAGCGGCAGTAATGTCCCTACATAACAATGGACAGATTACAAACATCTTAACAATACCACCAGACGCCCCACCCCTCTCCTCACACCTTCAGGTTCATTCGCTTCTATTGTGTGTGTGAAGGAATGTATTCGCTATTTATTTCTTTTTGTTATTTATGATTTTATTTGATTTAATCATCAACACTGAGTCCGGATGTGATGACGTAATTCGTCGTGCTATTCAGTCGGGAAAAAAAATCGAGATCCGAATTGCATTACAATGCAGGGGCTACTATAAACAAATCTGAGATGTGCCACTCCTCAGAATACCGGATATACACGTTGCAACATTGTATCTTAATTATTGAATCTGTTATTTGAGAAACAACACATGTCCTTAGCTATACGTTTTGAGAAAACTGTAAAAAATCTGTCTGCAGCTTCATATCTTTTTTAGAGTGAAATGTTTTTATATAAATTGTAATATTTGTAAATACCGTCAACTGGGGTAACATTAGCCAAAATTTTGTACCATTGTAAAAGTAAGATTTTGTAATTGATGTGTTTGTTAATGTACTTATTTTATTTTATTTTTTATTTATTTATTTATTTATTTATTTATTTAAGGGGAGCCAGAGGTGAAATTTTCGAACAAAACTGAAGAAAAAATGAAAATTTGGTTTTTTCCATTTTTATTATCTTTACTTTCATATTCCGATGTTAGTTTTTGATTTTGTGCCCTTAAAAGTATGAAATTAAAACCAAGATAACTGTATTACTATATTATTTCCATAATAAACTAATACTTATCATTATTTATATACCTTCTCTGAACATATAAATAAAAAGAAATATTGACAATTTCTTACACTATGGTGCATGGAGCATTTTATATCAAACGATATAAAGTTTTATAAAATTATTATATTTACAGAACTATTGCACTTAGAAAGTTGAAACTTGGTATGTCCATTATTAATAACATACTTAGTATCCATGATCAATTTCAAATAAATCGGATAAATTTTGTGGATTTTGAAATATTCGCCTCTGCCTCCCCCTAACCTGGTAGAGATAAGGCCACCAGGCTTTCTCTTCCCCTCTACCAGGGGATTACAACTACAATATTAAGAATACAATTACAATTATAATTACAATTAATATTAAATTTACAAATATAATAAAAATCAAAGTACTAAAAGATTAACTGATTAATAAAAGCTAGACATTTTATTGTAAAAGTTAAGAAGAGAGAAGCATTTCTTTGATTGATTAAGTAAAAATTAAACCTACTCTACGCAGTAAGAAAATGCTTAATAAGCTTGCTTTTGAACGCTACTGAATTCCGACAGTCTCTGATTTTAATGAAAAATGGGAGTATAAGGGTACAGTGCATCAGTTATTCATAGATTTCAAAAAGGCACATGACTCGGTTAAGAGAGAAGTTTTATATGATGTTCTTATTGAATTTGGTATTCCCAAGAAACTAGTTCGATTAATTAAAATGTGTCTCAGTGAAACGTACAGCAGGGTCCGTATAGGTCAGTTTCTTTCAGATGCGTTTCGAATTCACTGTGGGCTAAAGCAAGGAGATGCACTATCACCTTTACTTTTTAACTTTGCTCTAGACTCTAGAGTATGCCACTAGGAAAGTCCAGGATAACAGAGAGGGTTTGGAATTGAACGGGTAACATCAGCTGCTTGTCTATGCAGATTACGTGAATATGTTAGGAGAAAATCCACAAACGATTAGGGAAAATACGGGAATTTTACTTGAAGCAAGTAAAGAGATAGGTTTGGAAGTAAATACCGAAAAGACAAAGTATATGATTATGTCTCGTGACGAGAATATTGTACGAAATGGAAATATAAAAATTGGAAATTTATCCTTTGAAGTGTTGGAAAAATTCAAATACCTGGGCGCAACAGTAACAAATATAAATTATACTCGGGACAGAATAAATATGGGAAATACTGTTATTGTTCGGTTGAGAAGCTTTTATCATCCAGTCTGCTGTCAAAACATCTGAAAGTTAGAATTTATAAAACAGTTATATTACCGGTCGTTCTTTATGGTTGTGAAACGTGGACTCTCACTTTGAGAGAGAAACATAGGTTAAGGGTGTTTGAGAATAAGGTTCTTAGGAAAATATTTGAGGCTAAGAGGGATGAAGTTACAGGAGAATGGAGAAAGTTACACAACACAGAACTTCACGCATTGTATTCTTCACCTGACATAATTAGGAACATTAAATCCAGACGTTTGAGATGTGCAGGGCATGTAGCACGTATGGGCGAATCCAGAAATGCATATAGAGTGTTAGTTGGGAGGCCGGAGGAAAAAAGACCTTTGGGTAGGCCGAGACGTAGATGGGAAGATAATATTAAAATGGATTTGAGGGAAGTGGGATATGATGATAGAGAATGGATTAATCTTGCTCAGGATAGGGACCAATGGCGGGCTTATGTGAGGGCGGCGATGAACCTCTGGGTTCCTTAAAAGCCAGTAAGTAAGTAAAGCTTAATGTTAATGAAAAGATATCAAGTAGTATATGAAATAGTGTCATAGTTACATTATGCGTTACTGGACATTTACAAGTATGATAGGCCTAGATGTCTTGATTAGCTGTAGAAATCGCACGTAGCCAAAGTGCCTGTTGCACGTTAAATTGACGTCATTTCCACAAGTGAGCTACTCCACACGTCTCGGGAACGTTAACGCCCTCATTGGCGTCACTGAGGTCCGGCAGAGAAATCCCAGGAGACATCTTGACGATCCGCACGTAACAAAGGTGTGGAGCATTTTCGGAACACGTAGTGGGTGTGTGGTAATAAATGCGTTATTATGGCAGGAGAAACCCTGCTTCAGAATGCTGATGTTGAATCAGTGACCGAATTATGGACGTGTTTTCAATGTCCACTCCATTACTTCGGAGTGTTCAAAGAGATGTTTGCAGCGCTCAAATTAGATACTGTATCCATTGCCTCTGTGAAACAATGACACTGTTAATGGTTACATACAGACATCCGGGTGGTAGTGTCAGTCAATAAAGTGCAAACATCATCTTTACTTCACTTCTATAAGGGATGAATAATGGTATGTGTTGAGTGGTTGTTTTGCGCTATGTACCAGTTGTCTTTATTTTGTCAGGATAGGAGAAGAAATTTCAGAGGAGAATGGAATAGGGAGATGTTCAACATCTACTTGGAGGATTTAGTGACGAACTGTTGTCAGAACATGGGAAGGGTGATAGTAGGAGGAAGGACAATGAAGTGCATAAGATTTGCTGATATGACGTTGTTAGCAGGAGAGGAAATGATGCTAAAGGATATGCTACTGGAGCTAAATGACAGCTGTGAGCAGTATGGGATGAAGATAAATGCAGATAAGACGAAGAGCATGGTCATAGGAAGAAAAATACAGAAGATAAACTTGTGAATTCTAAATGAGGCAGTGGAACAAATAGTGCAGTGGAATAACAATGCATTAAACAATCCAATTTAATATACAAATATAATGAACTACATAAAGACGCAAAGACTAGCTTGGTTTGCACATAAAAAACGCATGAAAAAGGATAGATTAGTCAAAAAGATCTGTAATTGGAAACCATTAAACACAAGGAACAGCGGAAGATAAAAAAAAAAACAAGATGGGTAGATGACATCATAGAAGACAGATGACAATGAGAAAAAGCGGAAATGAATGGCGGATAATAGTTGAGGAGATCAAAACTTCTAAGAAGTTGCAGTACCTAATGAACAAGAAGTTTTCATTGATTTTTATAAAGCAGTGAGGCAAAGTAGCGCTGCAAAGCTCAGACTTCCAATTCTAAAATCAGGAAGGCGACGACAACTTTTCAATATAGTGGTCTGAAAAATTATTTAGATATTTTCACAGAAAATGAAATTGTTTTGCTTCTCTTGTTATTGTTTTCTTCTCTTGTTCTAGTTCTTCTTGTATTGCTTCTCTTGTTATTTTTCTTTTCCCTTGTTCTCGTTTTCTTTTACTTCTCTTATTCTTGTTCTTCTCGTTTTGCGTCTCTTGTCTCATTCTTCTTTTACTTCTCTTGTTCTTGTTTGCTTCTCCTGTTCTTATTCTTGTTGTTTTGCTTCTCCTTTTCATCTTGTTCTTCTTGTTTTGCTTCTCTTGTTCTCGTTGTTCTTTTTTGATTCTCCTCTTCTTATTCTTCTTGTTTTGCTTTTCATATTCTAGTTTCGCTTCTCTTGTTCTTGTTTTGCTTCTCTTGTTCCCGTTCTTCTTGTTTTGCTTCTCTTGTTCCCGTTCTTCTTGTTTTGCTTCTCTTGTTCTTGTTTTGCCTCTTTCGTTCCCGTTCTTCTTGTTTTGCTCCTCCTGTTCTTGTTTTGCCTCTTTCGTTCCCGTTCTTCTTGTTTTGCTTCTCTTGTTCTTGTTTTGCCTCTTTCGTTCCCGTTCTTCTTGTTTTGCTTCTCTTGTTCTGGTTGTTCTTTTTTGATTCTCCTCTTCTTGTTCTTCTTGTTTTGCTTTTCATATTCTAGTTTCGCTTCTCTCCTTTTGCTTCTCTTGTTCCCGTTCTTCTTGTTTTGCTTCTCTTGTTCTTGTTTTGCCTCTTTCGTTCCCGTTCTTCTTGTTTTGCTTCTCTTGTTCTTGTTTTGCCTCTTTCATTCCCGTTATTCTTGTTTTGCTTCTCTTGTTCTTGTTTTTCCTCCTTCGTTCCCGTTCTTCTTGTTTTGCTTCTCTTGTTCTGGTTGTTCTTTTTTGATTCTTCTCTTCTTGTTCTTCTTGTTTTGCTTTTCATATTCTAGTTTCGCTTCTCTTCTTTTGCTTCTCTTGTTCCCGTTCTTCTTGTTTTGCTTCTCTTGTTCTTGTTTTGCCTCTTTCGTTCCCGTTCTTCTTGTTTTGCTCCTCTTGTTCTTGTTTTGCCTCTTTCGTTCCTGTTCTTCTTGTTTTGCTCCTCTTGTTCTTGTTTTGCCTCTTTCGTTCCCGTTCTTCTTGTTTTGCTCCTCTTGTTCTTGTTTTGCCTCTTTCGTTCCCGTTCTTCTTGTTTTGCTCCTCTTGTTCTTGTTTTGCCTCTTTCGTTCCTGTTCTTCTTGTTTTGCTCCCTTGTTCTTGTTTTGCCTCTTTCGTTCCCGTTCTTCTTGTTTTGCTCCTCTTGTTCTTGTTTTGCCTCTTTCGTTCCCGTTCTTCTTGTTTTGCTCCCTTGTTCTTGTTTTGCCTCTTTCGTTCCCGTTCTTCTTGTTTTGCTTCTCTTGTTCTTGTTTTGCCTCTTTCGTTCCCGTTCTTCTTGTTTTGCTTCTCCTGTTCTTCTTTTGCTTCTCTTGTTCCCGTTCTTCTTTTTTGCTTCTCTTGTTCTTGTTCTTCTTGTTTCGCTTCTCTTGTTCATCTTTTGCTGTTTTTCTTGTCCTTCTCTTTTTTCCTTCTTCTTTTGTCTTTTCCTTCATCTTCTTACTTTTATTATTCTCCTGCTCTTCCTGTTCTTCTTTCCTCTTATCCTCCCAATTTTTCTCCACTCTGTAGTTTATGGTCTCCTCCGTCCGCTGGATATTTACGCGGATTTTTGCATCTGGGTGCAAGTGAACGCGGCACAGCTGACATGTAGAAGTAATTACTTCGTTCTGAGCCGTCTTCGAGGCGCACGTCTTGATAGCAGCAATTGTTAGCCGTGCGCTTTCCCATCCAAATCATAAGCTTCACCCACTATTAGGGGCCCTCCGTCACGCCCCCTGTTCTCGCCTTCGATGTTACAGTCTGCGTCAAGCGTACTGCCACACATCGACGGTGACAATTCAGGTGCGTCCGAGTTCTTGCTGTTAAGCAAATGCAATCCGTGGACACTGCCTTAAGAGAACAAATATAACATTACAAAAATAGAGTAAGTTTCAAATTTTAATATTTAAAATGTGATATTTTATATTTTCAATATGAGACTCCATAAGTTTATTCCAATCCATTCTGTCAAACGCCTTTCTCACTTCTTTGTTCTTCTCTAGGTATCTTCCGCCGATTATCCGTAGCAGTCCCATTGCATTTCTCGTAAATTTCTTCCTTCCTGAATCCAAATGACTCTTTTTCTATAGTGAAATATTGAATTAATACCTTATCTGAGGGCTTTGTGTTGGTTACATATTTCTTTTACCACCGATAATTGTAATGTTAAGCAGTGTTATCACGTTTTGGTTTTGAAGATTATCCCTAGTTACAATTATTTTTTACCGATAGCACTACATCATTGATTTCTATCACCACCATCCGCAGTGAAAAATTTTTATTTTTCAGATGATTTTAAATTAAAATTAGAATTAAAATTACTAATATTTTTTGTCGTTGTCAATCAAATTGAGACATGACAACTTTTTTTTTATTTTACGTGAAGTATTTGTGGGAACTTCAATTGCAAATGCTGACGCATCATTGGTAGACATATGTTACCGCTTCTTGTGGTTGGAGCGGCATTTGAGCGGGCCTAATCAATAAAAAAAAAACTCCTATCTCTTCAAGGAAAGCGTCATCTTTGACACCGGCTGAGTATTTATTGATCGCTCGGATTATGTGTCCTTCCAGCTTAGAATATAACCAGCGTAAAATTCATACATACATATCGAAATAATCTTGAATTGTATTGTCATACTTATGAAACAAAAGGTATGAATTCTTTAAGATTGTTTGAACCAAAATGCAACACTGCTACAGTATATTTTAATCATAGTAGTAATTTAGGCCCAAGAATATATACCAAATTCATATTTAAATATCCTAATCTTGTCCATTCTAATAGTTCTACTATTAAATTAAAAAAGTTATGTATGGATTTCATAAATAATGAAAACTTGAAAATTTAAATTTACATATTCTTATTGTGTAGTAGACATAAGACAAATTTTATTAAATATTTCTTAATTTAAAATCAGGAATCCGCCCCTCAGCACGAGTTCAACTCTTTCAGGGGTGAGCTAAAGTTTCATAGCTTTATATTATATTTTATGTTACAATTATTAGAAAAATAAATACATAAATAAATAAAATAAAATAAATAATGTCTTACACTCCACATAATATCGATGATTACTGGCCAATATACATGATTATGAAGTTAGAAATAGTGAACAAATTAATATTCCATACTATAGATTACATAAGACTAACGCAAACTTTTGTAATCTGGGATGAAGTTATATAATACGCTTCTCAGTCAATATTATAAGTTACCAATTAATACCTTTAAAACTAGATTTTATAATTGGCTATCAAAAAATCCTTTTTACTCTGTTGGTGAGTCATTTTAACACAAATTGCATGAAATTGTAATACATGAAGTGTGAAGTGTTTTAATTAATTTTTACAATTTCAAAATATTTCGTGTTTTCATTGTTTTAATGAAATTTTACAGTTTCAATTATATTTGTCTTTTTCAAATATAGGGTATTAGCCTATGTGTTTTTCAGTGTATCTGTGATGAAGCCTATTACTGTGTGTCTAATAAATTGAATTGAACTGTATTTTTAATAGTGTATGTAGGTCTCTGCGACAATTTTTGTGGAAAATCCGATAATTTTCAGACTTAAATTTCATAATTTTGCATTTGAAAGTTGGCAACGCTGATATAAATGTCGATTCAATATCCGCAGGAGTATCTGCGCCTAGATTGATATCAGGCTGATAATCCTGATCTCATTACATTTCTTGGCATTATTTTTCTTCGATATCGACAGCCAGACTGTCTCCGTGAAATCTCCAGGCCATTTCCTTTCTCATGTATATTTCACTGCGTAATGACACACACAGTCCGTATAGGCCAGTTTCTATCAGATGCTTTTCCAATTCACTGAGGGCTACAGCAGGGAGATGCACTATCACCTTTACTTTTTAACTTCGCTCTAGAATATGCCATTAGGAAAGTTCAGGATAACACAGAGGGTTTGGAATTGAAAGGGATACATCAGCTTCTTGTCTATGCGGATGACGTGAATATGTTAGGAGAAAATCCACAAACGATTAGGGAAAACGCGGAAATTCTACTTGAAGCAAGTAAAGAGATAGGGTTGGAAGTAAATCCTGAAAAGACTAAGTATATGATTATGTCGCGTGATCAGAATATTGTACGAAATGGAACTATAAAAGTTGGAGATTTATCCTTGAAAGAGGTGGAAAAATTCAAATATCTTGGAGCAACAGTAACAAATAGAAATGACACTCGGGAGGAAATTAAACGCAGAATAAATATGGGAAATGCCTGTTATTATTCGGTTGAGAAGCTTTTGTCATTTAGCCTGCTATCAAAAAATCTGAAAGTCAGGATTTATAAAACAATTATATTACCGGTTGTTCTGTATGGCTGTGAAACTTGGGTTTTTGAGAATAAGGTGCTTAGGAAAATATTTGGGCCTAAGAGGGATGAAGTTACAGGAGAATGGAGAAAGTTACACAACACAGAACTGCACGCATTGTATTCTTCACCTGACATAATTAGGAACATTAAATCCAGACGTTTGAGATGGGCAGGGCATGTAGCACGTATGGGCGAATCCAGAAATACATATAGAGTGTTAGTTGGGATGCCGGAGGGAAAAAGACCTTTAGGGAGGCCAAGACGTAGATGGGAAGATAATATTAAAATGGATTTGAGGGAGGTGAGATATGATGATAGAGACTGGATTAATCTTGCTCAGGATAGGGACCAATGGCGGGCTTATGTGAGGGCGGCAGTGAACCTCCGTTTTCCTTAAAAGCCAGTAAGTAAGTAAGTAAGACAGGTCAGTAATATTTCTGTTAAAAGAAAATTTAATATCTACAGTATTATTAGAGTTGATGCTAAGTTTATTGGCATCACACCAGAGACTCTGTGAATTATACTGATGGTTGATATGACGAATTGCATTATGTGTCCAAGAAAAACGTTTTAGTCTAATAATTTGTCCACGTCTGTATATTTCACTGCGTAATGACACAATTTTTTTGGTAAAAAGATGATAATTTTAAACCTAACTTTCTCAATTTTTTCAGCCGGAATTAAACCCTGTTCCACAAGTTGCACATATTACGAAAAGTCCGTGAGATATTGACGGATATGCACAATTTCTCCGAGCACAATATAGGTCCGCGAAATACAGCGTGTTCGCAGCGACAAGGAATCCACCGACGCTGGAAAGGGCACACCGTGGAAATAATACTCTGAGATATAATGTAGAGTCACAGGTGGTTGTGGGCGGCAGAGTCGTGCTACGGGGGCAGGGCTAAGTGGTAGATAGCAGCCCCTAGATCACAGACTGCAACACTCTGATGGGACCAAATGAGGCCGTATTATTGATGGATAATCGGGTAGGTAGGTCCGAGCCGCCAAGTAGAAACCGCGGCCAAAGCGACTTTGAACCCGGTCTGCGCGCTCTCTCTCTCTTTTTCTCTCTTAAAGAATCGATGCCCGTTAATTTCAAACGCCGCCAATGCCGAAGCTCAAGGAACAATTTCAAATTACCTATAAGACGTGCAGTCCTGGTCGTAATGTAATAAAATAAGAAAAATGTAGGCTATGGCGGTAAGCACCGTCGTCGCGTAATGCCCTCCCTCCCCTTTGATTACCGCTTAATTTGTATTTCCATAGTGCAATACCGAGTAATATCGTGCAGTAGATTGCCCTTGATCCATAAGCAACACTCATTTCTCGGAATCTTGAACTCAGAATCGTCAAACTGCTATTTTATTCTTGTGATTGGTAGAGATCGGATAGTTATGCATTAAAAAGTGAAAAATATTTATGTAATTACTAGCCGTACCCGTGCGTTCCGCTGCACCCGTTAGAAATAAATATAAAGTAATTACATAATTAAAATAAGACATTTGATCCAGGGAACATTCGTGTTTGATAGAAGGATAAATCGTATAATATGTTACTTAATTTAAATTGCATCCAAATAATTAAAATGCGATCATTTTGGTCCAGAGACACTCATTTGGTGCAATGACAATTCCTTTAACATGTTTCTTAATTTTTATTACATGCAACCGTAGCTTATTAAAGATTGACGTCATTTAGATTTAATTGTATATTTTATTTTACTTGTTGTAGGTTTCCATTGAATTATGGTAATAACTTAATTTTAACCCTTGTTTTCTACGTATTCTGTAAATGGCGCTTGGCCCACTATGGTTCTGAACCCTTCAAATAACTTAAATTATATTATAGTAGTGGCTTGTGCAGCAAATGCTGCTGCAAACTAAGTTCGTTAGACGTTCAAATAAAAATTTTTCAGATTTATTTTCAATGAAGAATACTTGTCTTTTTGATAATTATTTGCTTCCGTAATAATGAAACATACTCCCTCTGAATGGATTTTTTAGGCCAAATACTTTTTCGTGAACCTATCCAACTTCAGTTTTTGAGTTTCAACGCGAAAACGCAAGTATCAATGTCAGGACGATAGCAGTAGCTATTTCAGGTCATTGTGGATTGTAGGCAAAAGTTAAAAAAATGTCAGGTTTGCTAAGCTTTCGAACAATAGCATTTTCGTGTAGAACTTGAAATGTAGAGCGTAAAATCATTTTATCCTACTAAGAGATCTTGCTGAAATGATCTGGAGACTACAAAACTTTCTAGGCCTCTTATTTTATCAGTAAGTAATACCTTTTGATCTTTTCTTAGGAGCTGTAATTTTTGCGCTCCTAAGTATATGAAAAAGACCCAACCCCACTGGGTTAATAAGTATAAAAATATTTGATTTTTAATAACAATATTATTATCTTACTTAAGTTTTGTAGTTATATATAGCAGCCACTCAGTAAATTATAGAAATGAAGATCTTAATTAAGATATTCTCTACATTTACTTACATAACCTCAAAACGTTTCACTTTCATGTCATCAATATAGCATCAATATTATGTACAATTAATGAAAAAATAGATGCATCATGATATTAACTATAATTTAATTTCTAATGATAATAATGTCATCAAACCACCTCAAGTTTCGTAGATTTGAATATCCAATACACAGCTGTACTCAGAAAATTATACACTGCAGAATCAGTTTTTAATAACAAATTGAATTGAGCTCTAAATATGTCGGCAATCTGCAGGTCATGGCCTTCGTGTAATAGCCTATTGTTTATTGTAGTTTGTGTTTTGTTCTGAAATTCAGTCAAGTCGGCCGTGATTGAATAAAATTAGTTCTCAAAACTGACAACAGATGGATTTTGGAAAATAGGAAAATTATGTAGGAAAATTGACATTTCACTGAAAACTACTACTTTTCCGAAAAACTTTAGGTTCCAAGCTTCAAAATGAGGGGCCATTTATTAAAATCCGTTCAGCCGTTTTCCCGTAATTTCCATTACCAGTTCAAATTATATATATATATAGATTATATTATATTATATTATATTATATTATATTATATTATATTATATTATATTATATTATATTATATTATATTATATTATGTTATGTTATATTATATTATGTTATATTATATTATATTATATTATATTATATTATATTATATTATATTATATTATATTATATCATATCAGAAGTTACTGTAATGACATTATAGCATTATGTCCATCTAGAGAAATTACACTTTCAAATGGTGAAATAATAATTAATTATACAAATCGGTTAATTTAGCTTCCGATATTACTTCATACAAACACAGAAACATTCTCTGTAGGCTATCTTTCATAGCTTTCGATTGTTGCTGTCCAAGGCCCCTTATAGACAAAGTCATTTGTTTTTTAATTCATTACACGGCCTTAGATGACAATTATTTTAATTTTAAAACTCATTTATCTCATTAAATATCAGTCCTATAAAAATTTTTCAAGGAATAAAACTTATCGCAAATTATTTTTAAAGAAACTTTTGTTATGTAGGCCCTAACATTTTTCACAAAAATCAATAATAAGCGAGATATTTCGATTTATTTAATTCAGGCCCCCTTGTAACCCCCCCCCTTTTAAATGATGTATTTTGAATGCCATATAGCCTAAAATCTGAGTTACAACGAACTTAATTTATATTCCAGTTTTCATCCAAATCCGTTCAGCCATTATCGCGTGAAAAGGTAACAAATATACAGACAGATATACAAACAAAAATTTCAAAAAAGCGATTTTCGGTTTCAGGGTGGTTAATTATATATGTTAGGACCAATTATTTTTGGAAAATCGAAAATTACCAGAAAAATTTCGGCTACAGATTTATTATTAGTATAGATGAGATTTAAAACAGGAATAGGTAGGTGTGATTTAATGTACCGAGAAGTAAAATGTTTGGACTTCAGAAATCAGGACACGAAATCCATGTGGTTCATAGAAGAAGAAATCAGAAATTAAATAACAAACAAACAAGGAATACTGAACACAGGGACGAAATATATAGAAGAGTTACATATATGAGACAGGGAATCGACCAGATGACTTACCTATAGAAGACTAAATAACCGTATCAGAAGACGAAAAAGGATTTTCTATTTTAGGATAAGAAGTTAAAATAGCGCTTAGGGAAATGAAGAATGGGAAGGTAACAGGAGTTGACGGAATCCCCATTGAATTAGTGAAATGCTTGAGTGAAGACAAGAAGCAAATTCTACTATTATGTAACGAAATATATGACAAAGGTGAATGGCCTGAAGATTTCACAGAGACAGTGTTGCTTCCAATACCGAAAAAAATAATGCCAAGAAATGTAACGAGTTCAGGACTATCAGCGTGATATCGCATTGGGCGAAGATTCTCCTGCAAATACTGAATCGACGTTTAGGTCTATATTCTAAGCTGGAAGGACAGTTGGAAGAAGAGCAGTTTGGCTTCAGGAAGAGAAAAGATACAAGGGATGCAATTGGTCCATTACGAACAATGGGCGAAAGATACCTAGAGAAGAATAAGGAAGTGTATACAATATTTATGGATTTAGAAAAGGCGTTTGACAGAGTAGATTGGAATAAGCTGATGGGGATCCTGAAGGAAATAGGTGTGGATTGGAAAGAGGGTAGGCTGTTCAGTAATCTTTATATGAAACAACGAGTCAAAGTCAGGCTAGGAGAAGAAATGTCAGAAGGAAGTGAAATAGGAAGAAGAGTACGACAACGGTACCCTTTATCACCTACCCTGTTCAACATCTACTTAGAGGATTTGGTACAGAACTGTTTTCAGTACATGGGAGGGATGATAGTAGGAGGAAGAAGAAGAATAAAGTGCATAAGATTTGCTGATGATATAGCGTTGTTAGCAGAAGAGGAGACAATACTAAGAGATATGTAACTGAAGCTAAATGACAGCTGTGAACAATATGGGATGAAGATAAATGCAAACAAGACGAAGACCATAATGGAAAAGAACTGTAAAAGAGACTAGTGAAGTGCTTTGTGTGAAGTGTGAAAATCGCCTCATTTCTTGAACACTGCTTCAGAGTTCTGAACACGAATGTCCCGGAGCTTTGCTTTTAGTGATAGGAATACGTAAAAGAGTCACAGGGAGTGAGATTGGGACTCTAAGACAAATGTGGTACACAGGTTATGTTGAATTTAGCAAGGAATTCCATGACTTGGTTCGCGATGTGAAGTCATACTTTGTTATGGTGCAGTCTCCACCCATCTCGATGAAGTTGTGGTCGTTTCTTTGCAATGTGGCTTCCTCTGTGTTATCATATGATGAAAGAGTAATGAAACGGAGAAAAATTCTCTCCGGCGCCGGGATTTGAACCCGGGTTTTCAGCTCTACGTGCTGATGCTTTATCCACTAAGCCACACCGGATACAACCCCGACGCCGGTTAGAATCGTCTCAGATTAAGCTCCAACTCTTGGGTTCCCTCTAGTGGCCGCCCTCTGCACTACGTCATAGATGTCTATGAACGCAGGACCGAAGTCCACACATGTGCTGAGGTGCACTCGGTATGAGTGACTAGTTGGCCGGGATCCGACGGAATAAGCGCCGTCTTAAATCACGAAGTGATTTACGCATATCACATCCTCTGTGTTGCCAATACTGACAAGGATGCTAACCGTTATTCCACAGCGGTGATATGTTACTAGTCAGCAGCGTATGCAATGGATCCCACTATCTCTGGCTTAGTTGCCTCATGAGTAATGCCTTATTGGCGTCACTAAGAGGTTCCAACCTGTCTTCGGGCAGTTGACGACTAAATAGAAACAATGCATGAGTCTCACGATATGCTAACTCCACGGATAAATCCAACATTATCTTCGGTTATTAACTTAGCGTTGCCCTGCAGCCATGTAGCTGTGGTTCGCCGGATTTCTGCGGTTTCCATGGATACACGTCGTCGCAGTAACACAAAGCTGCTGTTAAATCTTTGTCCGCCGTGGCGTAACCCAACTGGTCTTCTATCTGGAGTGTCTTGTTACCAGCGCAGTTTCGGACATTTAGAACAGCTGCGAAGGCCTGCATCATGTGTTCGACGACTAGAAGAAACGCTATAACAAGTGAATTCAAGTAGAAGGAAAAAGATCGTGTAAACAATGAAGTAGAGTAGTAAATATTTTCAACAAAACGTAAATGGGCTATGGCTTAAAAATATAAGATAATGATTTGCCTCATGAAATTAAAAATACGAATCATTTAAGATATTTTATGCTCGACCATACCGAAATGTAGTAATTATACACCTGGTAGTAGCCCTTTAATGCACCTTATTAAAGTACACCTATTGATTAGGCCTATAGTTCAGTTGTTCAGCCAATCAGAAATCACCATTGTAGCATTATAAAAGCGCAAGTATCGATTCTCGTATATGCAATCGAAAGACAACTAGCGAAACGTCACGGAGGCTGGAAATCCAATACTGTCGCAGAAGGTTATGTTCTGTTACTATAATAATTAGCGTTAATTGTAAATAATATTCAAATAAATTCAATTTGTCATCTCGTTTTTCAATTCTAAATCAATTTCCAGGTTATATCAAGATTAATCTTCATGTTATTCTCTAGATTATATCAAGGTCAATGACATTCGTTCCTCGGAAAAAATCAATACTTTCGCGTCTGCGCACATCTCACAATTTAGAAGGTCAGTTCCGCTCCTCACTTAGATAACCATAACATGAATACTTATGAATAATTTCAAGTTAGAAATATGGTCGAGCATAAAAAGTCGTATGAAACTTGCCTATAATGGTAATTAAGACGCTCGTATGAAAATTATGAAACTCGCTTGCGCTCGTTTGATAAACAAACATACTTGCGTCTTAATTACTACCATTATAGGCTCCTTGCATAATGTACTATTAAAAGATACATCAAAAGAATTTTAACAAACCTCTGTCCCTACAATTTAGATTAAATAAGTGTGGGTTTACATTGGTGCTAATTTATTGTAGTTTCATCTATTTTAAATTATTGTTTTCTGTTTTAATTATTGTTTTTGCTTTCTTTCTTTCTTTTTGATAAGTCCTATGGTTTTTAACTCTTTAATGGAAAAGCAAGGAAATAAATAAATAAATAAATAAATAAATAATTACATAAATAAATGAATAAATGAATAAATGAATGAATAAATAAATAAATGAATAAATGAATGAATGAATGAATAAATTAATGATGGACTGAATGAATGAATAAATGAATAAATGAATGAATGAATGAATGAATCTGTGAAAAAATCAGTTTGACTTTCTTGATGAACCCTCTTATTTCATGTATACAAACAAAATTGTTTTTCCTCTGACTCATATCATCAAGTCAGATGTACTGCGTGATAATAAATGTACATATCCGCCAGAACCTCAGCCAACGGTAACCCATTAGTAATGGTTCAAATTTCTCACAAGAATAGATACAAAGCATGTTTAAGGGCCTATTTGATGATAAAAATCACCATTATCTTGAATATTTCAATTCTTTAGGTCTGTTTCGCCCTAATGTTGTGAGGACTTAATTCAACTTGACATTTACTTGTATAAGATTCCTTTGTAGTCACCGGCGTAGCTCAGTCGGTAGCGCGTTTACCTGCTGAATCGGAACTGCATTTCGATTCCCGCTTGGACTGATTATCTGGTTGCCGTTCCCCACCCCCAAAACTTTCTCCAACTGTAAGCGGAATGTCATGTAATCCTATGGCGATCTTCGGCATCATGTCACGTTATATCTCGCTAACAGAAATTCCGTCGACGCTAAATAACCTAATATTTGATACAGTGTCGTTAAAAACTTACTATAAAAAGACTACTTGTTCGTTTTGTAATAATTATGACGCAAGTTCACTGCTTAAAGTCGTACCATAAGACAAAAAAATCTCGTCGTCTTTGCCAGCATTTGAACTGCGGTCAGCTGGATTCCAGCTCCATCTCTTAAATCAAAGCATCTGGATTAATAGTAATTGAAAATCTAAGCTGTTCATAATCTTTGGCGTGTGATCTTAATGAAGACGTGCAGATGTTCTGCGCCACCGTTACTAAGCAGTGATAATCATCTCGTTTCCATGGAGGCGATGGTCAGCTTTCGTGCAGTGCCGAGCATACGGTTTTCCAGACAGCCACATTTATAGGTAGGCATAGTACAGGGTGATCCTTTTAAAAATAAACAAATGCTAGGAAAGTGATAAAATTGTAGCGATAAACAGCCATGATTGGTTGAAAGTCATCCTTTCGCAGAATTTTATTGGTCAAAAGTAGTATGACGTAGTAAAAGTGTAATAGTCAACGTTAAATTTATTGTCCGTGAATCAGAATCCGTATGAAAAAAAATATGAACTTATCTATATATATATATATATATATATATATATATATATATATAATTTGAACTGGTAATGGAAATTATGGGAAAACGGCTGAACGGATTTTAATGAATGACCCGTCATTTTAAAGCTTGGCATCCAAGGATTTTCAGAAAAATAGTAACTTTCAGAGAAGCGTTAGTTTTCCTACATAATTTTCCCATTTTCCAAAATCCATCTTTCGTCAGTTTTCAGAACTAATTGCATTTCAGAATAAAACAAAACACACTACAATAAACAATAGGTTATTACATGAAGGCAATGACCAACAGGATTGCTGACGCAAATCAAGATTTCAGGTATAACTCCCTGTAAAGTTGATTTGAATAATTTCGAGGGAAAAATTGTTCCGGAGCCGGGTATCGAACCCGGGACCTTTGGTTTAACGTACCAACGCTCTACCACTGAGCTACTCGGGAACTCTAACCGACACCGATTCAATTTTTCCCTCTATATCCACAGACCTCAAAGTGGGCTGACAACCGTCAAGCAACCAACTTCGAGTGCACACTAACTCTGTGTGACTTAAATTGTGGCTTTCTGTTAACGAACAGTGACGTGTATTATGCAAATCAAGATTTCAGGTATAACTCCCTGTAAAGTTGATTTGAATAATTTCGAGGGAAAAATTGTTCACTGTTCGTTAACAGAAAGCCACAATTTAAGTCACACAGAGTTAGTGTGCACTCGAAGTTGGTTGCTTGACGGTTGTCAGCCCACTTTGAGGTCTGTGGATATAGAGGGAAAAATTGGATGGAACAATTTTTCCCTCGAAATTATTCAAATCAACTTTACAGGGAGTTATACCTGAAATCTTGATTTGCATAATACACGTCACTGTTCGTTAACAGAAAGCCACAATTTAAGTCACACAGAGTTAGTGTGCACTCGAAGTTGGTTGCTTGACTGTTGTCAGCCCACTTTGAGGTCTGTGGATATAGAGGGAAAAATTGGATCGGTGTCGGTTAGAGTTCCCGAGTAGCTCAGTGGTAGAGCGTTGGTACGTTAAACCAAAGGTCCCGGGTTCGATACCCGGCTCCGGAACAATTTTCACTCGAAATTATTCATGATTGCTGACATATTTAGAGTTCAAATTCAATTGGTTACTAAAACTTCAAGACTTATTGAAAATAATTTATAGGTCTGATTCTGAAGTATGTAATTTTCTGAGTACAGTTGTGTATTGGATATTAAAATCTATAAAACTTGAGGTGGTTTGATGACATTATTACCATCACAAATGAAATTTTATTATAGTTAATGCCATGATGTGACTATTTATCATTAATTATACATATTAATGCTATATTGATGATACGTTTTAGGGTTATATAAGTTGATGTAGAGAATATCTTAAATTAGATCTTCATTTCTATAATTTACTGAGTTGCGGCTATATAGTAAGGCCTATATAAAACTACAAAACTTACGTAAGATAATAATATTGTTATTAAAACTCAAATATTTTAAATAATAATATTGCTATTAAAATTAAATATTTTTATAGTTATTAATCAAGCGGGGTTGTGTCTTTTTTATATACTTAATGGCGGTGTGATGTAGATATTTATATTCATCATTCTCTTCAGTATTGGCAAAAATTACAATTCCTAAGGAAAGACCAAAAGGTATTACTTACTACTAACATAAGAGGCCTACAAAATTTTATAGTCTCCCGATCATTTCAGTAAGATCTCTTAGCAGGATAAAATGATTTTACCCTCTACATTTCAAGCTCTACATGCAGCAGCTATACCAAGATGCTATGTCTATTATTCGTTAGCATAGGAAACCTGACTTCTTCTGACTTTCACCTACAATCCTCAATGACCTGAAATAGCTATTACTTTACTCCCACATGAAAAACCCACTGATCGTCCTGACATTGTTACTTGCGTTTTCGCGTTGAAACTCAAAAAATGAAGGTGGAAAGGTTCAAAAAAAGTATTTGGCATAAAAAACCATTCAGAGGGAGTATGTTTCATTATTATGGAAGCAATAACTTTCAAAATATTTGGTTTTCTTCACTGAAAATAAATCTGAAACATTTTTATTTGAACGTCTAATGAACTTAGTTTGCAGCATTTGTTGCACAAGCCACTAGTTTTATTTAAATGTAATGCGCATGAAATATTTTGATTATATCAGTAATTTGCATAATTAAAATAAAATTAACTTCGAACCTAGCAGTCCGATTAAGCTGAAAGTTTGCCTACACCTTGTTTTATTACTTGGTTATTTAACGACGCTATATCAACTACTAAGTAATTTAGCATCGATGGGATTGGAGATAGCGAGATGGTATTTTGTGAGGTGAGGCCGAGGATTTGCCATAGATTACCTGACATTCGCCTTATGGTTGTGGAAAACCTCGGAAAAAACTCAACCAGGTAATTAGCCCAAGCGGGGATCGAACTCTCGTCCGAGCTCAACTCCGGATCGGAGGCAAACGTCTCAGACGACTGAGCTACGCCGGTGGCAACATTTTCATCTTAATGTATCTAACAAACAGTTAATAGTACATTATGCAACGAGCCTATAATGATAGTAATTAAGACGCGAGTATGTTTGTTTATGAAACGAGCGCAAGCGAGTTTCATAATTCATACAAGCGTCTTAATTACCATTATAGGCAAGTTTCATACGACTTTTTATGCTCGACCATATTTATAACTTGAAATTATTATTTATAAGTAATCATGTTATGGTTATGTAAGTGAGGAACGGAACTGACCTTCTAAATTGTGAGATGTGCGCAGACGCGAAAGTATTGATTTTTTTTCCGAGGAACGAATGTCATTGACCTTGATATAATCTAGAGAATAACATGAAGATTAATCTTGATATAACCTTGAAAGTGACTTAGAATTGAAAAACGAGATGACAAATTAAACTTATTTGAATATTATTTACAATTAACGCTAATTATTATAGTAACAGAACATAACCTTCTGCGACAGTATTGGATTTCCAGCCTCCGTGACGTTTTGCTAGTTGTCTTTCCATTGCATATCCGAGAATAATCGATACTTGCGGTTTTATAATGCTACAACGGTGATTTCTGATTGGCTGAACAACTGAACTATAATGATTAGATTAGATTAGATTAGATTTATTTATTTAACCTGGTAGAGATAAGGCCATCAGGTCTTCTCTGCCCCTCTACCAGGGGATTACAACTATAACATGAACAATAAGATTACAATTAATATTAAATTTACAATTACAATTACAATAAAAATTAAAGTACGACAAGAATACCTGATTAATGAAAGCTAGACATTTTATCATAGAAGTTAAGAACAAAGAATATTTTTGTATTTACAAAATTACAAATTAAACCTACAATAACAAAATCCTATAGTGATGAAATTACCGGATATTGAGATATTTTGTGGTAGATTAAAAGAACTATTTACAAGAAACCATGTCTGAACGAGTCTCAATTACTGACCAAGTGCCTAGTAAGTTTGCGTTTGAATTGAATTTTATTTCGACAGTCCCTGATGCTAGCAGGTAACGAATTCCAGAGTCTTGGCAGGGCTATTGTGAAAGAGGATGAGTATGAGGAGGTGCGATGGGATGGTATTGTTAGTATTGTTTTATGGTGTACTTTAATGAGGTGCATTAAAGGGCTACTACCAGGTGTATAATTACTACATTTCGGCATGGTCGAGCATAAAAAATTAAATATAACTGATTGAAGTTTTATAATTTCAAAATTCAGTCTTACTGTCCTTTAAGTATGCATAGGCATATTTGTTTTTACACTTGATTTCATGGCAGAAAGTTGTAGCCTCATTTCTGCTCCTAAATTCAGTGTGTTCTCGTATTTTATATTGATGGACACATACGCAGGAAATCTTACGATAAAAGTGATAAATAATAACCCTGGAAGACAGTTGAGGAACGCTGCTGTAGAGTATTCCATCCCTGGTTTAGGAAATGCAGTCTGATGGTGCTGCTTAAGGAATCTGATGAGGGATCCATACAGAAGCCTCACGAAATCAACGTCATTTCCTTCCCGCGAGATTGATGAGCTACACAACCGGAACCTCGTGGTCACTGAACCGCTCATTGTGGCGTTTGAATGTGTAATCATGATCATAGTACAGCTGCCAATTAACCTTATAAATACCGGGAATTAGCAGACACTGGGATGCGTACCTAATACTTGATTCTTTTCCTTCTCATTGGTGCAATACTCTATGGCTAACGGGCAGCGTTCCCTTTGATATACTCTTCCTTTTCCTCCGAATTTTTATCTCTAAGAAGTTCTGTTTTCTGTAATAGAGATTGTTAAATTGTATTCTTGTGTTATTTTTGTAAGTGTAGGAGCCTATATGTTGCTTTTATAAGTTACCTCCTGAATTGGATACTACAACCTGATCATCTGCAAATAGCATAATTCTGAGTTGTTTATTGTGTGACATTAAAATTCCAGTTATATTTTTCTTTTGCCGTTTTGGAATGATATCATTTAAATATAGTCATTAATTTAGTCATTTAGTGTTCTAGTGTTCTTTAGTGTTCTTTCACTCCAAACCCAGTTTTCGCCAATATTTCTATTTTATACTTTCCCCTTTATCTCCTCATATGATCCATATATCTTAATGTCGTCTATCATCTGATATCTTCTTCTACCCCGAACTCTTCTTCCGTTCACCGTTCCGTCCAGTGCATCCTTCAATAGACAGTTTCCGTTAATAACTTCAAATCAATTTTTAATGCTGAGAGCGTGAATTTCCGTTAATATTTCCAAATCGACTTTTAATGCTGAGAACGTGTATTTCCGTTAATATTTCCAAATCGATTTTTAATGCTGAGAACGTGTATTTCCGTTAATATTTCCAAATCGATTTTTAATGCTGAGAACGTGTATTTCCGTTAATATTTCCAAATCAATTTTTAATGCTGAGAGCGTGAATTTCCGTTAATATCTCCAAATCGATTTTAATGCTGAGAACGTGTATTTCCGTTAATATTTCCAAATCGACTTTTAATGCTGAGAACGTGTATTTCCGTTAATATTTCCAAATCGATTTTTAATGCTGAGAACGTGTATTTCCGTTAATATTTCCCAATCGATTTTTTATGCTGAGAACATGTATTTCCGTTAATATCTCCAAATCGATTTTTAATGCTGAGAACATGTATTTCCGTTAATATCTCGAAATCAATTTTTAATATTGAGAACGTGTATTTTCGTTAATAACTCCAAATGGACTTTTAATGCTGAGAACACGTATTTCCTTTAACAACTTCAAATCAATTTTTAATATTGAGAACGTGTATTTCCGTTAATATCTCAAAATCCATTTTTAATGCTAAAAATGTGTATTTCCGTTAATAACTCGAAATCTATTTTTAATGCTGAGAACACATTTGCATTAATATTTCTAAATCGGGTGTTTAATGCTGAGAACGTGTATTTCGGTTAATAACTCCAAGTGGATTTTTAATGCTGAGAACGTGTATTTCCGTTAATAACTTGAAATCAATTTTTAATATTGAGAACGTGTATTTCCGTTAATATCTCGAAATCGACTTTTAATGCTGAGAACGTGTATTTCCGTTAATAACTCCAAATGGATTTTTAATGCTGAGAACGTGTATTTCCGTTAATAACTTCAAATGGATTTTTAATGCTGAGAACGTGTATTTCCGTTAATAACTTGAAATCAATTTTTAATATTGAGAACGTGTATTTCCGTTAATATCTCGAAATCGATTTTTAATGCTGAGAACGTGTATTTCCGTTAATAACTCCAAATCAATTTTTAATGCTGAGAACGTGTATTTCCGTTAATAACTCCAAATCGATTTTTAATACTGAGATCGTGTATTTCCGTTAATAACTCCAAATCAATTTTAATGCTGAGAACGTGTATTCGATTTTTAATGCTGAGAGATTGTATTCCCGTTAATAGCCTTCTCCAAGTTGATTTATAATGCTGAGAACGTGTATTTCCGTTAATAACTCGAAATTTATTTTTTAAATGCTGAGAACATGTTTCCATTAATATTTCGAAATCGTTTTTTCTATTGCTGAGAACGTGTATTTCCGTTAATATCTCCAAATCGATTTTTAATGCTGAGAACATGTATTTCCGTTAATATATCCATTCAATTTTTAATATTGAGAACTTGTATTTCCGTTAATAACTCGAAATCTATTTTTTAATGCTGAGAACATGTTTGCATTAATATTTCGAAATCGGGTTTTTAATGCTAAGAACGTGTATTTCGGTTAATAACTCCAAATGGATTTTTAATGCAGGGAACGTGTATTTCCGTTAATAACTCCAAATCGATTTTTAATACTGAGAACGTGTATTTTCGTTAATAACTCCGAAACGATTTTTAATGCTGAGAACGTGAATTCTATATTTAATGCTGAGAGCATATATTTCCGTTAATAGCCTTCTCCAAATTGATTTCTAATGCTGATAACGTGTATTTCCGTTAATAACTCGAAATCTATTTTTTTAATGCTGAGGACATGTTTTTCATTAATATTACGAAATCGTTTCTTTTTATTGCTGAGAACTTTTATTTTCGTTAATATCTCCAAATCGATTTTTAATGGTGAGAACATGTTTTTCCGTTAATATATCCAAATCAATTTTAATGCTGGGAACATGTATTTCCGTTAATATCTCGAAATATATTTTTTAATATTTCAAAATCGATTTTTTTTAATGCTGAGAACATGTATTTCCATTAATAGCCTATCTCCAAATCGATTTTTAATGCTGAGAACGTGTATTTCCGTTAATATATCCAAATCGAGTTTAATTCTGAGAACATGTATTTCCGTTAATATCTCGAAATCGATTTTTTGTAGTAGGTCTAACACATTACTTGCTCTTTTACTTTGTATAATGAGAAATAAATACCGTATGATATTTAATCTTTCAAAACTTCTTACTGGTTGCCACAGGTCATCGCTAATATTAAATCGCCTAGATATAAAATATTTTGGATTTATGTACCCAATTGAAATACAAGCAAGGAACGTCATAATTTTCTGTTTTGTAAAGCAGACCCATGGGGAGGCGGTGGCCGGCAATTCATTCGCATAATACGCCAGAAAGTAGACTACCCCATCCCCAAGCCCAACCCCTGTTGTTTCATTCAAAAAGTACCGGTCATTTAGTAGGCAATAAAGTATGGAATCTTGTCCGCGTGTTTGGAGGGAAATGAACTGACTTAGAGCGAAGACGTCAGAAGGCAGAATTGTCGTAGTCCACTCTTGGTAAAGGAGGGCCTATATTGTGTCATTTTATGACGCTATTTGTCACTGTTCGTGTTGGTTGAATGTAATCGCCATTAGCCAGTGCTCCACGTTATTAGCGCGTAATGTCTCCATCTCACTTTTATAGTTTTAAGTTCACACTAGAAGACCCCAATAGCTTTCGTCACAAGACAAGGCGAGCTTCTTTCAATTCTTTATTTGTAATCGTTGAAGAATCCGTCTGTGTGTCTTTATTAAGATTTTGCAGCAATAAAAAGTGATAGCGGTTGTGTTCTTGGTTGGCTGTTACTGTGATATTTAAATTTTTAAGGAATTGGTTCTTATTCCCTCTTACCTCCCTCCCTCTTACCTCCCTCCCTCCCTCTTACTTATCTGTCCGATTCCACAGTCTTTCTCAGTATCATAACTTAAATACTCGGTCACAATATGATAACACGCTAGAAATACCACTGCACACATCATCTCTTTATTCTTCATCTTTCACTGTTGCTACTTCTCGTCACTGGAATTCTCTGCCGCCTGAAGTCAAGGGCTGCCGAACATTAATTTCCTTTAAATGTAAATTAGAAAAGTATCTTATGATGAGTTGCCAGACCTAACGCGTTGCAAATATATAATGGAATGTGTTCCACTGTATTTATGTTTATTTATTTTTTTGTATTTATTTTTATTTTTATTATCTAAATCGTGTTTATTTATCACTTAACGCCAATATGTATCCCACTGTGTTGCTTTTTTATTACTAATCTATTTTTTGTGTACGTTTTATTAAATTGTCGGTTTCTGGTTTAATTATGTAAATCCTACTTAATTGTAATCTAATACTAATATGTATACTAATGTGTTTATTTTTATTTCTACTGCATACATTTTTTTATTGAATTATCGGCTTCTGTTTTTATGTGATTCGTATTTGATTCTAACAACATTAATATGTATTCCACTAACGTTTATTTTTATTTTATGACTTAAATTTTTAAGTAACTACCTCTTTTGATCTCATTATGTACCTAAATTGTATCAGTATGTAATTACTTAATTCTGATCCAGTTGTATGTTCAACTATGTAAGCAAGTTTTAATCCTGGTTGAGTATAAGAGAAGGCCTTACGGCCTTAACTCTGCCAGGTTAAATAAAGCCATTATTATTATTATTATTATTATTATTATTATTATTATTATTATTATTATTATTATTATTATTATTATTATTATTTGTAAGCATTAAGAATTTTACTGAAAGTGAAATAAATTTAAGGAAATTTATATGTTTTATTATTAATGGTTATTTTTACATTATTCCTTTATTAAATATATAGACTGCTATGCAGTGTGTTAATTAAGTATGGAATATTGCTAATAACTCTTTATACAGGGTGTTTCCGAGGTGATGTTACAAACTTTCAGGGATGATGGCGAATGGTACATGTATCAATTTGAGATAAGGAGCCATGGTCCGGAAATGATTGAGTCGAAAGTTATAAGCAAAAATAGTTGTGTGGAAATGGAATTGTAATTTGGCACCACGTGCCCTCCTTCCCTTAACTTTTGGAACAGTCGTGGAAAAATGGTATGGGCCGGATGTCTCCTACGTGGGTACTTGCCCGATACAATCTGTGAGCTTGTCTACTGTTCCCAATGGCTCATCCGTATTCGAAAATCAGGTCTGCTTATTCCGCTCTCGTGTACTCCTCAACTTCACTAGGACTGATCGACTGGACACTGCAACTTGTTCATATACACTGCTGTCTACAGACGTGCATATCAGGACCGACCATGTCCATTACACATTACGATATCTGCATTGCTTTAGTGTAGTTTCCTGTCCCCATCCCTCAGACAGCGCACTGAATGGAATACTGTAAGTAGACAACGTAAACAACGTCAGATGGATGCAGTATGTGCAAGACGTACAGATAAATACACATAAATAAGGTGTAGGCCTACAGAGGAATAAAATTATTTAATTTCCACACAAATATTTTTGCTTGTAATTTTCGACTCGGTCATTTCCGGACCAGGGTTCCTTATCTCAAATTGATACATGTTCCCTTCCCCATCATCCCTGAAAGTTTGTAACGTCACCTCGGAAACATTCTGTATATTCATTTTATTAAAAAATACCAAAAACAAAAATTGTTGGAGATATCTGACTAAAACATATGGCTGTGGTCTCATAAAAGTATTGATTCATGTACAGGTGTGGCAAATTTTTTTTTAATGGCACTCTATATTACATTTTACATTTTTGAAATCTCCATTCAATTTTACATACAAATAGGAGTTTGAGTCAGCATAAATGATGAATACCCTCTTGTAAATGTTATGGTTCTTTCATATGAATTGATAATGTAACACAAAATAAATGTGTGTATTCATAATGGAGTAGGTCATGAAACAAACTATTAAGCCCGCTATTGAGGCCTTCCAGAGAAGTCCTAAGAAATCCATTCGACAATACCAGCGGGAATCTGGTGTATCCTATGGGTCCGTGCAGCGGTTGCTGAAGGAAATGAATTGGCGGCCATGGAAGCCACACTTTGTGCAAGCTCTGTCATGTGAGGAATGTGATATCAGAATGGAGTTTGCGGAGTCTCTACTACCATGGATTCAAGAGGAACCTAACCTTTTGCGAAACATTCTATGGTCAGACGAGAGGAGTGTGGCCGGGTGCCAAATGAAATGTTTGTGAGAGCAGTACAGAACGTTCAGCCACGTCTGGAAAAATGTGCAGCAAATGCTGGTGCTTATATCGAATTTTAATATTGGTGGAATTTTAAGCAATCCTAATGACTGGACTATTAGTTCATGCTACTTTGATCCTGTCATGTTAATTCATTTACTTGTGATAAACGAATAAAAAGTTGGACTTAGATATGGGTCGCTCTGTAGACAGGCATTAGGATTTAATAATAATAATAATAATAATAATAATAATAATAATAATAATAATAATAATAATAATGGTTTATTTTAACTGGCAGAGTTAAGGCCATTCGGCCTTCTCTTCCACTCAACCAGTGCGATACAAAAATATAAAATTGCTATATTGCTAAGGAGCAAAACATAATTAATACAATACAATACATAACAATTCTTTTACCTTCCCAACACTCCAATGAAATAATTATGTACTAATAATAACATTAATAATAATAATCATACCTAAATATAATTAAATCATTAAACTCGGTTATGATTATAATTACAACTTCAATTTGTCCGCGTCAGTAAGAAATTGTTTAGCTTTGTCTTGAAAGTAGTTATTGTCTGGCAGCCCCTAATCTTCTGAGGTAGAGAATTCCATTCACGAGGGACGGAGACAGTGAAAGAGGATGAATAGCAGTGGCGTAGCGTCAATGTAAGCTAAAAAGCTTAGCTTCCCCAGTTAATAATAATTTCATAATAAACCTGCAGTTTATGGAGAAAATTATTTATTAATTTTAATAGAGTTTATATTTACGCGTTAAATATTGTGATGCGGCAGCTCAGGATTATTTGTGATGCAGCAGCAAACAAGAAGCCTGCACACACCAGCTTCCAAGCAGACCGGTTTCTTCTGTGTAATCCACCCCGCAGACTTTCCATCCCTTTCTAACTAAGCTACCCTAGTCGCAAGGCTCCAAAGAAGCTAGCTTTAACATTTAAAATAAGTAGTTTCCGAGTTATCCCTTTTCGTCAGTTGCGTTCAGTTGAAGTGTTAGTGTGCATTGTGGTTGATGTAATAAATAATGAGCGAAATAACAGTTCCTGACACTAATTTACTTGAATTTTTTTAGGAAATTGTATTATCAAGACCGACTTACGAACAGAAGTGTGATTTAAAAAACAAATGACCGACTCCCTTGCTGTCAATGAAGGACACAACCAAAAGACAGACGCATACTTACATAATGATACTAATATTGTGATTTCTCTAAGTGTGACAGGAAGTGAGCTAATGTTATACGTGTACGTGTCTATTTGTTAAGAGATATGTGTAAACCGTGAAATCATATTTTATTACGTATCATTTGAGGTCATGCCTTATTGGTGTTACTTACGATGTTCCAACCAATCTTCGACTGCTGACTTGAAATTGACTACTATTTGTTTTAAGACTGTATTTTTGTAATACGTTTTCTCATATTGCATGAAAGACAACTTGAGTTAGCTTCCCCTGCTCAAAATTTCATGCTACGCCACTGATGAATAGTGGGATGTTCTATGGGCAGGAATTGCTAGGATTTGGCTCTCTTGTGACCTGGTGTTTAGATTGTGATTGCAGGATAAGTAGTTAAACCGAGAACGAAGATAATTTGGAGTAGAAGTGTGGAGAACTCGAAACAGAAGAGACAGCGAATGAAGTGATCTACGGTTATTGAGTCGCAGCCAGGATAAATATTTGAACGATGGTGTAATATGGTCAAATTTGCTAGCATTGCTGATGAATCTGACACACATATTGTGCACACGCTGTAGCTTGTTCGAAAGTTCAGTTGTCAAATCTGTAAGTATTATGTCGCAATATTCAAACAGTGGTAATACGAGGGTTTGCACTAAAGTCTGTTTTAATTTTGGCGGGAGGAATTTTCTGAACGGGTTAAGAGAATGCATGGTATAGCATACTCTCTTGGATATTTCCTTTGCGAGAACTTTCAGGGATCTAATCTTGGTCCCTTGTTCTTTTTACTTTATATCAATGACTTACCTAAACAGATTTTGCACACTAAATGTTTACTATATGCTGATGATGTTAAATTGTATAAAGTCATTGACAAACAACAAGACGTTTTTGATCTACAGCATGATTTGGACAGACTATATGGATGGAGTATCGATAATTTTCTTCTGTTAAATCTTAATAAATGTTGCTTTATGACATATTCTAAAAATAAGACAGTTCCTCAAAATTCGTATGAAATTAATGGTGTGAAGTTACCTAGAGTAGAATCATTTAAGGATTTGGGTATTTATTTTACACACAACTTATGTTTTAAAATGCACTTAAATCATCATGGTAATTGATGCATATAGAAAATTAGGATTTATAATCAGAAATACAAAATAATTAAAAAATATAAATACTATTGACACACACTATAAAACTATGGTTAGAAGTAAGCTAGAGTATGCGTCTGTAATATGGTCACCTCAGTTCCAGTCCCATCAGATGCAAATAGAAAGGATACAGAAAAGATTTTTACGTTATTTATATTTTAAAAAATATCACGTATCGTCTTATGACAAGCAAATTTCATATAATCAGTTACTTTTTGAATTTAATTATAAAACTTTAAAATCTCGACGATTAATAAATAGCCAAATTTTACTCTATAAATAAGACTGTTAATGGTATATTGAATAACTGTGATTTTCTTAAATTGCTTCAGTTCAATGTAAAAAGAACAGAATTACGTCATAGGCAACCTTTTATTATTCCTATTCCTAGAACTGTTTTCTTCCAGAACTCTCCATTGTTTGTTATGTGTAATACTTACAACTCTCTGTCTTTAAACTGTGATTCTCAATTGGATTTCAGTTTAACAATTGAAAAATTTCATACAATATTAAAAAGCAATGTATTTCCTTAGATATTTAAATTATGAAGAAGTGTTTTATAATGTTTTTACTCAAGTTTTTTAAATAATTTTGCATCATTATATTGACATTTGGCACCATATTAACTGTAATATTATAATATTCTAGCATCTATTACCATCATGTACTTTCTTTCTTTTGTTTGTGTTGTTTGTTTTGTTGTTGTTTTTTTCTCTCTCTTATTATGTATTTTGTGTATACATCTGTGTAAGCCACCTGTAATTGGAAGCATGCTTCTGTTGGTGGTGGATTAAAAAAAAATAAAAAAAAAAAATAAAAAAAAAATAAAAAATAAATTCTGCTGGCGATAAATTAACAATTGACAGAGCTACATGTGGTTGTCATTAGATTCATACTAGAACAACTCTCTGTAACGCTAGATTTATTTCGTATTACCTTGCTTTTCTATTTTGTAATTGTGTGGTCATTAAATTAGAAATGTGTGAATCAGGAGAGATTTGGTGTGAGGAAATGAACCTGTAAGACGAATTATATACCATCTCGAAACAGGGCAAAAGAGGTCGGCAAAGTTTGTTGTGTTTACAGGATGGGCAGACGGAACTGGTCTATTCGCGCACTCTTCTAACTCCCAGACCAGCCGCTTCCACAGCCCCTAAGTCGTATATTAACTTTTCTCTCACATACTACTACTGCTGCTTCAATTCCACTTTATTGTTTATATATTTTATTTTTTAGCCATTTCTATCGTCTTTTTCACTCCTCGTTATTACATCACTTCCGCCACCCAGCTTCCTGTCCCCTTCCAGTTGACCTACCCTCGGAAAATATCTATGAGTGACCTCCCCTTCCTGTTTTACCACATCGCAACCAGCCGCAGTAAACCCGCGGTTATGAGCTATCTCGTGAGGATAGTGTAGTGACCCTCGTAAAATCGGAAAAGAAGAAACTCCAATACAGAGAGAAACAAAAAGAATGGATATAGAAAAAAAAAAACATCTCTCAATAAAGGAAATGGGGACAGAAGAAGCAGCACTACCACCGGTGTTTCTCTTGCAATTTTGATACCGCGTTCTGTTTTGCCGTGCATCCGGCGGTCAACTCGGTGACCAAAAAGAATAAAATAAAGCAATCTTCTATATATTATCTGACTTTAAAATATTCGCCAAGAATGAGAGACAAAAGTATTGTCTTCTTCACAGTTAATATTATTAGCAAGCTTCGAGACTTCGGACCCGATAGAGTAAATCAGTGGGAAATCCGCATAACGGCGTACTGAGTATAGTGGTAAAGCGTACAGTGGGTTGGGGTGCTGTAGAATGAATGCCAACAAATACGCAAAGGAAAACGCTCTGGATTTGAAGGTTGTGACGAATAATAACTTGGTTTTCATACAAACTGTGTCTGAAACTATTACACGGTTAGAAAAGTCAGAGCAAGAGATGCCGGAAGCCCTCAAATTAGTTGAGGAAATGATACAGAGAATTAATGAGACACCAAGTACACCGGTTACTGAACGTGTAAAACGGAAGTGGAAATCAATTTTATGTAAAAATAACGTATATGGAACATTGTGTAATGTAAACAGCAAATTAGTGGACTTAGAGTCACCCGAGAATAAAGGACTGTCTCTTAGATGCTGCAATGATGTTAGGTTTTTTCGTTTTGCTCCTATCACGTCATGCGATGTAGAGCGCAGCTTTTCACAATACAAACTGTGTTTGGCAGATAATCGAAAAAGATTTATGTTTGAGACACTGAAAATATATCTTGTAGTACATTGTAATTCTGTACTGTAACTGCACTTCCTAAAGACGACCAATAGGATAAATGAAGAAATTAAAATTGCTACATGGTTATTTCCACCATTAACACTGTGTATAATTAAACACAAATGCTTATAAAAGACAGGAGAATAAATGCTTTTCACATTCTTTTGACATTGTCATTATGTAATGTATATTTACTTTCAGAATGTACATATGTGTGTTTCCCCATACTACCGTACTCTATTCTAAACAGCAACGTTGTTACCTCAACACATCTCCACCTTTCACTACCTGCAGCGAGTCAACAACCTATACTGGGTGTTCAGTTCAAATTGTGTCATGGCTCGCTGTATGCCGTCATGTGACTAGCCGATGAGCCTAGAGAATAGAAATCTTCCTACACTTCCGCAGAGGCGTATCACCTATGAGCGAGAGAAGTTGCCTAGCAAGTACGGCGTTCATTCTGAAGAGTACGTACCGATACGTACGGTAACGCCAGTAGTGGCAGGAATGTGAACTGTTTGGAAACACGTACCATCGGGATATGGGGAGAGGGTTAAGACGATTACTTACGTGTTTGTTGACATTAATTTCGACGGTCAACATGGACACGGAGCATTTGATTTGTGTTGTGGAATGTTGCCGTACGCAACAGATGATAACAAATACCCTCCGTACAACTTGCCCGCGCAAAACACAGTTCGAAAGAGGTTATGAGGTTATGGTAGCACACAGGCCGTACAGACCGCCATCTATTGCTGCGACGTTCAAGTTATACCGTACACGTTCTCAAGTTCAGATTGAACGCCTTGAATAATAGGCAACTTCTCTGACATATAAGGTGAAACTCGCTTCAAATCGGTGACTCAACAACAGTGACGTCATGACACACTTTGAAATGAACACCCAGTAGTACATGCACAGTAAACTTATTGTATCGGGTCCAAAGTCTCGAAGCCTGGTTATTAGTATGACTGTATACCTTATTTTATTTCAAGGAGTGCAGTTCGGTGTTCAAATAAGCCACTGAACTGCACTCCTTGAAATAAAATAAGGTATACTATTCACTGCGTCTGTGACCGCTTGTCTTCCATCCAGACGGTAGACAGCACGAGTTCGATCCCCGGTATGACATGATGGAATTTGTGATGGGAAAGCAAACGTTGCAGAGAGTTTTTCTTGAGGTACTACGTTTCTCTCTAACATTCTTCACCTTCTCCTCATTTATGGGTGTACGTACAGATACGGAATTAAAATTTGGAGCGAGTATCGATGGGAGTCGATCTGTATGTAGGCAACAATTTCGCACGACTGTCTACAAGTAGCATATGAGCCGTTGAGAGCAGAAGTGGTGTAAGTCAAGAATGGGTAATGAGTGTTGAAGTAAATATTCTGTAAAATACAGCGCAAAGTAGCAATTAATATTCAATTTATTTAAACTATTAGTAGTCAGTGGATAGCACGAAGGACATATTAATTGCTACTTTGCGCTGTATTTTACAGACTTTTTACTTTAAACCTCATTACCCAATTCTGACTTACATCACTTTTGCTCTGAACGGCTCATATATACAGGGGTCCTTGTTTACTGCACATGCGCATTGTGTTGTAAGCGAAATTTAGAATAAAGGAGCTCCAAATTTTATTTCCGTATCTGTACACCTTTCGCCAGTATAAATTTAGTAAAATTCAAAATTTAATTTCTACATATCCTGAATTAAATTTTTGCTCGAATTTGGTGTAGCAACTAGACAATAATTCTAGATTCATTCGTTCATTCATTCATTCCTATTTTCTGCCTTCCTCTTTGTCTCCTTATATTATCCATATATCTCAATGTCGTTTATCATCTGATATCTTCTTCTGCCACGAAATTTTCTCCCGTTCACCATTCCTTCCAGTGCATCCTTCAGTAGACAGTTTCTTCTCAGCTAGTGACCCAACCAATTTCTTTTCTTCTTCGTCATCAGATTCAGCATCATTCTATCTTCACCCATTCTTTCCAACACAGCTTCATATCTTATTCTATCTGTCCACTTCACACACTCTCTTTTGTTCCATAGCCACATTTCAAATGCTTCTATTTGCTTCTCTTCACTTCATCGTAATGTCCATGTTTCTGCCCACATATAATGCCACACTCCTTACAAAGCACTTCACTAGTCTCTTCCTTAGTTTTTTTTTCAGAGGTCCGCAGAAGATGCTCCTTTTTCTATTAAAAGCTTCCTTTGCCATTGCTTTCCTCCTTTTGACTTCTTGGCAGCAGCTCATGTTACTGCTTATAGTACACCCCAAGTATTTGAAGGTGTCCACTGTCTCTACTGCCTCATATAGAATTCAGTTTACCTTCCTTACTTTTCTTCCTATGGCCATGCTCTTCGTCTTGTTTGCATTTATCTTCATCCCATACTGCTCACAGCTGTCATTTAGCTCCAGTAGCATATCCCTTAGTATCGTCTCCTCTTCTGCTAACAACGCCATATCATCAGCAAATCTTACGCACTTTATTCTTCTTCCTACTACTATCTTACTTACTTACTTAAAAATGGCATTTAAGGAACCCGGAGGTTCATTGCCGCCCTCACATAAGCCCGCCATCGGTCCCTAACCTGTGCAAGATTAATCCACTCTCTATCATCATATCCCATCTCCCTCAAATCCATTTTAATATTATCCTCCCATCTACGTCTCGGCCTTCCCAAAGGTCTTTTTCCCTCTGGCCTCCCAACTAACACTCTATATGCATTTGTGGATTCGCCCGTACGTACTACATGCCCTGCCCATCTCAAACGTCTGGATTTAATGTTCCTAATTATGTCAGGTGAAGAATACAATGCGTGAAGTTCTGTGTTGTGTAACTTCTTCATTCTCCTGTAACTTCATCCCTCTTAGCCCCAATTATTTTCCTAAGAACCTTATTCTCAAACACCCTTAATCTCTGTTCCTCTCTCAAAGTAAGAGTCCAAGTTTCACAACCATACAGAACAACCGGTAATATAACTGTTTTATAAGTTCTACCTTTCAGATTTTTTGACAGCAGACTAGATGACAAAAGTTTCTCAACCGAATAATAACAAGCATTCCCCATATTTATTCTGCGTTTAATTTCCTCTCGAGTGTCATTTATATTTGTTATTGTTGCTCCAAGATATTTGAATTTTTCCACCCCTTCGAAGGATAAATTTCCAATTTTTATATTTTCATTTTACACAATATTCTGGTCACGAGACATAATCATATACTTAGTCTTTTCGGGATTTACTTCCAAACCTATTGCTTTACTTGCTTCAAGTAAAATTCCCGTGTTTTCCCTAATCGTTTGTGGATTTTCTCCTAACATATTCACGTCATCCGCATAGACAAGAAGCTGATGTAACCCGTTCAATTCCAAACCCTGTCTGTTATCCTGGACTTTCCTAATGGCATATTCTAGAGCGAAGTTAAAAAGTAAAGGTGATAGTGCATCTCCTTGCTTTATCCCGCAGTGAATTGGAAAAGCATCAGATAGAAACTCGCCCTACTACTATCATTCGTCTAATGTTATGAAAGATTAATAAACAATTTTTTTAATCCAATAAGTTTTATTTTTAAATTGGGCGAAGAGTGCAACTTGTGGAAGGAAAATTGGTTCCGTTGATATCTTGTACAATTTTGAATAGCCTATTGTTAATGCTTTCTTTTGCATTTCATTCCGGTGTTGCGTCCTCGGCCTCAACTCGCTAAATACTATCTCGCAATTGGAAATTTCATCTACACTAACGGTCTTACTAATAAACAGTGTATAGTTTTATACGAGACTTATGCAGAGTTGAGACAGAAAATGTTACTAATAAATCATGCATAAGCGATGGATGTATAAACAGTCTGTAACTATACAATGGAAATTGCTTTGCAGTAGTTATATACATGAAACCCCTTGTTTAAGCATTGTACAGGGACATCATTTCATTTTTACTAACAGTTTTAATATGAACCTGGCTATAACTTTGGATCAACGCCGTTTGCTTCTCCCCTTCCACGACTTAGTTCGATGATACAGGCGTAATATACAAACAAATCACTTTACTAGATATAGGAGGGAAGAAAAGTAGTTCATCCATTTACGTAAACTAGGAAATATCGCGATTTTGAGCTTGATAATTTGCATTAGGTTTTTGTTTAATCAAAATACAGTACAGTATTAACAATGAGTGTTTTTACTCACGAACTGAGCTGTTCATGTGGACGTATTCATTATGCTATACTGTCTACAGCACATTAGCGTACAATTTAGAGAATGAAGTTAAATTGAAAAATAATGATACTATGGATATTTAAACACATTTTTTAAAATGGTGGCCGTTCATTTCGATACAGGCTTCAGTTCTAATGTGCATATTATCGCACTATAGACTATTGTACCTAATCCCAATTACCAGTTTCGTCCTTCGTACTAGTAACTCGTGTTGAAATAATTCTGTACCTACTCTATAAAAGAGTACTTTACGTATGGTAAATTCAACCTTCACTTCTGCCCGATCCGAAAAGATAAAATTACTCAGACATACTATCTACTGTTCGTCCAAGTGGTTATGTCGTAGAGTCGTAGAAAGGGAGGAAATCACATGACACTTAATTACTTAACGAGGCCCTTTTATTTAAGTTATTTTAAACAGTTGTATAATATTACAAAAACGTCCAATTCCTAACAGAAATTAATGTTCTCAGAAAAGAGCCACTAGCTGGCGAATAAAAGCAGGTGGGGAAAACCGGGATGCGACGTAGGCAAATGGACAACAGTACCTATGCGAAAATGATTGAATATTGAAAGCTCTTCCGTCACTGGAAAACGCGAACATATTTTTGGAACGTACTGTTCACTATGACCGTAAAGCTACTATGACTGTATATGTGGTCTTGAATCTGTTTGGAGGACGGTTGAACTTCATTAGTAGAAGGGGTGGGAGTGAAGTACATTCAAAAACTCAGATACAATAAAAATTGAAGTAAAAATAAAATAATGTCCCTGTATATAGAGAAAAAATAGCCGCCCCTCTAACAGCTGTTCGTATCGACTGTCATTTTATGATGATGGATGCCTTGTAACCACAGAAGAACAAACCAAAGAGCACAGAATAAGTAGAATAGTATTGCTTTAGCTTGTACTCTTTGACCAAAATATAGTGTGGTAATCGATCAGAGCCAGTTGTACTATCGATACTTTAACACAGCACACTAGAGCGCTCTACCGGATGCAATAGAGAACCTCAGATATTCTATTACCTTTCGTAACGAAGTAATGACGAAACTATGACGTAGCTGTGTAACAGTTATACTGTTATACACGACGTATGTAGTGATTATTAGTAAGGAATTTACACACGACTTATAAACGAGCTACTCATTGTATAAGTATAAGACAGTTAAACGTCTGTATATAGAGTTTTTATTAGTAAGACTGTAAATAATCTAGTAGTTGGTACAGTGTATCCTAAAAATTGCCATTTCTTGCAACTTCTGCGAAGAATATTTCTAAAGAAAATAAGACATTCGCTGCAGACGAATTAGGATGAATGGTGGAAAATATCACAAATTTTAAATTACCTTGTTTTGTGAAGAAATCTTTAGAACTACATCTCTTTGCCGAATCTTCTCCATAACTAGGAGGGTCAGATTCAAACAACAGCGGTGAGATACAGATTATTGTCGAGATAAACGCAGAAGCATTTTACTGCGGGATACAAGACCTTTATCACAGAAGCTCGCATCCAGGCAATGGAGATTCCAATCAACTTTATTATATTATTAAAGCGCAGCTGTCTCCCTCTACACCTCCCTCTCTCCCTCTCTCTTCTTTAATATTTCTTCTACCTTCGAATTATAGCAAGAGGAGAAGTAGATTCTCTAGTCTATGGGTCAGAATGGAGCTGATGCTGTAGCCTCGATTAAAGTTTTGTTGATGGAGTGCCGACATACAATACTTGTTTCTTTTTCATCTGCCTTGTCTTCTTTAAGGATTTTTTTTCTGTTTTATTTTAAGAAAAACCCTATTGAGAACTATTGTGCATTTATCTGCATTCCCGCCCCAAGCACGTTTGAACTACTTACTATGATTTAAACCATGATAAATATACAAGATAATTAATTAAAATGTCTCCAAACATTGTAAAGTCTACATATCTTACCTCAAATGTTTTCAAGATATGGAGAGTTGCTTAAAAGTCCATAGTTATCTCTGACAAAATACGTACTTAATTGTGGAATATATTAAAATAAATATTTACGTACTGGGTTTTAAGGAACCCGAGGTTCATTGCCGCCCTCACATAAGCCCGCCATCAGTCCCTATCCTGTGCAAGATTAATCCAGTCTCTATCATCACATCCCACCTCCCTCAAATGCATTTTAATAGTATCTTCCCAACTACGTCTTGGCCTCCCCAAAGATCTTTTTCCCGCCGGCCTCCCAACTAACACTCTATATGCATTTCTGGATTCATCCATACGTGCTACATACCCTGTCTATCTCAAACGTCTGGATTTAATGATCCTAATTATGTAAGGTGAAGAATACAATGCGTGCAGTTCTGTGTTGTGTAACTTTCTCCATTCTCCTGTAACTTCATTCCTCTTAGCCCCAAATATTTTCCTAATAACCTTATTTTCAAACACCCTTAATCTCTGTTCCTCTCTCAAAGTGAGAGTCCAAGTTTCACAATCATACAGAACAACCGGTAATATAACTGTTTTATAAATTCTAACTTTCAGATTTTTTGACAGCAGACTGGATGGTAAAAGCTTCTCAACGGAGTAATAACAGGCATTTCCATAATAATAATAATAATAATAATAATAATAATAATAATAATAATATAATAATAATAACAATAACAATAAAATTTATTATTTTATTATCAGGTAGTAGGCGTACATGTCACTTGACGATGTGTCAAAGGAAGAATAATATTGTTTATATGCATCTGAAGTGTAGGTAGTTGGCGATATATGCAATGGATGGGAAAAGGAACTGGTCACTCTTCTCCAGTATCTCCTGGCCTAGTTTCCTCATATGTGGTGCTTTTTTGGTATCACTTTTGAGGTTCAGACCTGTCTTTGGACAGTTGACTAAACAACAACAACAATAATAATAATAATAATAATAATAATAATAATAATAATAATAATAATAATAATAATAATAATGAAAATAATAAATCTATTTTTGTGTACCTGGCAGAGTTAGACTTAAGCCCTTCTCTTCCTCTCAACCAGATCTACAATAAAATTAATCTAATAGAAATTAATGTTAATTTCATTAAATTAAAAAAAAATTATTGTGACTCTTTATTTTAGACCGGGCTCAAAAAGTTAATTAATTTTTATTCCAATGACTATTTTAAAACTTTAGGACGAATATAAATTTTAAAATTTTGAAAACTTTGTCGCAAAGAGCCTTTTTAGTGACGTCAATATAAAACATATTAGAAAAGTAGAATTTCAAAACTGTTAGTCAAAATGGCACCAAATTTCATACAGATGATAGAATTATAGGCATGTATATGTAGTTCAAAATTTAAAAAAGAATAATTTTGGGACGAAAATTTTAAAAGTTTTAAAAATCACGTAAGGCTTGTCTTAATTCGTATTTATTATTGCTCTCCGGTGCCAGATATTAAATTGTGCGTTTACTTCTCCTTTTTTCTAGATTTCCGGAATTATCTTATGTCGTCCAGCAGAATTGTAAATTATTTTATGCTCGACCATGCGCAAATGTAATAATTATACACCTGGTAGTAGCCCTTTAATGAACCTCATTAAAGTACACCTATTCATTATAGTTCAGTTGTTTAGTCAATGAAAAATCACCTTTGTACTGATTGTACCATTATAAAACCGCAAGTATCGATTATTCTCGGATATACAATCGAAAGACAAATAGCGAAAAGTCACGGAGGCTGGAAATCCAATACTGTCGCAGAAGGTTATGTTCTGTTACTATAATAATTAGCATTAATTGTAAATAATATTGAAATAAATTCAAATTGTCATCTCGTTTTTCAATTCTAAATCAATTTCCAGGTTAAATCAAGCCTAATCTAGATTATATCAAGGTCAATGACATTCGTGTTTCGGAAAAAATCAATACTTTCGCGTCTGCGCACATCTCACAATTCAGGTCAGTTCCGCTCCTCACCTACATAACCATAACATGAATACTTCTGAATAATTTCAAGTTAGAAATATTGTCGAGCATAAAAAGTCGTATGAAACTTGCCTATAATGGTTATTAAGACGCTCGTATGAAAATTATGAAACTCGCTTGCGCTCGTTTCATAAACAAACATTCTCGCGTCTTAATTACTACCATTATAGGCTCGTTGCATAATGTACTAATTTTTTACAATAAAAAAAACAATATCGAACCGATAACGAACTTCAACTATTCGGTAAAAACAAACAGAGAGAAAAATAAATCTATTATGTCCTCTCTTGTTTTAGGTTAACCATAATCTCGTATCAATTTATTTCATACGTCATTTTGATGACATGTACCACTCATTCGTTGTGTACCGCCTGCATCACGGCGCAATATTTTGACTGACACCACCTGTCTTGTAAGTGGATATTCTTAAATACGTTACCGGTTTGTTCCCAACGAGGGATGGGCTACAAAAGGAGTAATGAGGCAAGTTTCTAGCTACGAACATTGTGCAGAAACTTTACCTTATAATTTGTTTTTAACTAGTAGAGATCCAAGCTAATAAATTGTATGCACTCAGGAATTGTCTGATGATTAGTTAACAGAATTCCAGGCATGAAAATTATTCTCTTGAAAGATGACTGCGATGCATATTTTCACCATAAGTATTTCCGAGGAGCTTGATGGTAATTACACAGAATTTATCATCAGCTTATCGGCTATGGAATGCGACATAAATCAGTCTTATTTAACGGTTTATGTTGTGTAATAAAAGGGTTAGCAGAAGTGCTGAGAAGTAAGTATGCTTGGATGGCTCACTGAAATTTAGTCAGCTGACGATCGTGGTTCGATCTCTGAGAGATGCAGTGAGTTTTGTGATGGATAAATTAATGGATGATTGGATGGATGGATGGATGGATGGACGGACGGATGAATGAATGAATGAATGAATGAATGAATGAATGAATGAATGAATGAATGAATGAATGAATGAATGGACGGACGGATGGATGGATTGATTGATTGATTTATTCGTTCTATAATATTCTTACAGTTGCATTATAGCATAGTATAAAGAACATGTCCAATTCTTAAGTTTAACATATAAAAATGCAAATATATACAGAATTAATACCTTAATAACAGTAACATATTATACAATGCAACATGTTTACCATTTAAAGTATTAAAATATTTACACAATACTGTGAAATGTCGAGAATTCATCTATAGAATAGAAAGTGTGAGATATTTAGTAATTTTTAGTTTCACTTTAAATAATGCAGGGTTTTGATTATGATTCTTAATGTCTTCAGGAAGACTATTGAAAAATTTTATCGCAGGTATAGCTGAAGGTGACTTGAATAATTTCAATGGAAAAATTGTTCTGAGACCAGGTATCGAATTTGGGACCTTTGGCTGAGCACGCAAACGCTCTACCGACAGATAGGAACCCGGGAAAAAGAAACTTGCGGTTAGCGAGAATTGGTTGGAACCCGGGAACAAGAAACTTGCGGATAGCAAGAATTGGTTGGAACCCGGGAACAAGAAACTTGCGGATAGCAAGAATTGGTTGGAACCCGGGAACAAGACACTTGCGGATAGCAAGAATTGGTTGGAACCCGGGAACAAGACACTTGCGGATAGCAAGAATTGGTTGGAACCGGGAACAAGAAACTTGTAGATAGCGAAAATTGGTTGGAACCCGGGAACAAGAAACTTGTAGATAGCGATAATTGGTTGGAACCCGGGAACAAGAAACTTGCGGATAGCGAGAATTGGTTGGAACTCGTGAACAGGAAACTTGCGGATAGCGATAATTGGTTGGAACTCGTGAATAAGAAACTTGCGGATAGCGAGAATTGGTTGGAACTTGTGAACAAGAAGCTTGCGGATAGCAAGAATTGGTTGGAACCGGGAACAAGAAACTTGTGGATAGCGAAAATTGGTTGGAACCCGGGAACAAGAAACTTGCGGATAACGAGAATTGGTTGGAACCCGGGAACAAGAACCTTGCGGATAGCGAGAATTTGTTGGAACTCGAGAACAAGAAACTTGCGGATAGTGCAGGAATTCGTTGGAACCCGGGAACAAGAAATTTGCGGATAGCGAATATTGGTTGGAACCTGGGAACAAGAAACTTATGAATAGCGAGAATTGGTTGGAACCCCGGAACAAGAAACTTGCTGATAGGCGAGAATTGACTGTGATTTGTATTTCGATGATTAGGGGATAGAATGAAGTCCTGAAAATTAATGTTATGAACACGTGAAAAAGTATATTATAAAAATCAATTAGGAAATTACCTACACTACATAACTAGGCCTATATCAAACTGAACAAAGCTGTGGGAGGAGCAAGGAAGTTACGGGTGTTGTAGCAGGCTGAAGTAATAGCTGCCAATATTTTGAGTCTTATAATTTCAGTTCGCAACACAAATCCGACAAGCTGAGTGTTGAGAAAACATTCTTGGAAGGATGAATTTTATTGGGGTAATAAATCAGACATAAATGTATAAAGTTGCCCGCACCCAAGGGACTCTAAGGTCAATGCGACCATTAGTAAAACATCGTATATTTTCTGTGTCCCTCGCTAATCCTACATGCATCACGAACCTGCTTAATATAAGCAATGTGTCACTGACTTGTCACCACGATATGGGAACCAATCCATCACACGTTTGTCTGTAAAGGTTAGACAATCCCCAGAATTCTTTGGGTTAGTGGTTCCCATTTGGTAAAGAGGTGACTGAAGAGCAGCTGTTTGAGTTTCGTAAATCACTACTTTGATTTCAAAGTTAATAAAATACACTTTGGTGTTTTGTTATGGCACCAATGCTAGCGATTTTAATTATGAATCAGGCGAATACGAGTTACCACAGGCTCTTAACATCTTCGGAGCCACAGCGTAGCCTGCTGTTTGCAATTTAAAAATGTGTGTGAGTAATTTGTTATGAATAATTATTAATTTTTAGATGCTGTTTTAATGTAATTTATGCCTGTGAATGTATTATCCAGTTATTGTATGTATTTATTTACACTACAAGTGGGCAAGCACCCGGTGGCAGTGGTATACAAATATAAACAATCTATACTAATAATAAATCTGTAGCCGAAATTTTTCTGGTAATTTTCGATTTTCCAAAAATAATTGGTCCTAACATATATAATTAACCACCCTGAAACCGAAAATCGCTTTTTTGAAATTTTTGTTTGTATGTCTGTCTGTCTGTATGTTTGTTACCTTTTTACGCAATAATGGCTGAACCGATTTCGATGAAAATTGGAATATAAATTAAGTTCATTGTAACTTAGATTATAGGCTATATGGCATTCAAAATACGTTATTCAAAAGGGGGGGTTATAAGGGGGCCTGAATTAAACAAATCGAAATATATCGCTTATTATTGATTTTTGTGAAATATGTTACATAACAAAAGTTTCTTTAAAAACGATTTCTGATAAGTTTTATTCTCTGGAAAATTTTGATAGGACTGATATTTAATGAGATAAATCAGTTTTAAAATTAAAATAACTGCCATCTAAGCGATGTATTGAAATAAAAAACAAATGACTTCGTCTATAAGGGGCCTTGGACACAACAATCGAAAGCTATGAAACATTGCCTACAGACAATGTTTCTGTATTTTTGTGGTAATATCGGAAGCTAAATTAACCGATTTGTATAATTAATTATTATTTCATCATTGGAAAGAGTAGTTTCTCTGGATGGACATAATGCTATAATGTTATTACAGTAACTTTTGAGTGAATTGAGGACAGGTAAGATTAAAATAGCTTCTTATGCACAGAAAACTTGATAGGTTATTCTGTATATTCATTTCCTGTATAATGTTTATGAACATATTCATTTTTATCTCAGAGAATTAACGAACAAAGAGAGTGTATTGATTTAGTATGCAGTAATAGTACGTTAGCTTAGCAATCCATTATTTTATAATTCAAATTTTAACTATGCTCAATTGAATCGTATTAAAATACATAAAATACATATGCAATAAATGCAATGCAAAAAAATTGGGTAATGAGCCAAGCAGATTATGTTGCGCTGTTGTAAAAGTTGTTCCTCCTGAGATTCAAGAGCTCCCACAACAAATTAAAAACTTTCAAATTCGAGTACATCCGTTATCAACACACTTTTTCATAATATAATATAATATAATATAAACATAATAATAAATCTGTAGCCAAAATGTTTCTGTTAATTTTCGCTTTTCCAAAAATAATTGGTAATAACAATTAAGAAACATGTTAAAGGAATTGTCATTGCACCAAATGAGTGGTCTCTGGATCAAAATGATCGCATTTAAATATTTTAAATACAATTTAAATTAAGTAACATATTAAACGATATATCCTTCTATCAAACACGAATGTTCCCTGGATCAAACGTCCTATTTTAATTATGTAATTACTTTATATTTATTTCTAACGGGTGCAGCGGACCGCACGGGTACGGCTAGTACACAATAAAATTACAATACACAATACAATAAGATTAAACAATACAATTTAACACAATAATTACAGTTAATAATAATACATAAAATCACCTAATTAATAAGTGAACCTAATTTTACGATACAATCTACATATGTATAGGCCCTACATATGTTTCACATTGGTACCGATAATAATCTTTCACTTTACTCTCATCTCACTCACCGTAGTGGCACTATGACGCATTTCACTGACACTCTATAACGCATTTTACTGACACTATAGAACACATTTCACTGACACTATAGTACGCATTTCACTGACACTATAGAACACATTTCATTGACACTATAAATTATCATTGATCGGAACTGTTCACTGCACTGTAAAACCATAACTTTACTGACTCACCACGCTTCACTGATAAAACAGCTCAAATATGATAAATACTTACACCCTTATGCATACTTATAAACAGAATCATACTTATAAACAGAATCTATCTATCGAATCCTCCCCAAAGCACGAGAACACTCTTTTTCATGGAAGTGTTAGAATTTTGTTAGTTTACAATTTCTTTGCTTTGTATTTTTCTGGCAATAAACAATATTATTATTACTTAACTACAAAACGTACAATTGTTCTTTTTATTTATTTTATGCTCGACCATGCCGAACTGTAGTAATTATACACCTGGTAGCAGTCCTTTAATGCATGTCATTAAAGTACACCTACTCATTAAAGTACAGGTGTTCAGCCAATGACAAGTCAGCGTACAGGTGTTCAGCCAATGACAAGTCAGCTTTGTACCCTTATAAAACCGCAAGTATCGATTATTCTCGGATATGCAATCGAAAGAGAATTAGCGAAAAGTCACGGAGGCTGGAAATCCAATACTGTCGCAGAAGGTTATGTTCTGTTATTGTAATAATTACAGTTAATTGTAAATAATATTCAAATAAATTCAATTTGTCATCTCGTTTTTCAATTCTAAATCAATTTTCACGTTATACCAGAGTAATGTTCATCTTATTCTGTGCCAAGGTCAATGAAATTCGGCCTCGGAAAAAATCAATACTTTCGCGTCTGCGCACATCTCACAATTCAGGTCAGTTCGCACATAACCATAATTTTAAATACTTTCAAGTTAGAAATATGGTCGAGCATACAAAGTCGTATGAAACGTGCCTATAATGGTAATTAAGACGCTCGTATGAAAATTATGAAACTCGCTTGCGCTCGTTTCATAAACAATCATACTTGCGTCTTAATTACTAACATTATAGGCTCGTTGCATAATGTACTATTATTGGACTATTATACTGTTGTCCCCTTCAATTGTATAATTATGCCTGCTGTATATCGCTTCCACTATGTATGTATAAATATAAAATAAATTAGGTCCTACACTACTAAGTAAATATAATTGTAATTTATTATTCTCATTTCACTATATAACTTTCACGCAATCATTGGAATTTTCTCAAATCTCCTCTGAACATTTGTTTAATCTTTATATTAAACTGTTGATGTAAAATTTCCTGGGTAATGCTGACACTTGCCTCAATCACATTACAAGCTGAAACTTCTGCCACATTGACGTAGTAAGAGGTGAAGTTTATATCCTTCAGTGACATCATGTTCCTACTGCCTTTCATACAAATTGGCTTATTGATTCAAACTAAAGGACACACTCATGCCCATGAATTTTTCCATGTCGTACAACATCATCTTTTTAATACATGCGAACATTAAGCAAATCTACTTAGCATATAAACTTGGTATTAAGTAACCTAGCAGCTACAATGTATAATAATATTCCTATCGTACGCAAAGGCATAAAGTGGACTAAGTTAATGTCACTGAAATTTTTTGTAATGGAATAACTTACTGTATTTGCTTGTATTTCACTTCGCTTTGCTTACAACTTCATCAAGTGAAATCATACGTTAACGTAAGATGCGGAGCTTCAACCTTCCGTGAAAGTCATGGACGTGGTTCGAATCCCTGTTTGAAGATGGACATCCGTACTTCGTTATTGTGAAGGCTTCTATTGTCTTAGATGGAAATTCGAGATTTTCGTAATATATTCATATAATACCACCTGAAAAGCATAGCATTGAATTAAGGATAAAACCCTGAAAGTTATTGAAAACTCTTCATACATATCACCACTTTCAATGATCACTAGAAACTCACTCTCTTCCTCACTGTGGTGATAAATCCTTTACGATAATTGTACTAAATTCTTCTTTAAGAAAATAGCAAATTCTTCTTCAAGACAATGGAAAATCTTTCTCTAAGATAATGACAGATTCTTCTATAAGATGATGAAAAGTTTTTTCTCCAAGATGATGGATGATTCTCTAAAATGATGGAAAGTTCTTCTCTAAGATAATGGAAAGTTCTTCTCTAGAATGATGAAAAGTTCTTCTCTAGGATGATAAAAAGTTCTTCTCTCGGATGACTGTTGTCATGGCAAATTCTCCTCTGGCAGGATGGAAAGTCCTTGTCTAGACTCTTGATAAATTTTTCTCCAAGATGATAGTGAGTTCTTCTCTAGTACGATGGTAAATTTTTATCTAGGATTATGGTAAAATTTCCTCTAGAAAGATAGTAAATTTTTCTGTGGGATTATAGTAAGTTCTTCTCTAGTATGATGGTAAATTTTTCTCTGGGATGTTATTAACTTTGTCCATAGGATGATGGTAATTTTTTTCTCTACAATGATAATCTTTTCTAGGGTGATAGTAAATTTTTTCTCTAAGATGATGTAAATTCTTCTCTAGTATGGTGGTAAATGCTTCTTTAGCATGATGGTAAATTATTCTCCACGATGATGGTATTTTTAATCTAAGATTATGGTAAGCTCTTCTTTATGATGATGATATATTTTACTGTAGTATGACGGTAAATTCTTCTCTAAGACGATGATAAATAATCCTCTTCTAGAACAAAGGTAAATAATTCTCCTCTAGGATATTGGTAAATAAATTTCTTCTAGGGCAATGGTAAATAATTTACCTCTAGAACACTGGTAAATAATTCTTCTCTAGGACGAAGGTAAATAATTATACTCTAGGACAATGGTAAATAATTCTCCTCTAGGAAGATGGTAAATAATTCTCCTCTAGGAAGATGGTAAATAATTCTCCTCTAGGAAGATGGTAAAGAATTCTCCTCTAGGACGATGGTAAATAATTCTTCTCTACGACGGTGGTAAATGATTCTCCTCTAGGTTCTCCTCTAGGACGATGATAAATAATTCTCCTCTAGGACAATGGCAAATGATTCTCCTCTAGGACGATGATAAATAATTCTCCTCTAGGACGATGATAAATAATTCTCCTCTAGGACAATGGTAAATAATTCTCCTCTAGGACAATGGTAAATAATTCTCCTCTAGGACAATGGTAAATAATTCTTCTCTAGGACAGTGGTAAATAATTCTCCTCTAGGACAATGGTAATTAATTCTCCTCTAGGACAATGGTAAATAATTCTCCTCTAGGACAATGGTAAATAATTCTCCTCTAAGACAGTGGTAAATAATTCTCCTCTAGGACAATGGTAAATAATTCTCCTCTAGGACAATGGTAAATAATTCTCCTCTATGACAATGGTAAATAATTCTCCTCTAAGACAATGGTAAATAATTCTCCTCTAGGACAATAGTAAATAATTCTCCTCTAGGACAATGGTAAATAATTCTCCTCTAGGACAATGGTAAATAATTCTCCTCTAGGACAATGGTAAATAATTCTCCTCTAGGACAATGGTAAATAATTCTCCTCTAGGACAATGGTAAATAATTCTCCTCTAAGACAGTGGTAAATAATTCTCCTCTAGGACAATGGTAAATAATTCTCCTCTAGGACAATGGTAAATAATTCTCCTCTAGGACAATGGTAAATAATTCTCCTCTAGGACAATGGTAAATAATTCTCCTCTAGGACAATAGTAAATAATTCTCCTCTAAGACAATGGTAAATAATTCTTCTCTAAGACAATGGTAAATAATTCTTCTCTAAGACAATGGTAAATAATTCTCCTCTAGGACAATAGCAAATAATTCTCCTCTAGGGCAATAGTAAATAATTCTCCTCTAGGACAATGGTAAATAATTCTCCTCTAAGACAATGGTAAATAATTCTTCTCTAAGACAATGGTAAATAATTCTTCTCTAGGACAATAGTAAATAATTCTCCTCTAAGATAGTGGTAAATAATTCTCATCTAGAAGGAAAGTAAATAATTCTCCTCTGAGATAGTGGTAAATATTTCTCATCTAGAAGGAAAGTAAATAATTCTCCTCTGAGATAGTGGTAAATAATTCTCATCTAGAAGGAAAGTAAATAATTCTCCTCTAAGATAGTGGTAAATAATTCTCATCTAGAAGGAAAGTAAATAATTCTCCTCTAAGATAGTGGTAAAAAATTCTCATCTAGAGGGAAAGTAAATAATTCTCCTCTAAGACGATAGTATAGTCTACGTATGCGCACATAATTTAGACACAAATTATTGTGTTAATGCAACAAAGTAGCAGTATGCAATTAATAACTGATTGGAATAATTAATTCACGCTTTCCATCTGCTTGGTAGGTAGTATATTATTTCAATCTCTCCTTCTTATCAGTCCTATCACATCCAATGCATAGAAACAATACAGAGTTTAAGGACCCCAGACACATTGTTTCCATCCTGTGTTATTGTAACAGATTTGTGTGGTTTACATACCCCTGTCTGTGATCCCAGTGTACACATATTTCATTCGTATGGCCGTATAATTAATATACACGGATTCATAAAACGAGTGTGATGTATTAAGTGTAATATATTTCAAGTCGTTTCCAAAGAATACCATTCAGTGATTTGTAGTAGCGCGCGAGGTGAGGGGGGGGGGAAGGTCTTTCCTCTCTTTTTCTCTCTCTAAAAAGAAAATATTCTCGATTCTGTTGCCAACAGGGGGCCATCCTTTGAGGAAACTTTAACCTTCGGAAAAGTCTTAAGCAATTGTTAATTGAATTTTGTACATTATGTAAATTTTCTATAGGCCCAGACGTTTACAAAGTGATGTGTAGCTTTATTTTTAAATGTCACCATACGATTTCCTTCTTCAGATTTAAAATTCTTGTATATGCACACATATAGGATGATTAATTTGTACTTTTCTCCTCAGTTTTTTTACAAACCTAAATTTAATGGAATACACTTGAACCTGTTTCTAGGAGACTTCAATGGAAGTATAGATGTGACACTTTAGAGCTAGTCATTATTGTGAACATTTAAGAATATATATAGAGTGAACCTTTGGGGAGGTCGAGACATAGATGGGAAGATAATATTAAAATGGATTTGAGGGAGGTGGGATATGATGGTGGAGACTGGATTAATCTTGCTCAGGATAGGGACCAATGGCGGGCTTATGTGAGGGCGACAATGAACCTCCGGGTTCCTTAAAAGCCAGTAAGTAAGTAAGTAATAATAATGATAATAATAATAATAATAATAATAATAATAATAGTAATAATAATAATAATAATAATAATAATAATAATAATAATAATGAGCATCCTAAATTAAATGAAGCACGATCATTTAAAATAACATTTAAACTAAATCTAATTTGTATCTTAAACCTAAGTTCGAACTAAACCCACGAGTATGATATGGTCATACTTGCACAAGTACCTTACAGTACTACACTCATTTCGCTGTCAACTCACTCACTGCACTAGAACTACGACACATTTCACTGATACTATCCTGATTTCTCTAATACTTAAAAAACATTTTCTGTTCAAATACCTTGCACTACCACTATAAACTATAAAACTTCACTGACACAAACACACTTCACTGACACAACACACTTGACTAACACAACACACAACACACTTCACACTTCACTGACACAATATACTTCTTCACTGATACAACATTTCAAATAACAATATATCAATTACACCCTTTAAATAGTAAAGTTATTAAGCCTATTTTTAAATACATTTTTGGTTATTGGTAAAGCCTTTAGTAAGACTGCAGGTGAAGCATTTCAGTTCCTGATATATCGTGGGATATTTAAACTGCTGACATAAATTGTAATTAAACATAATAGGTACTGTTTAAAAATATTCCTAAATAATGCATTATAACTCTCTAAAAATTACATGAAATTATGTCTTTATTTTTTTGGAGTATTTTCAGTTTAAATACATATTAACAAATTTATACAGTCTTTTTATGTGTCGACGCAAAATTTCCCGTAAAAGGATAATATTGCAGTTATAGGTGACGAGTTGTTAGAAATTCAACGGATTCTTAATATTGTAACTCGTCAAAATTAAGGAACAGCTTTCAGTCAATACCTGGGCTCTTTGCCACTTGCAAAGCTGTTTTATGTATCAGCTTTGAAATGCAAGAATAGGGTATTATATATATGATGAATTAAATTTTTCACGCCAAGTTTTCAATAAAAAAATCTGCACAATCCCTGTTTCGTTTCGGAACTCAGACACTTGTGAAAGGAAGGATGAAGTGTGCCCTAGTAGACCGTTTTCGCAAGGTCCGTTCCTTCCTCAAAGGTTGCTAGGATACGGAGCTTTATAATTTGTATATAAAACGTACTCATGCATGAAAGGATTCCGCTACGTTATCCTTCAGGATTAATTTTTTTACATGACTTGGTTAGCGCTGTTATACTTGGGAGAGGTAGGGGAGAGGCCCCCCTGATGCGAGGAGCTGGAGGCTTCCCGCAGCTTCTTCTCCTAGCTGCACATTTTTCTCCAAAGAGATATTTTCTATTCTCGGCTCTTTTTTTACTCATTCCAGTAGGAGGTCCTCTGGCTCGTCCACTCTAGCCGTTCACATTCCTGGTCCCCTCTATGACTGTCCGTGTATGAAACGGATAGCCGTATGGAATTACGGCCGACGGCTGGGTCAATTAGGTCGTTCATAAATTACAGTACCCTTGTACCCTTCAGCGGTTTCTGGTGGAAAATGTGCCAGAAGCATAATACAACAACCTGCTCAGCAACAGGTGAGCGCTGTTACGCGATACCGCGGAGCTACAGTGTGTTGGAGAACTTGCTGTTTGTTTTTAAAGCCCTTCTCCGTGACGAATCTTTTCCCCGCCCACTTTTCTTGTAAGTTTGTAACACCCAAAGCATCGTTTAGACTTGCAGAACAGAGCGCTAATACTGAGCAAATGCAGTATATTGATCGGTGTGGGAGGTCCGGTCACAGTTCGGTCTATTAGGGGGCGACTTCTCGCCAAAGGGAACCGAGATCTCATCCCGGGCAAATAGAGAGTTCTGTAGTGACAGAGCTGTGGCCGTAGGTTCGTTAGAGTACTACTGTTTGTGACGCCATTGATATTACCATTGCCCTATTGTAATGATATGACTCCCAATAGAAAGTGTTACTTAAGGGCTAGTTAGTTAGCATACACATACAATAATAAATGGATATATAAATGAGTGGATGGATGGATGGGTGGGTGGGTGGGTGGGTGGGTGGGTGAGTGGATACATGATTGAGTAAATGAGTGAGTGAGCGGATGGATGATTGAGTTAATGGTTGAGTGGGTTAATGCATGGATTGAAGGGTGAGTGAGTGGATGGGTGATTGAGTTAATGGGTGAGTGGATGGATGGAAGGTGAGTGGATAGATGATTGAGTTGATGGATGAGAGAGTGGATGGATGGATGGGTGGATGGATGGATGGAAGGTGAGTAGATAGGTGAGTGAATAGATGGTTGAGTGAGTGATGGATGGAAGGATGAGTGGATAGATGATTGAGTTGAGGGGTGAGTGAGTGGATAGATGGAAGGATGAGTGGATAGATGATTGAGTTGAGGGGTGAGTGAGTGGGTAGATGGAAGGATGAGTGGATAGATGATTGAGTTGAGGGGTGAGTGAGTGGATAGATGGAAGGATGAGTGGATAGATGATTGAATTGAGAGGTGAGTGAGTGGATGGATGGATGGAAGGTGAGTAGATAGGTGAGTGAATCGATGGGTGAGTGAGTGGATGGATGGATGGAAGGGTGAGTGACTGAATTGATGGATAGTTGAGTTAATGGGTGAGTGAATGAATGGATGGATGGATGGATGGAAGGTAAGTGGATAGGTGATTGAATCGATGCGTGAGTGGATGGATGGATGGAAAGGTGAGTGAGTGAATTGATGGATGGTTGAGTTAATGGGTGAGTGGATGGCTGGATGGATAGTGGAGTTGATGGGTGAGTAGGTGAATGAATGAATGAATGAATGAATGAATGAATGAATGAATGAATGAATGAATGAATGAAAGGGTGAGTGAGTTGATGGATAGTTGAGTTAATGGGTGAGTGGATGGATGGATGGATGGAAGGTAAGTGGATAGGTGATTGAATCGATGCGTGAGTGGATGGATGGATGGATGGATGGAAAGGTGAGTGAGTGAATTGATGGATGGTTGAGTTAATGGGTGAGTGGATGGCTGGATGGATGGAAGGTAAGTGGTTAGGTGATTGAATCGATGCGTGAGTGGATGGATGGATGGAAAGGTGAGTGAGTGAATTGATGGATGGTTGAGTTAATGGGTGAGTGGATGACTGGATGGAAGGGTGAGTGACTGAATTGATGGATAGTTGAGTTAATGGGTGAGTGGATGGAAGGATGGATGGAAGGTAAGTGGATAGATGATTGAATCGATGCGTGAGTGGATGGATGGATGGAAAGGTGAGTGAGTGAGTGAATTGATGGATGGTTTAGTTAATGGGTGAGTGGATGGCTGGATGGATGGAAGGTAAGTAGATAGGTGATTGAATCGATGCGTGAGTGGATGGATGGATGGAAAGGTGAGTGATTGAATTGATGGATAGTTGAGTTAATGGGTGAGTGGATGGCTGGATGGATAGTGGAGTTGATGGGTGAGTAGGTGAATGAATGAATGAATGAATGAATGAATGAATGAATGAATGAATGAATGAATGAAAGGGTGAGTGAGTTGATGGATAGTTGAGTTAATGGGTGAGTGGATGGATGGATGAATGAGTGGATAGATGATTGAGTTGATGGGTGATTGAGTGGATGGATGGATGGAATGGTGAGTGAGTTGATGGATGGTTGAGTTAACGGGTGAGTGGATGGATGGATGGAAGGTGAGTAGATAGGTGAGTGAATCGATGGGTGAGTGAGTGGATGGATGGATGGAAGGGTGAGTGACTGAATTGATGGATAGTTGAGTTAATGGGTGAGTGGATGGATGGATGGATGGATGGAAGGTAAGTGGATAGGTGATTGAATCGATGCGTGAGTGGATGGATGGATGGAACGGTGAGTGAGTGAATTGATGGATGGTTGAGTTAATGAGTGAGTGGATGGCTGGATGGATAGTGGAGTTGATGGGTGAGTAGGTGAATGAAGGAATGAATGAATGAATGAAAGGATGAGTGAGTTGATGGATAGTTGAGTTAATGGGTGAGTGGATGGATAGATGGATGAATGAGTGGATAGATGATTGAGTTGATGGGTGAGTGAGTGAGTGGATGGATGGATGGAATGGTGAGTGAGTTGATGGATGGTTGAGTTAACGGGTGAGTGGGTGGATGGATGGATGGAAGGGTGAGTGGATATATGATCGAGTTAATGGGTGAGCGGAATAAATAAATAAATAAATATATGAATAAATAAATAAATAAATAATGAAGTTCATATGCAAAGTAAATAAATGTCAGTAAGTAATTATATGTAAATAAATAAGGAAGTAATTAAGTGCTTAATTAAATCAATAAATAATTAAGGAAATACATAAGTAAGTAAGTAAGTAAAACATAAATAAATAAACAAACCTTTTTTTTCTCCAATAGTACAGTCTGTTCCTTCAGTCCCCTCTGTTGTGTCTTTCCTCTCACATCCGTTGAGTTCGTTCTCTTCTTTCCGTTCCCGTTTTTCTTTTCTCGTTCCCCCTTTTTCCCTTTGTTATTCTTCTTTTTTCATTTTGCTTTCCTCCTTTTTCCTTTCCCCATTTTCCTTTCGGTTCTTTTTTTTCTCCCGTTCCCCTTTTTCTATTTTTTTCTCGTTTCCCATTCCACTTTTGCTTATTCTGTCCCCTTTCTTCATTTACAACTCCATTTTTCCTTCTCAGTTTCTGGTTCCTAATTTCCTTTTTCAACATCTTTGTTTATTTTCCAGTTCCCTTTCTTCATTTTCCAATTAGATTTTTTCTTTCCCCCCATTCTTTTCTTCTGCTCCGTTTTTCCTTCTCCGCTCTCTTTTTCCTTTTCCGCAAGGAAACGGGAAAAAACTAGACTTCGCCTCGTTTTTCCAACTTCTCCTCGATTCTGTAATAACGCACTTACCACACTTGCATCGCAAAATGGTAGGTTATTCTTCCCTGTCAGTTCTTCGGTTTACGAAATTGTCTCTGATAAACAGAGTAGTCGAACCTGTTACTCTCTAGAAGAGAATTTAAAACATGCATTTGGTTGTAATAGTGGCTTCGATCCCAGGACTGGCAGTTATTAAGCTGCCTCATGGTGTGTTAACGACCTGCAACACCGGGCAGGTCCGACTCCCCATGTGGAGGCAAACAACCGAGACAGCCTGGGCGGGAGAACCGCCGCCGCCTCAACAATAGGTAACGTGAATTGGCGTGGATGACTTACTACTGTGTTGATGATGATGATATTACCTGTTGTTCGTGATGATAACTGGTGGTGACGTCACAGGAGCCCACACACATCGCGCAGGATCCGTATATCACACGCACACACACACAAACGCACTTGTCTTCCTCTTCTCACGCCACTCTGGAGGTAGCATCTCCTCTTAGGAGAAAAAAGTGCTGCGTTGAATGCGACGCGATATTGTGTAATAAAGACTGCATCAGATTCGCTCTTCAAACAAATGAAATTAGTTCAGCGTAGGATAATACATAGAAAGAATTATGGGAAGCTGTCACGTGTGTCTTTGGTGGCGGTTAAGATAATTATGATATAATTATGGGAAGGTCATATTAATAATAATACTTACATACTTACAAATGGCTTTTAAGGAACCCGAAGGTTCATTGCCGCCCTCACATAAGCCCGCCATCGGTCCCTATCCTGTGCAAGATTAATCCAGTCTCTATCATCACACCCCACCTCCCTCAAATCCATTTTAATATTATCCTCCCATCTACGTCTCGGCCTCCCCAAAGGTCTTTTTCCCTCCGGTCTCCCAACTAACACTCTATATGCATTTCTGGATTCGCCCATACGTGCTACATGCCCTGCCCAACTCAAACGTCTGGATTTTAAGTTCCTAATTATGTCAGGTGAAGAATACAATGCGTCCAGTTCTGTGTTGTGTAACTTTCTCCATTCTCCTGTAACTTCATCCCGCTTAGCCCCATATATTTTCCTAAGAACCTTATTCTCAAATACCTTTAACCTATGTTCCTCTCTCAGAGTGAGAGTCCAAGTTTCATAATAATAATAATAATAATAATAATAATAATAATAATAATAATAATAATAATAATAATAATAATAATAATTCATAATAATAACAATAACAATAATAATAACAATAATAATCATAATAATAATAATAATAATAATAATAATGGTTTATTGTAACTGGCAGAGTTAAGGCCATTCGGCCTTCTCTTCCACTCAACCAGTTTGATAGAAAATTACTACATTGCTATGAATATAACATAATTAATACAATACAGTACAATACAATACAATACAAAGCAATACAATACTACAATACAAGACATTATAATACATAATTAATATAATACAATGACAATTCTTTTTTTCTTCACAACACCAATAAAAGTTATGTAATAATAATAATAATAATAATAATAATAATAATAATAATAATAATAATCTATACTAATAATAAATCTGTAGCCAAAATTTTTCTCCTAATTTTCGATTTTCCAAAAATAATTGGTGTTAACATGTATAATTAACCATCCTGAAACCGAAAATCGCTTTTTTGAAATTTTTGTTTGTATGTCTGTCTGTCTGTCTGGATGTTTGTTATCTTTTCATGCGATAATGGCTGAACCGATTTATATGAAAATTGGAATATAAATTAAGTTCGTTGTAACTTAGATTTTAGGCTATATGGCATTCAAAATACTTTATTTAAAAGGGGGTTATAAGAGGGCTTGAATTAAATAAATCGAAATATCTCCCTTATTATTAATTTTCATGAAAAATGTTACATAACAAAAGTTTCTTTAAGAATAATTTCCGATAAGTTCTATTCTATACAAAATTTTGATAGGACTGATATTTAATGAGATAAATGAGTTTTTAAAATTACAATAACAACGCCATCTAAGGCGCTGTACTGAAATAAAAACAAATGACTTCGTCTATAAGGGGCCTTGGACAACAACAATCGAAAGCTATTAAACATAGCCTACAGATAATGTTTCTGTGTTTTTATGAAGTAATATCGGAAGCTAATTAATTGTTTAATTATTATTTCACCATTGGAAAGTGTAGTTTCTCTAGATAGACATAATTGTACAGTGTTATTACTGTAACTTCTGAAACATATAGCAAGTAATATAAAGTATACACATTAAAACTAAATATGTCAATTTTCATTAAACTATGGTTGCATGTAATAACAATATTAAGAAACATGTTAAAGGAATTGCCATTGCACCAAATGATTGCTCTGTGGACCAAAATGATCGCATTTTAATTATTTAAATACAATTTAAATTAAGTAACATATTAAACGATTTCTCCTTCTTTCAAACACGAATGTTCCCTGGATCAAACGTTTTATTTTAATTATGTAATTACGTTATATTTATTTCTAACAGGTACAGCGGAGCGCACGGGTACGGCTAGTAATAGTAATAATAGTCATACCTAAATTAAATTAAATTATTAAACTCGATCACAATTATTACTTCAATTTGACTGCGCCCGTAAGAAATCGTTTAGCTTTTCCTTGAAAGTGGTTATTGTCTGGCAGCCCCTTATCTTCTGAGGTAGAGAATTCCATTCACGGGGGACAGAGACAGTAAAAGAGGATGAATAGTGGGATGTTCTATGGGCAGGAATTGCGAGGATTTGGCTCTCCTGTGACCTGGTGTTTAGATTGTGACTGGAGGATAAGTAGTTAAACCGGGAACGAAGATAATTTGGAGTAGAAGTGTGGAGAACTCGAAACAGAAGAGAGAGCGAATGAAGTGTTCTATGGTTACTAAGTTGCAGCCAGGATAAAGATTTGAACGACCTGTGTATTAGATTGTCAAGAGTAATCTGTTTGTTAAGGAGACTTAGATACCTTGTACGTAAAGAATTTCTTAAAACCTCGTATTTTGCTTTTTTTAAAATGTATTATTATTATTATTATTATTATTATTATTATTATTATTGTTATTATTATTTATGGTATTCATTTGTGGGTAAATTGTCAGAAAATTGATCAAGTACTTCTTTTGCAAAAAAAAAAAAAAAAAGGCAATACGCATTTTGACTGATTCTGATTTTGATGCTCACTGCAGACCTTTGTTTATTTCTAAAATAATTTTAACTGTTGTGAATTTGTATATTTTCCATTCCTTGATTAAAATTAAGTCAAATTTAAACAGTTATTATCCACATAGAGAGATTCTTCATTATGGTACAAGACATAATTACCACCTTGTGATCCTTAGGGTTAGATTAGCCAAGTTTAAACAATGGTTTACATAAATTGCATTGTCTATGTTTAATAAACTTACTTATAGTGCACATATTGTTAATTTTAATAGATTTAGATGTGTTATTCGTGTCTGGCTAATCAAAAACCCTTCTTATGATACAATAGTACATTATGCAACGAGCCTATAATGGTAGTAATTAAGACGCGAGTATGTTTATGAAACTAGCGCAAGCGACTTTTATAATTTTCATACGAGCGTCTTAATTACCATTATAGGCAAGTTTCATACGACTTTTTATGCTCGACCGTATTTCTAACTTGAAATTATTCATAAGTATTCATGTTATTCTTATCTGGCTGGGGAGCGGAACTGACCTTGTGCAATATCTCGTAAATTGTGAGATGTGCGCAGACTCGAAAATATTGATTTTTTTCCGAGAAACAAATGTCATTGACCTTGATATAATCTAGAGAGTAAAATAAACAATCTTGATATAACCTTGATATTGATTTAGACATTGAAAAACGAGATGACAAATTGAATATAGGCTATTTGAATATTATTTACAATTAACGCTAATTATTATAGTAACAGAACATAACCTTCTGTGACAGTATTGGATTTCAAGCTTCCGTGACGTTTCGCTAGTTGTCTTTCGATTGCATATCCGAGAATAATCGATACTTGCGCTTTGATATTGCTACGGTGGTGTTTTCTGATTGGTGGAACACCTGAACTTTAATGAATAGGTGTACTTTAATGAGGTCCATTAAAGGGCTGCTACCAGGTGTATAATTACTACATTTCGGCATGGTCGAGCATAAATGATTTTATGGAAACTAGTGTTGATGTAGTATTTTAGTTTGTTTTGAATAATATATAATAAATAATGAAAATAAAGCCAGATTTGCATTTTAGTTTGTTTATATTGCTTTTCTTTTGACTTTGTCTATGTATCTCTGATACCACGATTGTTTTATCAATAAATAAATCAATATGGTAGTAATAGTTACGATATTATTATTATTATTATTATTATTATTATTATTATTATTATTATTATTATTATTATTATTATTATTATTAAGGTTACTTCATTTGAGATAATTTTTTTTAAACTTGTTGTATAGTCTTCGTGTACTATAAGCAGTAACATGAGCTGCTGCCAGGAAGTCAAAAGGAGGATAAGAATGTCAAAGGAAGCTTTTAATAGAAAAAGGAGCATCTTCAGAGGACCTCTGGAGAAAGAACTAAGGAAGAGACTAGTGAACTGCTTCTGTGGAGTGTGGCATTGTATGGGGCAGAAACATGGACGTTACGACGAAGTGAAGAGAAGCAACTAGAAGCATTTGAAATGTGAAAATGGAGTAGAATGAAGAGCGTGAAATGGACAGACAGAATAAGAAATGAAGATGTGTTGGAAAGAGTGGGTGAAGAAAGAATGATTCTGAAACTGATCAGAAAGAGGAAAAGGATCTGGCTGGGTCACTGGCTGAGAAAAAACAGACTACTGAAAGATGCACTGAAAGGAATGGTGAACGGGAGAAGAGTTCGGGGTAGAAGAAGATATCAGATGATAGACGACGTTAAGATATATGGATCATATGAGGAGACTAAGAGGAAGGCAGAAATTAGGAAAGATTGGAGAAAGCTGAGTTAGCAGTGAAAGATCTGCCCTTGGGCAGAACACTGAATGAAAATGAATATGCTTTTCTACCATTAGAGAATCTCCTTTTAGGAATGGCTTTTATAGATAAGAGAAATCATAGCTTGATTTATAGAACTCTTAAAATTTCATGAGACCGAGACTAAAATACCTAATTCATGATGATGATAATGATGATGATGACGACGAACACTTGGAGATTCTACATTGTCTTACCTTCAGTGCATTGTACTTCTTACGTTCGTTAGGTTTAACCCTGTTAGCAATTCCTTCCCTTATGTCCTTCTTCCATGAATACAACGGCGAGTCACATAGACTGCGCTGCCTGTACCTAGCCTTCTGACTCCCCCGGGCATTACCAAGTTCTTAAACTCTCTACGGGACAATATTTTGCTAACGTAGTCTCTTATATCTTGTATTATACATTTTTCTTTCCCGTGACTTCTATCTTACGTCATGGCATTAGAAAGATGACCTTACAACAGTCAAAGCTTTTATGCTTTTGTTTGAGGAATGTATTTATCCCAGTAATAATTTATTTATTTATTTATTTATTTATTTATTTATTTATTTATTTATTTATTTATTTATTTATTTATTTATTTATTTATTTATTTATTTATTTATTTAGAATATTAACGTGCAAAAACAACAGCACAAGGCCAATTACAGTTTTGCACGATACAAAACAGAACAAAACAACAAATGATGATGAGAATGAATGATAGAAAATGGCAATGAGATGAAATACAAACAATATAATGGTCTATATCAATCATTGATCTAATAATAATTATAAAATTATAAAATTAGTACAATGAGAATTGAAATAATGGAATGGTCTACATGAATCAATAGACCAAATGCAAGAAATATATGGACAAATAATTATTAAAATTAGATCAGTGAGTTAAAACTCAAAGATATACTACACATTAAATGGATCCAAGTTGAATCCATGCAAATTAGCATATTTAATGCATCTGCAGACCGGAGAGAGAGATTTAGGATTCTTATTATAAAACAATTTATGAAATCTTAAACCATTAGCAGGAATACGAAGACTGATATTGCTTATGAAAGATTCACAATCAATATCACCCTTAATGACTTTGCAAAAAAATAAATAATCAAGATCCTGACGTCTGGTGAACAAACTACCGCAATTGAAATAATTGCATTTAATCTCATAGTTATAATCGGAATTTGGTAAAAATCTATAAGAACACAACGAAATAAATTTTCTTTGGATATTCTCCAATTTAGCCGAGTCAGTGGAAGTAATGGAGTTCCATACAACAGATGCATATTCAAGCTTGGATCTAACCAACGTATAGTATAAAATTAATAAACACATAGGAGTGGAAAAAGAATAAGTTATAGACCTAATTAGACCAAGCATTCTTAACGAATGGGTATAAATATATTGCACATGATCATGGAAATATAATTTTGAATCAAGTAGGACACCAAGATCTCTAATAATAATAATAATAATAATAATAATAATAATAATAATAATAATAATAATAATAATAATAATAATAATCTTAATAATAATAATAATAAACCGTACTTTTAAAGTGTAACTTTGAATAGCCTAAATGCAGTGAACAGAATTATAGAGATTTTGAAGGAATGTGTCAAGTATTTCTCTCCGCAAAACATTCCAGTAGCAACGAATAGCGGATTATAAAATATACTGTAGTTTAGGTAAAGGTAAATTTTATGTTAAGGGGGGAACAACTGGATAATACGTACGGTAGAGCAATGTGGATAGTCGACGTCACTCGCTGGCCACTAGTCACCGGGCCGTACCGAGCCGTGCCAAACAGAAACAATCGAAATGGTGGTAGTAAAATTCGCGACTATATTCTTAAATAAATCACTCCATTAGTCAAGTGTAAGGTTTATGTAGTACAACGGCGGTGTTTTGAATGTATTAAAAGAAAATGTAGGTGTAGTAAGATTTTAAAGTACGTTATCACAACGAAATGAAGAGGAAAGAAGGTCTGTTTCACGGAACATCATTCAAGTGACGGAAAGTAAATTTCCGGTTAATGTTCACCAAAGAGTTAGGTACGTAATTATGACCGCGTTGCCGTTTTATTTGTGACCTATGGAAAAATACCTAATCTTTTACGAAAAAGAAATGACGTTATTCACCGTTTTTGTTATATTACTAGCCGTACCCGTGCGCTCCGCTGCACCCGTTAGAAGTAAATATAAAGTAATTACATAATTAAAATAGGACATTTGATCCAGGGAACATTCGTGTTTGATAGAAGGATAAATCGTTTAATATGTTACTTAATTTAAATTGCATCCAAATAATTAAAATGCGATCATTTTGGTCCAGAGACACTCATTTGGTGCAATGACAATTCCTTTAACATGTTTCTTAATTTTTATTACATGCAACCATAGTTTAATGAAGATTGACATCATTTAGATTTAATGTGTATATTTTATTTTGCTTGTTATATGTTTCCATTGAATTATGGTAATAACTTAATTTTAACCCTTGTTTTCTACGTATTCAGTAAATGGCGCTTGACCCACTATGGTTCTGAACCCTTCAAATAACTTAAATTATATTATATAATGTTACATATATTATATTATATTATATTATATTATATTATATTATATTATATTATATTATATCAGAAGTTACTGTAATAACATTATAGCATTATGTCCATCTAGAGAAACTACACTTTCCAATGGTGAAATAATAATTTATTATACAAATCGGTTAATTTCGCTTCCGATATTACTTCATACAAATAGAAACATTCTCTGTAGGCTATCTTTCATAGCTTTCGATTATTGCTGTCCAAGGCCCCTTATAGACGAAGTCATTTGTTTTTTAATTCATTACATGGCCTTAGATGGCAGTTATTTCAATTTTAAAACTCATTTATCTCATTAAATATCAGTCCCATCAAAATTTTTCAAGGAATAAAACTTATCGCAAATTAGTTTTAAAGAAACTTTTGTTATGTAACATTTTTCACAAAAATCAATAATAAGCGAGATATTTCGATTTATTTAATTCAGATCCCCTTATAACCCCCCTCTTAAATAATGTATTTTGAATGCCATATAGCCTAAAATCTAAGTTACAACGAACTTAATTTATATTTCAATTTTCATCGAAATCCGTTCAGCCATTATCGCGTGAAAAGGTAACAAACATACAGACAGACAGACAGACATACAAACAAAAATTTCAAAAATGCGATTTTCGGTTTCAGGGTGGTTAATTATATATGTTAGGACCAATTATTTTTGGAAAATCGAAAATTACCAGAAAAATTTCGGCTACAGATTTATTATTAGTATAGATTGTTTATCAATATACGAAACAAAAACTGTCATAAAGGCCATGGCCGACTAGAAACATTGATACCAAAGAGATAAACCAATTCGGCCGTGATGAAATAAAAGAAAATGCGGCAGATATTTAATTTCGAGGTAAAATGGACACTTTACAAGACATAGTGAAACGTTTCCAAAAGGAAATGACAAAAAAGTACAATTCTTGCCTATCTGCGCGTGCGCGGACTTGGTTAATAAAAACCTAAACTAACCAAACCTAACCTTAGTATATGTAAGGTGTGTAACCAGAGCAAGAAGAGACCACTTCATTTGATTTGCAATGTACACGCGAAAATAAATTTAAGTAAGGATCACGCTCCCACTGCGTAAGAGGTCCGCGCATGCGCTACAGCAAAACTGTTTCTGTCCCGACTCTCTCATCTTGTTCTTATGTTGGCGACATTGTGTATTTAGTTAAATTTGGTGGTAAACGTAACGGCACGGTTAAAAGCTACCGTGCTAATTCTCCAGTTTAGCGGTTAAGGGTTTTATCACCGTGGACAGTAGTTGAATCCGTGGTGTCAAACGATTCGTAACGGCCATGTTACAATCTCAATTCAGAAACAATCGCCAGTCTACAAGTTAAATTTCAGAAATTCGCGAGTTAAATTGAGTGAAGCGAAAAAAATTCACAGTGTCAGCGCAAATAGGATCGGACATGTAAGCTACGGTATCAGACGATAGAGTAGCCGATACGTTTAGTCTCAATACGTATAAGATGTCTACTCCCAGAGTCCCAGCATAGCGAAATTACAGGTATACCTGAATATCAGGGTAACTTGTCTGGGAAGAAGAAAAAATGTTGATTGTCATTGCTGACATTTACCTTAGCAGCAGCTCTATCAGGGACGCATTCACATATAAAACTTAAAATAATTTGACGCATGGTTGTTGATCCCGTGAGTATTACCTCGACATAACCAAAAACCATAAATATATTACACTCCTTACTGAATGTGACGCTTTTGAACTCGTGTGTACACAGCTGTGTGATGATTTCAACGTCCCATCTAGAAAGAATCGCGGGTGCAAAAACTGATATTCCTTCAAACCTGTGGTTACCTACAACACTTTGGACTCCAAATTAAAGGATGTGATCGCTACTACTCATTTGCATTCTGACGACTCCAATTGCAAAAGTGACATGAGGAGGAGAAGATTTCAAGGAACATCTGACATAAACCTAAGCAATGTTGAGTAGCATTTTAGATTATAATTGAAGTGAGGTATTTCAATGTAAATTCTGAATTCTTAAATCTTTGTTTGTTGGTATGTGAAGTACTAAAATGTGTTTTTATGTTTTATAAGTTGGCAATCATGGTCACGTTTGTACAGTGGAGTCTTATAGGCCTAATTATATCGAATTGTACGATCACAATAACAAAAGATACACTATATAATCCTATAGGCATATATTGTAGATTATTATTGTTTCCTACACCCCTTACAACAAATAAAATATATGTAATACACTTAATTTGTTTTTTTTTTAATATAAACAGTGATCTACTTTACTCCGCAATATTTTAAAATCGATCTTAAACTAAAAATTCAATGGTGATGAATTTTACCCTATTTAAGCAGGTAACTTCGATCACAAGTCAAACAAAAAAATCAGTCTTTGATAGATTGTAATTCACTTCTTGTAACGTGCTTTCATAAGTAAAGGATATGGAGACAAAATTCTATTTTCTGAGGAAATCCGCTCCGTTGCATAACCTCAATATCATAAAAAAATTGCAAAATTTTGATCGATTTTACCCTCTTCTACGGTAGGGGAGAAGTGGGTACAGTAAGATAGGGAGAACAGTGAGACATTTTTTATTAGATGGTAAATTTTGATGTTGAGATGTTGGTAACAGTGGAGTTGTATGTTGCATGAGTAAAGTAACAGTATTTTCATACTCGATTTGATTCTAGTTATAAAGGTGAGTGATGAAAAAATAATTCGTAATTTTTCACTCTAGAAGTAAAAATTTGGCTTGTGTTTAATGAAGGTTATATTGGATATACAAATGAGATAGAAATATGAATGTTTTGTTACCTAATACTATGGCATTTGAGATTATGTTTGGCAAAGTTTCGTCTTTCTTGTTTTAATTTTGAAGTGATGGCGTCATTTTTAAACGAACTATGCGTAAAGGGAACAGTGAGACATGCCATTGAAGGGTACACTGAGACGTCTCACTGTTCCCATTAACCAATGATTTGCAAAAACAAAGTGTAATTATATTACATTTACCGGTAACTAACATTAAAAATGAACATACTAGTAACGAATTTAGGAACTATAGCTTAAAATAATGGATACATTACATTTTAATGGTTCCATAAATAAAAAAAATTATTCACAACATTTAAGAAAAGGTTAAAAAATAATATAGAATTAAAATAAATTCTTATAATTCTAAGCTTTGTTGTCACCAAAAATTCATTTCATTTTTTCGCAAAAACTTGAAATGTCATGGAAAATTCACTTTTCCAAATGTTCCAGATGTTTCAATGGTTTCGAAGTCAGACATCAAAATTATTCTAAATAAGCCTACAGAACATGTCAAGATAAAGAGACAGCAAGCTTTCCTTTCTTTTGAAATAAATGTAAATCATTTCAATGTTCGTTAATAGACACTGTGGTGTCTCACTGTACCCTCCTGAATGGGAACAGTGAGACATTTGCATTTTTTGACAAACACGTATTGTACATTATGTCCTTTATTAACATTTTTGTTTATGTATTATTGTACTCCATGTTTTAATGTCTATTTCTATTGCACTTGATTCTTAAAATACTTGTATTATCACTTGCATACATATGTCTTAATATTTTGTGACTCCCCTACGTCTTATAGTGACCTGTTCATTTTACAAAACCTCAAGTTTCTGAGAAGAAGAAATTTAACAACCAACACATCTCATCGAGGATCTTTCTATAGATCTTCTCACCAATGGTCTTTCATCCCGTACTATTTCGAGTAACCTGCTTTCATGTTCTCTTCATCTCGACATGCTCTAAGAATTACTCATCTGTATGTCCTAATTATACACAGTACGGAGAACTCTAAACTCAGATCCGAACGTAACAAAAAGGACAAAAAAAAATGCATATGAAACACAGGACGACGGATTTAGCGATGTCTATTAAGTTTTAATTTGACAAAGCTGGACTGCAATTACAGTGATGAGAGTGACCCAACTCAGATTGCTGGTTGTCGTTGATACTCCACCGGGGCGTGTCCCGGCGATGCAGCCCGCAGATTACACACCACAAAATATTCTTTTGACTTATTCCAGGGTTTATGCCTCCAGGGTGACCTCATTTGGGTTTGTTAGCTGTCCTGGTTGACGAGACGAAGATTACAATCAACAGTTTTGATCTCTCTCTGTTTTTTTGTGTTATTTATTATAATATTATATAGCAGGTACCCGCCTGAGGAGAGCACAGAGATGCGATGCGATCTGCAGAAAAGTTTTTGGCACCGTTCTGTAGCCTGAGTGTGTCCGTGCGTGCATTCGGAGTCCTTCCAGTTTTACACAGCGGAGCTTTGTTGCCCTCCTGTGTCGAAGAAAGAGATTTTGTCTTGAAAGTCTGGATGATTGATGTTCGATTGTGTTTAAGTAAAAAGGGCTTAATTCTCATTCTTTTAAATTCGACTTTTTGCTGTAATCAGTTAAAATTTAATTACAAAATGAGAACATACACTGGTGGCCATAATTCTGGAAACTTTTTTTATACTGAATTATTATAACATCTGCATTGATTCATAGATTTATACAATTGAAAATGTTACTCGTGACTGATTCGTTAATTATGGGGTTATAATAAAGGTATTATATTAAATCCTGAATATTTTAACAATAAATCATTTCTATGTGGGAAATTATGTTCTTGTCGTTTAGAAGAGTTTCTTTGATCTTTCAATGCTAATCGACAAATCTGCCTCACATCTCTCGGACTTACTTCAGGTTTTCTACCAGTCCTAAGTGTTCCATTACAAGATTTTGTGGATTTGTACTTCTGCCATACCTTCTGGATGCCAGACACTGTAGCACCATTACCAAGTTTTCTTCCAATTTCCTTGAATGTGTAGCCTTCTTCTCGAAGCGTGACTGCCCTAGAAGGTGTCCAGTCCTTTCGTGGATCCATTGTGATAAAATGATCAATAAAATTTGTTGTAAAGCAATCAGATATTAACCTAACGAAATCTTAAGTCAGACTAATGATAGAAACACACTAATAATGTCCACATTTTATGCTAACAGTGCTCAACAATGCTTCTACCGATGAACAATAATCTTAAAATAAAAAATGGGCCAGTTTATATTACAGTAAATAATGGAAAATTGTAATGAAATCTGAAATTAATATTTAGATCTTAAACGACAAGAACATAATTTCCCACATAGTAATGATTATTTATTGTTAAAATATTCAGGATTTAATATAATACCTTTATTATAACCCCATAATTAACGAAACAGTCATGAGTAACATTTTCAATTGTATAAATGTGTGAATCAATGCAGATGTTCAGCACAAAAACAAAAAGTTTCCAGAATTATGGCCACCAGTGTATGTTTTTGACAATTATGTTTACATTCATAAATGATGTATGTATGTATTTATTTACACTGCAAGTGGGCAAGCACCCGGTGGCAGTGGTATACACAATATAAACAATACACAATAAAATTTACAATACACAATACAATTTTACAATACATATACAATTTTATACACAATACAATAAGAATACACAATACAATTTAACACAATAATAATAAAACATAAATAAAATACCTAATTTTACAATACAACCTACATAATTATGTATAGGCCCTACATAAGTTTCAATAGTCTTTCACTTTACTCTCATCTCATTTCCTGTAGTGGCACTATGGCGCATTTCACTGACACTTTAGCACACATTTCACTGACACTATAGAACACATTTCATTGACGCTATAAATTACCACTGATCGGAACTGTTCACTGCACTGTAAAACCATAACTTCAATGACTCATCTCGCTTCACTGATACAACAGTTCAAATAAGTCAAATAATGATACTCGGGAGGAAATTAAACACAGAATAAATATGGGAAATGCTTGTTATTATTTCGTTGAGAAGCTTTTGTCATCCAGTCTGCTGTCAAAAAATCTGAAAGTTAGAATTTATAAAACAGTTATATTACCGGTTGTTCTTTATGGTTGTGAAACTCGGACTCTCACTTTGAGAGAGGAACATAGGTTTGAGAATAAGGTGCTTAGGAAAATATTTGGGGCTAAGAGGGATGAAGTTACAGGAGAATGGAGAAAGTTACACAACGCAGAACTGCACGCATTGTATTCTTCACCTGACATAATTAGGAACATTAAATCCAGACGTTTGAGATGGGCAGGACATGTAGCACATGTGGGCGAATCCAGAAATGCATATAGAGTGTTAGTTGGGAGGCCGGAGGGAAAAAGACCTTTAGGGAGGCCTAGACGTAGATGGGAAGATAATATTAAAATGGATTTAAAGGAGGTGGGATATGATGATAGAGACTGGATTAATCTTGCGCAGGATAGGGACCGATGGCGGGCTTATGTGAGGGCGGCAATGAACCTCCGGGTTTCTTAAACGCCAGTAAGTAAGTAAGTATGTTTACATTCATTCATATTAGGTGTTATCCTTATGGGGGAATATTATACTTTTGACAATTAAATTTGTTGATGTGGCAAAGTTGACTAACCTAACCCCATTTTCATTACTAGTTATACGTGTAGGCTCTCTTTTCCACTAGTCGCTTTAAAAATTTCCTCCCGTCCTACTTTAGCATTGAAATCCCCCAATTAAATTTTCATGTGACATCTAGGTAACTGATCAAAAGTGTTCTCCAATTCCTAATATATGGTCGTCTTTCTCTTCTGTAGGGGCGTGAGCATTTATAACTACGATATCGCACCATCTACCCTTAAGTACTAAATACGATAACCTATCACAGATAAATTCGACCTTTTTTTACTGCTGATTTTATTGCTTTATGGATAAAGAATCCTCTTCTAATTGGTGATTATCGTTTCCTGTAACATTTATGCATGGCTATCATAAATCTTGCGTTTAGAAGTAAATCCCGAAAAGATAAAGTATATGATTATGTCTCGTCACGAGAATATTGCACGAAATGGAAATATAAAAATTGGAAATATATTTACGAGTAAATTTGTTGGACTGGACCCTCGTCTTATAGAAAAATAATTTACCGGGCAGCGATCTTTCAAAGGTTGAGAACACTGAGTTAGGAGGTCAAGAAGAGAATAGATAAGGAATGTAACAATAAGAGCGATAAGTTAATGAATGTGTATGTGTATTTATTCACACCGCAAATGGGTAAATACCCGGTGGCAGTGGTAACTAATTACACTCAATAATGACAGTTAATAGTAAAGACATTTAATAATAATACTAATAATAATTAATAATAATAATAATTCGAAATTAATTGAAGCACGATCACTTAAAATAACATTTAAAGTAAATCTAATTTGTATCTTAACTCTAAGTTCGAACTAAAACCCACGAGTATGACATGTTCATACCTGCACAAGTACCTTTCAGCACTACACTCATTTCGCTGTCAACTCACTCCCTGCACTGGAACTACGACACATTTCACTGATACTATCCTGATTTCACTAACACTTACTTGCTTACTGGCTTTTAAGGAATCCGAAGGTTCATTTCCGCCCTCACATAAGCCCGCCATAAGTCCCTATCCTGAGCAAGATCAATCCAGTCTCTATCATCATATCCCACCTCCCTCAAATCCATTTTAATATCCTCTCATCTACGTCTCGGCCTCCCCAAAGGTCTTTTTCCCTCCGCTCGCCCAACTAACACTCTATATGCATTTCTGGATTCGCCCATACGTGCTACATGTCCTGTCCATCTCAAACGTCTGGATTTAATGTTCCTAATTATGTCAGTTGAAGAATACAATGCGTGCAGTTCTGCGTTGTGTAAGTTTCTCTATTCTCTTGTAACTTCATCCCTCTTAGCCCCAAATATTTTCCTAAGCACCTTATTCTCAAACACCCTTAACCTATGTTCCTCTCTCAGAGTAAGAGTCCAAGTTTCACAACCATAAAGAACAACTGGTAATATAACTGTTTTATAAATTCTAACTTTCAGATTTTTTGACAGCAGACTGGATGATAAAAGCTTCTCAACCGAATAATAACAGGCATTTCCCATATTTATTCTGTGTTTAATTTCCTCCCGAGTATCTTTTATATTTGTTATTGTTGCTATAAGGTATTTGAATTTTTCCACCTATTCAAAGGATAAATTTCCCATTTTTATATTCAAATACTTTGCACTACCATTAAAAAACTATAAAACTTCACTTACACAACACACTTCACTGACACAACACACTCTTCACTGAGACAACACACTAGAGAAAGATATAAGAGAAGTTTTAAATTAATAAAGATTACAATGGTATGAGTATGTTGAAAGGGTGTAAGATGGAAGAATACCAAAACAAATCATGCGATGAGAACCAGAAAGAAGGAATAGGAAAGAAAGACCTAATGAAAATTGGATGGACAGATTAAGAAGAAATAATATGTAATTGAAAGGACTGCAAGGTCAGATACATTAGATAGGGAACAATGGACAAAAAAATTAAATCAATAACGTGATACTTTGTTTAGTTGAGGAAAGACTATAGCACTGTAGAAAGTCTTATAATAGATAGATACCGAGAAATATGCTACTTTATTTTTGAGCTAAAATTATTACATATTTCTCCACAAGTTTGCAATTAAATAATGTGCAATAATTTCTTTGAGAATTGTACGTGACATTCTTTATACTCTATAACAAACAAACAACATTAGTGAGAAAAGATTCAATCTGGAAAAAGATAATATCTGGCGAAACGTTTCCTTCAAGTTTATTATAAAAAAATTCAGGCTTAATAACTTCATGTTACATAGTCTGTGGATAAAAATGTTCGGTCATTAATTTTTAAGAGTTGGACTCCAAGGTCCGGCACAATCCTTTCGTTGCTATTTTCTCTACCATGGTGACGCAGAGACAAACAAAAACATGTATAAAATTCTATAGCAATTCAAAGGATTTTGAAAGCGAGTGACCAAACTGATTGTTTCACTATGTAATAATTCTGTTTAGAGGTCCGGGTCCATTCTTCGCTCCAGCGAGCAGAATTTGCGGTGGACAGTCACTGATGCGTGTCATTTTGGATGCACTTTCTTTTGTTCTGTCACCATTTCAACAATTCCATTATTTTCATTCTCATATTTCTCTGGAGAACTCTAACCTGACCGTCCTCCACAGCACAATCTTTGTCGTGCATTCGTGATGTCACACGTGACACATTGTAGTCTAATATGAACATTTGAAAATAAGCAGTGCCAGCAACATGACAATTGAGATTGTGTAATAGTCAATTAAATCCCACTCGATTTTGATTTTCTCTAGATAAATCAAAACTCTAGTGAGATTACTGTCGATAAATATATTTGTATGGGTCTCGCAAGTACGGAATACCGACTGAAGGAATGCGAATCAAACACTGCGATAAGGAAGAGCGGGCGAGACAGAAAGGTCACGAGATAACTTCAATGATATTCAAGAGTACAGTCGGAAGAGAAATGACATCGATAGAATCAGTCTTGCGTTGGGATAGTTACATTACGACTTTAGTTCGTCCCATTGCATGTGAATGGATGTCTTGTATCACACAGTATTACTATTTCATTCGTAAACATATGTTGCGTGTTTAATTAGCTTCGAATTTTTCTCTTGCTGCGTTCTTTCTTTCACAGCGATGTCCTCATTTATTCATCTTCTTGGAAGAGACAGTACTTCCATCGGCTCGCACCTCTGCCCCCTCGGCGTCAAAACAGACAGCAACGCCACCATTGGTTTTCGGTAATAGTTCCTTGCGTGAGCTATAGATACTGAATATGAACAAAATCTCTCTAATAGTTCAGGAGAAAACGCTATAAGCAGATAAATGGAGCGCCCAAAACCAGTTTTCCAGTATCAGCGATGTTGAAAACTTGCATCTTCTCAAAAATCTCTAAATAGAATTTGTAGTATTATCAAAATTATTTCTCTTCTCACTTCGTATAATTTACATAAATGACGTGTAGCTAAACAGATACATAATTCTTTAAAATTATCAGTGTTTTCAATGCGAATGTATACACAAAACTATGACAGAGAGTACTTTTTTGCGTACTTGAAAACTCATCTGTTATTGAGGTTCATGAAGTCCCTATGCCAATTAGCTGGAACTAAAATGCTGCTCAAAACTTAGAACCAACATTAGACTTGGTAACAGTATTTCCCATCAATCATGTCGTGGAGTAACTCGCCGTTAAACGGAACGAATCTCTCCTCTATAAATACTAATTAAAGGACTTGCTGATACCGAAACAATCGTCTGCGCCATTCTCTCTAATTAAAAGACATACCGTACGAAAACATCCACGTCTTCCGCTGCATACACAACTCAAGTCGCTTGACCGGACACAAAGGGTCAACATGTGGTCACACCGGATTGTTGCCCTCTGGTAGCTAGGTGACGGTCCCCCGCGGCGAGGTAGAGGTAACCTGGACGACCGCCGCCGATTACCTCAGGCTGTGAGATTTACCTCCACAAATTGACTCTTGTAATGACTGTCATTCTCTGTCTGAGAACTGGACGCGTAGAGTTCTCTAGGAAGTTGATATAGAACGAGGTGCACCTAGTAGAAGCGGCATAATATTGTAATTTGTCGAGCTAGGGAAAAGTGACAACGGATGTTATTTCAGTTCCAGAGATCTAAAGATCCGTTTTTGATGAAAGATGCAAAGGTATAATTATACGGTAACAAACGTGGTGCAAGGTTTATGCAACGTTTCATATAATTTGGACACGTTTTTGAGTTACATTCCTGTTCCATCAACCAAGAAGGCGAGGAAAAGGAAACGGAGAAATCCATCTGCAGTATCCGCTATCAAGAAATATTCTCCAAAATAATTGATAAGTGGCGAATGCAGTCTATACGGAGTTAATGCTCCGCCTATAACCTCGTACAGAGCGGTCTGTGTTAAAACGTTTATCGTTGTGTATTTGGTTCAGAATTTATTAGTTGACCTGTTATTCAGTTCTGTGTTAAAATTGTTTTCATTTTGCGTTTGGTTTACAGATTTTTAGTGAATTGATGTGTTACTCAGTTCTGTATTAAAATATTTATCACTGTAAAATTGATTTACATATTGTTAGTAAGTTGTGTTACTCAGTTCTGTGTTAAAATTGTTATCTTTGTGCGTCTGGTTTACGGATTTAAATAAGTTGACGTGTTACTCAGTTCTGTGTTAAAATATTTATCAACAGTAATCACACTAGACGTTTTGATTTATCTAGAGAAAATCAAAACTCGAGTGGGATTTAATTGACTATTACACGACTAGAAGAAAGTATATAAAGATTAGAAGTAACGAAGTACTCCAATACAATAAAATATTAATTGACTTACGAAAATACAACTGTCTTCAAATGTATTATTGTACCATCTCAACATTACAAATATTACGCTAGATGCATGCTAGATGGCAGTAGTGTCTTTATACAGACACTGTAATGATTACTATTCAATAAATCTTAATATTAAACAATCTCTGATACGTGACTATCCATAATATCATATAGCAGAAGTTCTTTTTATCCTCTCAGAGCAGAAGCTATAACATAACCTAACTAATATACACAAGTGTTAGAAAAGTTTTAATTAACGACGATGACATAAAAAATAAACATAAATAATTTTAAAAGGAATAATTATTTAATGTACAATTTTCAAATTTGAATGTGGTTGGTGGTTCAATTGATGTTATATTGGACGTGTGCGTAATAGAAGTGGAACTCGTTGATTTAGGCCTACATGGTGTATTCAACTTATTCAGAATTTCCGAATGAATAATTTTAAAAGGAATAATTATTGAGTGTACAATTTTCAAATTTGAATGTGGTTGGTGGTTCAATTGATGTTATATTGGACGTGTGCATAATAGAAGTGGAACTCGTTGATTTAGGTCTACATGGTGTATTCAACTTATTCAGGATTTTCGAATGGTGCTCTTCATTTATTTGTAAATCGGATTTCAGAAGATGCATAGGTATGATCAGTGATTTTTATTAATTCTTGTTCTTGAATGCCAATGCGAGTCATATTTGAAACTGCTGTGCATCGACTGGAGTGGTTTGTAATTTTATATACATATATTTTTTTTTGACGTCCAGACCAGCGCAGTTTCAAATGTTGGCAAACAAAGAAACAAATGCTAGGGACGCGATAAAATTAAACAAATGCTAGGGACGCGATAAAATTGTGCGATAAGCAGCCATGATTGGTTGAAATACGTCCTTTCGTACCGTTTTATTGGTCAAAAGTAGTATGACGTAGTAAGAGTGTAATAGTCACTGTAAAATTGATTTATATATTGTTAGTAAGTTGTAGTGTTACTCAGTTCTGTGTTAAAATTGTTACCTTTGTGCGTTTGGTTTAAAATGTTTTAATGAGTTGACGTGTTACTCAGGACTGTGTTAAAATTATCATTGTCCATTTGCCTTAGCATTTGTTAGTGGATGTCATTTTACTCAGTTATTTGTTAAAAATTATTTTGTGCATTTGCTTTAGAATTTGTTAGTGAGTTCACGTGTTGCTCAGTTCTCATTTAAAATTTTTGTCATTGTGCATTTGGTGTAGAATTTGTTAGTGGGTTGACGTGTTACTCAGTTCTGTGTTAAAATTATCGTCATCATTGCGCTCTTGATTTGCAATTTGCTAGTGAATTGACGTGTTACTCAGTTCTGTGTTAAAATTGTTACCATTGTGCTTTCGGTTTAGAATTTGTTAGTGAATTGACGTGTTACTCAGTTCTGTGTTAAAATTTTAACATTGTTCGTTCAGTTTAGAATGTGTTAGTGAGTTGACATGTTAATCAGTTCTATGTTAAAATTATCATTGCGCATTTGATTTAGAATTTGTTAATGAGTTAACGTGTTACTTAGTTCTGTGTTAAGATTGTTATCATTGTGCGTTTGGTTTAGAATTTGTTGGTGGATTAACGTGTTACTCAGGTCTGTGTTAAAATGTTTATCATTGTGCGTTTGGTTTATAATATGTTGGTGAGTTGACGTGTAACTCTATTCTGTGTTACAATTGCGCGCTTGTTTTAGAATTTTTTGGTGTGTTGACATCTTACCCAGCTAAGTGTTAAAATTCTTACGTTGTGTGTTTAGTTTATAACTTGTTAGTGAGTTGACGTGTTACTCAGTTACGTGTTAAAATTGTCGTAATTGTGCATTTGGTGTAGACGTGTTACTCAATTTTGTATAAAATTTGTTAGCATTTTGTGTTCTGTTTAGAATTTGTTAGTGAGTTTACGTATTACTCATTTGTGTGCAAAATGTTTTATCATTGGGCATGTGGCATATAATTTGTTAGCAATTTGATGTATTAAATCAGTTCTCTGTGTTAAAATTGTTGTCATTGTGTAAATTCAAAATTAAAATATTTTTTGAAACCGGAATATGTTTAAATAAACGTACCAAATATTTCATAGAAAATAGTAACGCTACTGAAGGCGATAACAATGCTATCAATTTCAGTCGAAAGGTGAACATTTGATTACCTAGAGAATGAACTATCTATACATGAAGATATTTCAAAAGGTGAAGACAGTAAAAATAAAAAAAGGAAACGGAAAATGATAAACGGAAAAGACAAGGAAGAAAACTTCTTCTGGATATACGCCAGTGTTTGGAAGGGTTGACGGTTAGACAGACAACCTGGCACGGAGAGTTATGAATGTTTACCCACGCTCCCAGCAGACGCACGTACAATCACGCGTACAGTACCACATATCTCTGTTGGCGATCCAAACCAGCCACCCACACATCCATCACAACGGCCAGCAGAAGGACAGAAGGACAGCGCTTTGTTTAGCCCGAGCTCAGTCCAAACTGTAAAACTATAAACCTTCCATGCAAACGAGGCTGTGAGATAGCATTTCAAAATGGATTTATATCTCTATCTAAAAAAATTTGAAATGTTATTATATTTTGGGTGTTTTTGGCCTGAGATTAGACGGATGAAGGTCATGTGATGTGGTAAAACACCGGATATACACATGACCAAATGAGACAGCACAGCACACAACATGAACAATTCAATTCAATTTATTTTGGCCATTAGACATACAGTTTTAGGCTTCGTCAGAATGCGTTGAAAGACATATACAGGGACATCATTTTATTTTTACTAACAATTTTAATATTAACCTGTCTATACCTTTAGAGAACAGGAAACACCGCTTGCTCCCCCCTCCAAGACTGGAGTTCGATGATACTGGCGTAAAACACAAATCACTCCACTAGGTATAGGAAGGAAGAAAAGTAGTTCATCCATTTACGTAAACTAGGAAATATCGCGATTTTGAGTTTGATAATTTTCATTAGGTTTTTCTTTAATCAAAGTACAGTACTGTATTAAGAATAAATGTTTTTACTCACGAAGTGAGTTATCCATGCGAACGTATTCATTATGCAGTGTATATTATACTGTCTACAGCATATTAGCGTACAATATAGAGAAAGAAGTTAAATTGAAAAATAATCATAATATGAATATTTAAACACAATTTTGAAAATGGTGGCCGTTCATTTCGATACAGGCTTCAGTTCTTTTGTGCATATTATCGCACTATAGACTATTGCATCTAATTCCAATTGCCAGTTTCGTCCTTCGTACTAATAACTCATGTTGAAATAATTCTGTACCTACTCTACGTACTGTGAATTCAATCTTCACTTCTGCCCGACCCGAAAATATAAAATTACTCAGACATGCTATCTACTGTCCGTCCAAGTGGTTATGCTGCAGGATTGTAGAAAGGGAGGAAATCACGTGACAGTTAATTACTTAAGAGGCCCTTTTATTTAAGTTAAATTAAACAGCTGTATAATATTACGTAAACTTGCAATTCCTAAGAGAAATTAATGTTTTCAGAAAAGAGCTAAGACAGCCCAGCTATTACAGAGGGGCGAGCAGAAGCAGGTGGGGGAAATCGGGATGCGACGTAGGCAAACGGACAGTACCTGTGCGAAAATATGATTCAATATTGAAAGCTCTTTCGTCACTGGAAAACGCGAACATATTTCTGGAACGTACTATGCTCAGTAACTCAGTACTGCTTACTATCTGCGGTCTTGGTTCTGTGTGGAGTTGGAATTTCCTTAGTAGAAGGGGTGGGAGTGAAGTACATTCAAAAACTCAGGTACAATAAAAATTGAAGTAAAAATAAAATGATTTCCCTGTACTACATTCGAAAAAAACACTAATAAAAGAAACAGTAAAATTTAAATAATACAATGAAAACATGAAATAATTTGAAACTTTTAAATTAAAGAAAACAGTTCACCCTTAATCTATTAATTGTAAATAATTGCAATTAAATGTATTTATTGAGTGAATGAATGAATGAAGCCACTGTGTCCCATGAAGGGCTAGGGCCTCCTACAGGAGGGGAAGCTCGATTGGTGTGGTTCACATGACGAGCTATTTCACGTGAACAATATTCACATTCACATTCACTATGTGAGATACACTAGAGTTTGTCAAATTTTAGTTCTATATGAGTTTGTTCACTATCTGTCTCCACTCGTTCCTGTTGCGGGCGATGGTTGACCAGTTCCCTCCCAGCTGCTGCTTGAATGTATCTGCCTTGTGTTCTCTTTCCTATGTACGGGTCCCACATGGTGGTTTATTAAAAACAATTTCATACAAGTTTGTGTGAAAAACTCACCAACAGAATAAAAGGGATTATGTAATAACCAATTGTAAAAATCTAGTTTTGAAGATATTGTTTGGTAATTTATAGTATTGACTGGGGACTGGGAACGAACATACAACACAATTAATTCTAACATTAAAAATAATTGAGATATAACTTCAAATTTGATTTAAGGAGAGGCTATGGTGAAATAATGCTGAAGAATTAAGAATTTTTTTTGTCAACAGTAATCTCACTAGAGGTTTTGATTTATCTAGAGAAAATCAAAACTCGAGTGGGATTTAATTGACTATTACACGATTAGAAGAAAGTATATAAAGATTAGAAATAACAAAGTACTCCAATACAATAAAATATTAATTGGCTTACGAAAATACAACTGTCTTCAAATGTATTATTGTACCATCTCAACATTACGTTAGATGGCAACAGTGTTTTATGATTATGTTTTCTTGTTATCAGTTCTGCCAACTATGGAGTCTTCATTGAACTCTGTGAACGGTTACTAGTCAAGAAGGCTTTGTTGATTCAGTTTCATTTTTATTAAAACATTTGCATTCCACTTCAATCATCCGGATCCCAGTAATCAACGTCACTTGACAGATGATTTTCAATAAATCTCAGTATTAAACAATCTCTGATACGTGACTATCCATAATATCATATAGCAGAAGCTATAACAAACATAACCTAAATAATATAAACACGTGTTAGAAAAGTTTTAATTAGGAAAGATGAAATAAACAAACGTTTTAATTAACGATGATGAAATAAAAAATAAACATGAATAATTAAAAAAAAAACAATTATTGAAAGTACAATTTTCAAATTTAAATGTTTTAGTGGTTGGTGGTTCAGTTGATGTTATATTGGACGTGTGCGTAAAAGAAGTGAACTCGTTGATGTACATGTTGTATCCCTCAACTTATTCAGGATTTCCGAATGGTGCTCTTCATATATGACCAGTGATCTTTATTAATTCTTGTTCTTGAATGCCAATGCGAGTCATATTTGAAAGTACTGTGCATCGACTGGAGTGGTTTGTAATTTCCTGTTTTTTGACGTCCAGACCAGTGTAATTTTAAATGTTGGCAAACAAAGAAACAAATGCTAGGGTAGTGATAAAAATAAACAAATGCTGGGATGCGATAAAATTAAACAAATGCTAGGGACGCGATAAAATTGTGCGATAAGCAGCCATGATTGGTTGAAAGACGTCCTTTCGTACCGTTTTATTGGTCAAAAGTAGTGTGACGTAGTAAAAGTGTAATAGTCATCGTAATTTATTATATTTGAGACTGTTTTAAATGATCTAGTCATATAATCAGATGTGGCCTAACATACGGTGAGAGAATGAGATGAGAGAAATGTTTTTTAATGCCGTTTTCTCGACTTAAAAAAACTTAAGGGGTTTGTTGAATAAAGGAAGCTCTTTGCACAACAGTTATTGTTAGATTGGTCTGAAACTTCTCACAGAGGTCAATTAAATATTGTTTAACAAAATTTACTTGTAATTAGTATTTGTATGAAATTAAAATATGCTGTAATGGTAAATTAATGAAATTAAAAAATTTATTGTGACTCTCTATTTAGACTGAGCTCAAAAAGCTAATTAATTTTCATTCCCATGAATAATTTCAATCTTTTGAGCAAATATGATCCAACAGTTTTGAAAACTTTGACACAAGAAGCCTTTTTAGTGACACCAATATAAAATATTTTTAAACATGTAATTTCATTAGCCCCTAATAGCACCAAATTTTGTACAAATGATAGTATTGAAGACCTGTTTATGTAATTTAGCTTTCAAAAATTTTGGATGGAAATTGTGGAAGTTTTAAAAATCATAATTATGTGTCCCCTTAAACGTAGGCCTATATTATGAAGGGTTTAACGAAGATACGGGGCAGCACTTTAGTAATAGATTCCCCATTATGTAAAGAGAAAACAGGTTATAACAACATGGGTCCGGAAATGCTTAATTTCTGAGCCCTTAGACTTGAAATATTCTCTTAGTGCACTCCACAAGAGATGGTATTCTTGATGTCCGCACTCTCAGCCTTGAATTTTATATTCTGGATTAAAATCATCTAATACACAAATCGACTAAAACAACTTTATGGATCCCAGCCGACAGAAGCCAACTTGGCTTCAGACATAAAAGCTCACGCACGCTTTTGTTCCGGAATAAACATTCTTGGCGCCCACCTGACAGACACTTTATAGAGGCCCAAATAATCATTCAAAATAGTTCCAAATGTGTCGTTTGAGAAGTCTCTTATATTAGCAATGTATCACCTAGTAGTCGACAGTCGAATTTCCCAGAATTCACATGTTTCGTATATTCTTCAGTACATTCAGTGATCGACCTACCCGTTTCTATGCTAAGCCAACTACTGTTGTCACGCCAGTAGAAGGCGGCTGAAGTACTTAGACGGGGCGGAGGGGAAACAGTCGCGCATGCGCACCGCGCTGTTCACTGCAATATTCCTGTTTCACAAACATCTACTGCACGTGTCTGTGAGTCTTTGCGACTTTGTGAAAATAATAGTGGGGTTTTTACTGTAGTGTTTTATTAGTTTCAACAAGACAATTGTTTTCAGTATACCACAAATCTTGTATTGCTTTAGTTATCCTTTGCTTTTCGTGTTAATAGTGTTGATAATAATATAGTTAATAGAATTTATGTTATTGCATATTGTTATTTAGGTTTATAGCAGTTTTTTGATTATAGTAAATATGCCGACAAAGAGGAAACAAGGATTGACAATCTATAGCGAAGAAAGGAATATTAATAGAAGTGCAAAATAATTCTGTGATGAAGAAAAAGAACAACAGTGCCTTTGCATTCCCCTTACGAAACCTACAGCAAAGGAGAAAAGTACTCTAATCTATCCACAAGAACAATACAGCGTATAAGAAATGAAATGAAAGACTGCACAGAAGAAAGTGCGTTGTCGACACCTGAGGGAGAAAAAAAATGTAAACGTCCAGACTTCGACGGGAGATTGACAAAAAAGATGTAATTGAGAATTTGTATTTGAAAAAGAAAGAGGGCCACCGGCGTAGCTGAGGAGGTAGCGCGTTTGCCTGCTGATCTGCAGTTGTGCTCGGGAGTGAGTTCGATTCCCGTTTGCGCTGACTACCTGATTGGGTTCTTTCCGAGGTTTTCCCAAGCGGTAGGCGAATGTCAGGTAATCTATGGCGAATCCTTGGTTTCATTTCGCCAAATACCATCTCGCCATCATCAATTCAATCGACACTGAAGAAGCTAGTAGTTATTACAGTGTCGTTAAATAACAAGTAAAAAAATAATACCAAGCTGCAACAAACGTCTACCCTTTTACAAGAGAAAACTGATTTGAAATGAAAGACAACATTAAGGCGAATACTGAAGAAAAAGGATTTCAGGTGGAAGAAGTGTGCAACAACAAAAAATTGAGGAAAACTCTGTAAATTAGAATACGTGAAGATATCTACAGCAAATAAGAAAGCTTAGGAAAGTGGAAAAACCGATTTTGTATCTGGACGAAATGCGGATAGATAGGCCTACTAATTTAACGTTTTCCAAGTGCTGGCAGGAAAAAATGTTACGGGAGTTTTGACTACCGTAAATATGTCCAGAACACTCATTGTTGTCCATCAGGATGGGGGCGGTGGGGCTAATGGCTTTGTTGAGAGATTCGAATTAATATACACGGCTGGAACATAAACAGACGATTATCATGGACAGATAATACTCCAGAAATTTTGAAAAATGTGATAATGATAGTCATAGCGACAGCACCGAAGATGCGGAATCTTTTATGTCTGACTCCGTTCCCGTGTAGCCAAGTAAGTGGACGAAGTTTTCAGGTCAGAGTGTAGCGTAAAGTTCCCCCGTCCCGCCTATCTACTCCCCGCGCCAACTCGTAGCGCGAAGACATCATAGTAAGTATGGATAATATATTATTTTACAGTGCATTGTAGTATACTTACTTAAAACGCAATGAAGTTAATATTAATTTTGGGACTATGAAGTGCCCTTCATATATGTAGTTCTGTAAAACTAGTTGGAAGCATATTGAATCAAATTTAAGTAACAGAATAAGCAAAATCACCGAAACTCTTTTATTAGAAAACAAACATGGTTTCCGAAAAGGACGCTCTTGTATTGATTGTACAATTTATTCTAACGCAACTTAAAGAATAGAGGAAAGAACATAATATTACAATTTTCTTTGCATTCGTTGACTATGAAAAAGTTTTCGACGGTTTGGTGCCAATTCATCCAGGGAATTTTCGCCCAGGAGCAGTTTCATCCTCGGAACAGTCGTCCATTGGATAATTTGTCCAAAATTATTAATCCAAAAGAAAGTTCAACCAAAGAAAATTGTCCCAAATGTATAATTTTATTTTTTTATGCATTATATTTATGTATTACATTTTTAATTTCGTAGTTCTGTCAAACACCATAATTTACATTGCCATATTATGACCACAAACATGCAGATATCCAATAATATTACCATCATCTTTGTAATCATCATACTGAGATGCAATATTCTGCAGCCTAGCATTCAGGTTCTGGTACTTCTTTGTGGTTCTCTGATTCAACGTCCAACATCTAACTCCCGGGCCATCGTGTCAACATCTGATTGTTCCTTCTGTATGTGGTGTATCAGCTTGTATAATGATGGATGCTTTCTAGCTGCAATGCTTGCCAACCTGATGTGCAAGGCTTTGGTGTTGTTATTCGTACGAGGCTCGTTGTTTCTAGCTGCTTGAAACTGGTTCCATAACACTGGCTGACACTTACTTACTTACTCACTGGCTTTTAAGGAACCCGGAGGTTCATTGCCGCCCTCACATAAGCCCGCCATTGGTCCCTATCCTGAGCAAGATTAATCCATTCTCTATCATCATATCCCACCTCCCTCAAATCCATTTTAATATAATCTTCCCATCTACGTCTCGGCCTCCCTAAAGGTTTTTTTCCCTCCGGCCTCCCAACTAACACACTATATGCATTTCTGGATTCGCCCATACGTGCTACATGTCCAGCCCATCTCAAACGTCTGGATTTAATGTTCCTAATTATGTCAGGTGAAGAATACAATGCGTGCAGTTCTGTGTTGTGTAACTTTCTCCATTATCCTGTAACTTCATCCCTCTTAGCCCCAAATATTTTCCTAAGCACCTTATTCTCAAACACCCTTAACCTATGTTCCTCTCTCAAAGTGAGAGTCCAAGTTTCACAACCATAAAGAACAACCGGTAATATAACTGTTTTATAAATTCTAACTTTCAGATTTTTCGACAGCAGACTGGATGATAAAAGCTTCTGAACCGAATAATAACAGGCTTTTCCCATATTTATCCTGCGTTTAATTTTCTCCCGAATATCACTTATATTTGTTACTGTTGCTCCAAGATATTTGAACTTCTCCACCTCTTCAAAAGATAAATTTCCAATTGTTATATTTCCATTTCGTACAATATTCTCTTCACGAGACATAATCATATACTTTGTCTTTTCGGAATTTACTTCCAAACCTATGTCTTTACTTGCTTCCAGTAAAATTCCCGTGTTTTCCCTAATCGTTTGTGGATTTTCTCCTAACATATTCACGTCAACCGCATAGACAAGCAGCTGATGTAACCCGTTCAATTCCAAACCCTCTCTGATATCCTGGACTTTTCTAAAGGCATACTCTAGAGCAAAGTTAAAAAGTAAAGGTGATAGTGCATCTCCTTGCTTTATAACACTGGGTGATATCAGGCTTTAACTGCAGGACGACGATCTCTTGCTCCAGCACCAATATATGAAAGTATTTAGCAAAATCTGTCATTTTTCTGGGGATAGTTGGAAACAAAGCATCAAAATTTGGCGAAATTTCTTCTACAGGCACGAAGGCCAAACTAAGTAGCTCACCGAATTTTTGTCTTATTGTATTATCATCCTCATCGTGGTATGCAGCCTGAAGCTCCATTTCTTGGATTTTTCTTCAAGCACTTTGTTTTAGATGGAAAAAACAAAGAGGAATTGTGACAGAAGGAAATACACTCTCAACTTCTTGGATAATACTCATTTCAAAGTCAGATACTATTACAGATGGCTCTGGTCTATCCCATCCATAATTTAAGCATTGTATACAAAATAGAAATATTATCCTATTACCATGGATATGGATATGGGAATATTGTTGGATGAATGTTCCTAGGGTGAGGGTAAGAATGGAATATGTTGGGCGAATTATCTTTGGATTAATATTCTTGGACGAATTTTCTTGGGTGAAATATTTTGGGTGAATTGTCCCTTGTGTGAAATATTCATGGATTAAAATGACCGGACCCCGCTTTCTACAGAGTAAATCGTAATATAGTTTGGATTATAATGATCTGTCGTTTAAGTTTATAATCTATTAGCCAATAGCCCGCCACTGTCCTCAAGAAGCGCATCTCTGCTGCTTCATGTCTTTCCTGTTGACGGTTAGTCAACGTCTAGCATTCAGATCCATACAGAAGTGTAGGCACTGCCATGATCTTGTATAATCTCAATAACGTTTCTCTTCTTACTTCTCCAGCTAACGTTCTTTTAATTGTGCCACATATTTGTTGAAATCGTAGACGCCTGGACATAGCCCACTCTTGGTTTAGTGCCGAATGACATCGTGATGGTGCGATGTGTATTCAACGGTCGTCGATAGCAACGGGCTGGCTCATGGATTCCAAGGAGTGGTTTCCTCTGAGTAAGGGTCGCGCGTCGACTTCGATCAAGTACACACGTTAAGGAGAAATATCCCGTTCGACTCCACACGGCATAATTTTTAATTTTTAACGATTTCAGAATTGACATTTGATATTAATTTTTATATTATACAGATAAATATAAACTACAGATGGAATATAATGAATTACAAATAAATACAAGATGAGATAAAATACAAAATAAAAACAAAATAAAGCAATAATACGTAGACCTATAGGCTAAGAAAAAAATATGGAATAAAATAATGTTTAATAAATTTGAGGACTGAATGAGCAGCGCCCGTGTTCGATCGGAGTTCGGAAACTACTCGTATTCCTAATTACACTTACATTACTATATCACATTACAGTTTATGTACAGATCCAGAAACAAAATTCTGGCCACCTGAATTTTCCAAGTTCCAGTTATAATATACTGGTAAAATACGAAGTCAACACTGAGCATGCGTAGTACGTTATACTGCATCTGGAACTTGGGAAAAATTCAGGTGGCCCAAATTTTGTTTCTGGGTTTGTACACATAATCTGATATTTTAGAACAATAATTGAGTACGCTATAAAAAAAACTTCTTGAAGTTGCCTAAGATGATTTGATACTATATAATAATTTTGAAACTAAATTAGATTAAATATTCGTTCGTTCGTTCATTCATTCATTCATTCATTCATTCATTCATTGTTTTACCCTATGGATATGGCATAAGATGTTTTCATATCAGTAATTCGGAAGATCACAAGAAGATGACGAACCTAAAACTGGAAAGGAAGATATGATGTAGTAATAACTTATTTATTTACTTTTTTATTTATTTACTTATTTATTTATTTACTTATTTATTTATTTAATTATTTACTTATTTAACTTACTTACTTATTTAGTTCCTTACTTATTTACTTACTTATTTATTTATTTATTTACTTATTTATTTATTTACTTATTTATATGCTTATTAATTTATTTATTTACTTATTTATTTATTTATTTATTTAATTATTTACTTATTTAGTTAGTTACTTATTTACTTACACACTTATTTACTTCCTTACTTACTTATTTACTTATTTATTTACTTATTTATTTAATTATTTATTTATTTATTTAGTCATTCATTCATTTATTTATTTACTTATTTCTTACTTGTTTATTTACTTATTTATCTACTTATTTCTTTCCTTATTTATTTATTTATTTATTTATTTATTTATTTATTTAATCATGCAATCATTTATTCATTTATTTACTTACTTATTTATTTACTTATTAATTTACTTATTTATTTATTTACTTACTTATTTACTTACTTATTTATTTACTTACTTACTTATTTATTTATTTATTCATTCATTCATTCATTCATTCATTCATTCATTCATTCATTCATTCATTCACTTATTTATTTAATCATTCAATCATTCATTCACTTATTTATTTATTTATTTACATACTTATTTACTTATTTATTTACTTACTTACTTATTTACTTATTTACTTATTTATTTACTTATTTATTTACTTACTTACTTATTTACTTATTTACTTATTTATTTACTTACTTATTTATTTATTTATTTATTTATTTATTTATTTATTTATTTACTTATTTATTCATTTAATGTGCTCTACAACAGCCAGGGGCCAATAACAGTTCAGCACATGACAATATCATTACAAGAACATTAATAATGATAGAAATTGCAATAAAAGTAATAGGAATAATTATTATAATAATAATGGCAATTTAAAATATGACAACTGAAAATGAAAGTTGGAATCTTATAAATGAATATAATACAAATGATAAAAAAAGATAACAAGGATTATAATACAATACATATCTAAACAAAAGACATAAATTAATAACAACTGACATAATACACCAAAGGTGTATACTACACATTAAATGGAGCCAAGTTCAATCCGTGCAATTTAGCATATTTTATACATCTTCTGACCGGAGGAAGAGATTTATAATTTCTATTGTAAAAATGTTTATGAAATCTTAAACCCTTAGCAGGAATACGAAGACTCATATTGCTTAAGGTATGTATTAACGTTTTGGAGCAAAATCTACATTTTTTAACCAACCTTTGTAAGATATTTATCAGACAACATATGAAAGTAGACTAACATAACCATATATCAGAAACTTCAATTTCACTTTTTGATTCCTTAAAAAAAATAATTAATTAAAAATTATTCTATTTCTTCAAAATGCCATATATTTTCTAAAAATTGCTCAATTTTGAAATTTCTTTCACTGAGTTATTGCTGTTTATGCATACAATGCTCTGTACTAGGATTTTGCAGCTAACATTATTACAAAGAAAATTTTAGTCATAAAAACGCCATTTCAAACGTTAGTACATACCTTAAGGATTCACAATTAATATCACCCTTAATGACTTTACAAAAAATAAATAATCAAGATCTTGACGCATGACAAATCAGCTACAGCAATTAAAATATTTGTAGTTAATCTCATATTTATAATCATCGGAATTGGGTAAAAATCTCTCTAAGAACACAAGGAAATATATTTTTTTAATATTCTCCAATTTAGCCGAGTCAGTGGTAGAATGGAGTTCCATACTACAGATGCATATTCAAGCTTGGATCTAACCAATGTATAGTATAAATTAATAGACACATAGCAGCAGAAAAATAATAAGTTATAGATCTAATTAGACCAAGCATTCTTAATGAAAGGGAATAAATATATTACACATGATCATGAAAATATGATTTAGAATCAAGTAAGACACCAAGATTTCTAATACAATCTTTCCTAGTAGTAATAATAATAATAATAATAATAATAATAATAATAATAATAATAATAATAATAAGGTACACACCTGTGCATTAACACCTGTGGCCGCAAAACCTGGTTGCCCGGGTTCTATTCCCAGTCGGGGCAAGTTACCTGATTGAGATTTTTCCTGGGTTTTCCCTCAACCCATTACGAGAAAATGCTGGGTAACTATCGGTGCTGGACCCCGGACTCATTTCACCGGCATTATCACATTCATCTCATTCAGACACTAAATAACCTATGATGTTGATAAAGCGTCGTAAAATAACCTTACTTACTTACTGGCTTTTAAGGAACCCGGAGGTTCATTGCCGCCCTCACATAAGCCCGCCATTGGTCCCTATCCTGAGCAATATTAATCCAGTCTCTACCATCGTATCCCACCTCCCTCAAATCCATTTTAATATTATCTTCCCATCTACGTCTCGGCCTCCCCAAAGGTCTTTTTCCCTCCGGTCTCCCAACTAAAACTCTATATGCATTTCTGGATTCGCCCCTACGTGCTACAGGCATTGCCCATCTCAAACGTCTGGATTTATTGTTCCTAATTATGTCAGGTAAAGAATACAATGTGTGCAGTTCTGCGTTGTGTAACTTTCTCCATTCTCCTGCAACTTCATCCCTCTTAGCCCCAAATATTTTCCTAATAACCTTATTCTCAAAAACCCTTAATCTCTGTTCCTCTCTCAAAATGAGAGTCCAAGTTTCACAGCCATACAGAACAACCGGTAATATAATTGTTTTATAAATTCTTTCAGATTTTTTGACAGCAGACCGAATAATAACAGGCATTTCCCATATTTATTCTGTGTTTAATTTCCTCCCGAGTATCATTTGTATTTGTTATGTTGCTCCCAGGTATTTGAATTTTTCCACCTCTTCGAAGGATAAATCTCCAATTTTTATATTTCCATTTCGTACAATATTCTGGTCACGAGACATAATCATATACTTAGTCTTTTCGGGATTTAGCTACTTTCAACCCTATCGTTTTACTTGCTTCAATCAGAATTTCCGCGTTTTCCCTAATTGTTTGTAGATTTTCTCTTAACATATTCACGTCATCCGCATAGACAAGCAGCTGATGTAACCTGTTCAATTCCAAACCCTCTCTGTTATCCTGGACTTTCCTAATGGCATACTCTAGATCGAAGTTAAAAAGTAAAGGTGATAGTGCATCTCCTTGCTTTAGCCCGCAGTGAATTGGAAAAGCATCAGATAGAAACTGGCCTATACGGACTCTGCTGTAAGTTTCACTGAGAAACATTTTAATTAATCGAACTAGTTTCTTGGGAATACCAAATTCAATAAGAATATCATATAAAACTTCTCTGTTTACCGAGTCATACGCCTTAACAGCAAGGTCCACACCTGTGGAGTAAAGGTTAGCGCGTCTGGCCGCGAAACCAGGTGGCCCGGGTTTGATTTCCGGTCGGGGCAAGTTACCTGGTTGAGGTTTTTCCTCAAATCATAATGAGCAAATGCTGGGTAACTTTCGGTGCTGGACCCCGGACTCATTTCACCTTCATCTCATTCAGACGCTAAATAACCTATGATGTTGATAGAGCGTCGTAAAATAACCTACTAAAATAAAATAAAAAATAACAACAACAACAAAATCGTTACATTTCTATTTAATTACCCATAACTTAATCGAAATATCTGAGGACACAGATTGGAATTCCAGATCTTGATCCCGCAAGAACTGTGTATGACCTTGTCTTGCATCAGTTCTGTTTTATCTGAAGACACTTAGGACGGTAGGAGCCAAAGAACTCTATCTTTTTCGTGGATGGCGGAGGTAAATAAATTAAATGATATTTGTGGGTAGTAAGGGACAGTAGATTAACCGACATCCGGCGCACTCGACGCCGGTGAATCAGGTAGCAGCGCTTCGATAACATATTCCCGAGGAAGACCCGCTGGATTTATTCATTCCCAACACATCGCCGACAGCCGTACGCATCTTGCGTGCAATACACGGGGTGTAACAGACAAAAATATGGACTATATCTTGAGAAAGGGGGAGATGACATCTAAGGGCGATACGTAGTTAATGATAATGCATTCACAGAGTCGGGTGGAACTCCGTGTTGCTTAACAATGCGTTATATGGTTTGAAGCCCGCTCTCTGGTGCAGAGACAAGGGTTCTTCCGAAACTTGGGATTTATGTGGTGACGTCTGAGTAGATAAGCGGTGGATGTCACCTGGATACCAACTCTTTCCCATTTGCGGGTTGCAATACAGATATTGAACTTTTTTATGTGTGTCCTTTAAACAACAGTCATTCTCGGTAGCTGAGTAAAATGTCTGTATTATATCTGGGACTCTCAGATCGAAATCTAGCCGAGAACGATACGTTTTCAAATTGCAAATGAATTATTGTTTGGCGAAAAAAAATTATTTGCCTCGCTAGAACTAAAGGAATACGTTGGAATGTAACATTCTTTATTATTATTATTATTGTTATTATTATTATTATTATTATTATTATTATTATTATTATTATTACATTTGAGTCGTATAAATGCAAACCCGACATCTTTGTTAATTTGTCACGAAATGAAAAAAATGATTTACTAACAAACTATGTTCCATAAAATGTCTAAACTGTACTAACCGTTTAAAGACAGAATTAAAACCATAATTATTCCTTTAAATGTCAAAAAATATTAGTTGTTTTCTATAAATGTGACAAGATAATAGGGAAATGTCTGAGTTTGCTTTTTAATGATATCTTAACTTTATATAATGTCCATTATAGCATTATTTTACAGCTGCTACTAACAAAACTGCATGAATATGACACTATATTTATTTGTAGTATATATGTCTAGTTGAAGCAAGTAAAGCTATAGGGTTGGAAGTAAATCCCGAAAAGACTAAGTATATGATTATGTCTCGTGACCAGAATATTGTACGAAATGGAACTATAAAAATTGGAGATTTATCCTTCGAAGAGGTGGAAAAATTCAAATATCTTGGAGCAACAGTAACAAATATAAATGACACTCTGGAGGAAATTAAACGCAGAATAAATATGGGAAATGCCTGTTATTATTCGGTTGAGAAGCTTTTGTCATCTAGTTTTCTGTCAAAAGTCTGAAAGTTAGAATTTATAAAACAGTTATATTACCGGTTGTTCTGTATGGTTGTGAAACTTGGACTCTTACTTTACGAGAGGAACAGAGATTAAGAGTGTTTGAGAATAAGGTTCTTAGGAAAATATTTGGGGCTAAGAGGGATGAAGTTACAGGATAATGGAGAAAGTTACACGACACAGAACTGCACGCATTGTATTCTTCACCAGACATAATTAGGAACATTAAATCCAGACGTTTGAGATGGGCAGGGCATGTAGCACGTATGGGCGAATCCAGAAATGCATATAGAGTGTTAGTTGCGAGGCCGGAGGGAAAAAGACCTTTGTGGAGGCCGAGACCCAGATGGGAGGATAATATTAAAATGGTTTTGAGGGAGATGGGATATGATGATAAAGAGTGGATTAATCTAGCACAGGATAGGGACCGCTGGCGGGCTTATGTGAGGGCGGCAATGAACCTTCAGGTTCCTTTAAAGCCATTTGTAAGTAAGTGAGTAAGTCTCTGGAAATATCTCGATTCTAGAGCACTATTTTATCACGATATATTTAAAATTGGTTGCAGTAATTAAGAGTTGAGTGCAGAAGTCTGTGTACTACTTTTATTAGTATTCATATTTTTGTTACTTTTGTTGCTATTACAATTGTCTAGTATTAACTTCTTTCATTACGAAAATGTAATATTTTGCTAAAGCACGTATATTTGTAAACAAAATAAGTTACTATCGAAAGACATGAGTCTCTTATGTGGTGGCTAGTAAAGCCGAGGAACAGAAATGGAAAACCTATTACTTTCACCGTCGCTATAGCAAGGCAAAGAAGTTCTGTTAAATATTAACGTTAATGGCCGTGACTAGAATCAGGGTCGGCCCCACGCGAGCAGCGACAACGACCCTCGACGGCCACTTCCGAAGTTAAGTAGCTAAAGTAAAAGAAAAAAATGCTTAAAAGACTTCAGTATCCTCACTCTGTATGTAAAGGAAGAGAGGAAAGAGTTGAAAAGTCCCAAATAACTTGATCGTCGCTTTCATTACTACAACTTCTTAACGCATGAACTGTTTTAAAAGTCCCTCATGTGCGCTCTTTGCAACCCTTCGTTGACTTTTATACCTCTAGTTTCAAGAACGCGGGGCTTAACGTGGTTCTGTCAACTGTACGCACAAGTATGTTCTTCACTTGTTTGGGGCACCAAAGAATCGTTTGAATTACAAGGTAGTGCAATTTGAAGAATAATTTTGGAATTAATATTTTGACATGGAATGAACACAGATTTTGTAGCAAATCCTCCATTTTTACGACACTGTTAGAACGCCGAAAAGCTACAACAAAACTTCAAATTATATTCTTTTTTTATATTTGACTAGTTGTTAGCTAAGGAAAACATCAACTTTAATTTCAGGAGGGAACAAATGCATGATATATACATCTCGACTACACAACTTTTAACACTATATCACTTCCTATGGTGATTACCAGAGCTTGGAACTTTGTACCGATCGCTTATGCAAAGTACATCCAGTCAGGTGCGACGTCATCAAAGCACAGACTCATAGAAATAGGAAGTACAGTACACTTAAATCCTAAGTTATCATTACCGTTATAACCATATTTTTGTTTTGTTCTACTTTGTTTTTCGGCAACCTGTAAATTCAGGAGATTGTTTTTATAAATAAACTATTGTATATGCAGTGGCATCATTTTTATTCTTACTTCAATTTTTATTGTACTGGAGTTTTTAATGTACCTCACTTCCACTCCTTCTACTAGTAAACAGAACCAAGGCCGCGTATGCGGTGAAAGTGCCTTAAGATGATACTAAACAGTACTGAGTTAGTGAGTATAGTACGTTCCATATTCGCGTTTTTCAGTGACGAAACAGTTTTCAATATTGAATCATATTTTCGTACAGGTACTGTCGTCCGTTTGCCTACGTCTCATTCCGATTTTCCCCACCTACTTCTGCTCGCCCCTCTGTAAAGGCTAATGGCTGGGCTGTCTTAGCTCTTTTCTGAAAACATTAATTTCTGTTAGTCATTGGGCGTCTACGTAATATTATACAACTGATTAAAATAACTTAAATAAAAAATCCTTCTTCCTTTCTACGACCCTGCGACATAACTACTTGGATGGAAAGTAGATAGCATGTCTAAGTAATTTTATCTTTTCAGATCGGGCAGAAGTGAAGATTGAATTTACAGTACGTCAGGTAATCTTTTATAGATTAAGTACAGAATTATTTCCACATGAGTCACTAGTACGAAGGACGAAACTGGTAATTGGAATTAGGTGCAATAGTCTATAGTGCATAATATGCACAAAAGAACTGAAGCCTGTATCGAAATGAACGGCCACCATTTTCAAAAATGTGTTTAAATATCCATATTATGATTATTTTTCAATTTAACTTCATCCTGTAAATTGTACGCTAATGTGCTGTAGACAGTATAATATACATTGCATAATGAATATGTCCGAATGGATAGCTCAGTTCATGAGTAAAAACACTTATTGTTAATACAGTAGGGCCTACTGTATTTTGATTAAACAAAAACTTAATGAAAATTATCAAACTCAAAATCGCGATAATTCCTAGTTTACGTAAATGGATGAATTACTTTTCTTCCCTCCTATACCTAGTAAAGTGATTTGTTTTGTATTTTACGGCAGTGTCATCGAACTCCAGTCGTGGAAAGGGGTAGAAAAATGTATAGCTAGGTTAATATTAGTAAAAATAAAATGATGTCTCTGTATAAATAGTAATAATATCAAAAATGATACGCACTAATGTAAAATTTCATGAGACTCAATTTTTAAATTTTGGTTTCACTGTCATGTAGGATACAGAATTGTCTAGAGCAAAACAGGGTGTACTGTAAAAATACCATTATTTTATCTGATATATTAAATCCTTTTACAATACTTGAATTAGTACAGTTTTTAAGCCGATTTTTAACAACATTATTGCGGTGAAGTAATTGATTGACCCTCTCCATTTCGATAAAACACGGCTGTAAAACTTAAGATGCGTTGAGGAAAACATCTTACAACCAAATACGAGTGCGGGAAGATCTTAAAGAACGTATGCCATTGTGTTACCATTAAGACATTTTTTTGTCCTCGTTGGCGCCGAATTAGTGAGTTTTGAGGGTTCGTTTCAGGGGTTGTTACGCATTAATGAATGAGATACGAAACGACTTCCCCTGCCGTTAATGCATTATCTTGTCTTCCTTATTTACCATCAAGTTAATGGTGTAGGTGTCATGGGACATTTCTTCTGTCGCGCTGGTATCGTTCTGTCTTCATGCAAGAGCGATATTTTTTTTCAGTATCATTTTATACTCAATCACTTCTCCTCTGTTACCCTACTGCGTCTCCCCTCCTGTCTCAATTGCTATTAGGAAGCTCGGCAGAGTAAGTGGCGTAGTACAGAAGCTCCTAGTTACTCTAAATCTTGTTTCATTGCAACTGTTAATCACTGTTCATGAAAGTTGGGCCGTAAACGGTGTTTCTAAAGCCAATAATTGCATTTTCGTTTCTTATTTTCTCCCTTCCTCTCATTTTAATTTCTTGCCCAACTATTTACTTCTGCTTTCACTTCTTTTCTTTGTCCTATGTTTGTTTCTGCGCTTTCAGTTCTGTTTACATTATGTATTCTTAACTTCTTCTGACCAGCTATTTTCTTGTTCTTCTCTTCCTCCATGCCATTCATACTCCTTGCTTACTTTTATTATGTGTTCTAATATGAATTCCATACTTCTAACTTACTACCACAGACAAGTGCAGCTCTTAAACATGGTGCTAGTTTCGGCCCAAGAATTTATAATAAAATTACAACCCATTTTCCAAATTTGAAATATTTTAAAAATTAATCTTAAAAAAAAATTATAAAATTATTCATGATTATATAATACTAACAAATGTGTGTATTTTTTTACTTCTTTATTTCTGTCGACTATATTCATGTTTTTATTGAATATCACTGGCTTCTGCCGGATTGTCAATTTATATTAAATGTGTATTTTTGTCTCTTTTTCCCTTTCTTCTTTATTCTTGCTCTTGTGTTGTATTTATTGGTTTGAATTAAGTTAATTACCGTATTTAGTAAACTGTCCTTGTAAATTTTATGTTATATTATTGGCTAAAACCACACCGTACACCAGCCTGGCTCTTATGGTAGTGACTAGAAACATTTTTATTTGATAAATTTAATTTGTATTCACTTTGCTAGCTAGCTTAATAAATAAATAAATAAATAAATAAATAAATAAATAAATAAATAAATAAATAAATAAATAAATAAATAAATAAATAAATAAGTAAGTAACTAAGTAAGTAAGTAAGTAAGTGAGTGAGTGAGTGAGTGAGTGAGTGAGTGAGTGAGTGAGTGAGTGAGTGAGTGAGTGAGTGAATGAATGAATGAATGAATGAATGAATGAATGAATAAATGAATAAATGAATAAATGAATAAATGAATAAATAAATAAATAAATAAATAAATAAATAAATAAATAAATAAATAAATAAATCATAAACAATTTATGATTTATTTCTATACTCATCATATTTCATTTATTCCCCGCTTTTATTTCACATTCCTTATTTTCATTACTTTTTCTGAACATAATAATTGTGAGCTTTCTATCCAAAACTCACTAGTCTATCTCCAAAGACCTGTTTTTAGAGGAAACGCGAATTTATGCTGCCATCGCTACAAGCAAGTATCAAATAGGAATTTATAAAGTAAAAAGTAAATCCATGGTGCTACAGCCAGGAAGGGCTAAGACCGACCAAATAGGAATTTATACTTACATTATTTTTCATGTAATTCTGCTCCTCTCACTGAATTTCTGTTGCGGTCCTGTGGATGTAGTGTTTCATGGATAGAAAATAGCTCATTTTTGCTCTGGACTTAGTTATGGAAAAAATTGCATTCCTTTCATTGAGAATTCACAGGGATTTAGTATTATTTTGCATAAAATAATGTTACCAGTGGTCTACTGCGGTCTTTACTTCCGATATGTGAATCGATTTATATAAAAGTTGATAAAATATTGTGGAAATCCTTTCTGATTTCTTTAGTCTGCCTTCAGATGTCACTCTCGTTGTCAAGGTGCCACTGCCATGCCGGTCCCTAACAGAGAATGTGATATTCCTTACAAAACATAAATTTGCATTGGCACGCCTGATTACTTGTTTGTGGTAGAAGACGACCTGTCACCGCGATTTCTTGGGAGTGGTCAGTGTACAAGTGTCAGTTTTAACAGGTTCTCGAGTCCCAGTATCGGTGTGATGCACAGGAATGGGCCCCCAATTGCGTATTCCCAATATAACAATCCATAATCCATTATTCGTATCGTGTATGGATGTTAGCAGAGGTAGCTGGGGGGGGGCAATGACTTACAGGCGGCGCTCGACGGTGGCCGTGGGGTGGGAGTGGGTGCCGGGGGTAATGAGTACCACATACATGAAGATCACGTCACACCCCCTATATACCCACCACCACCATGATGACGATGATGCGCGCCACGCCATGTTTTAAACATAACTCTGCCACCATGCGTAACAGTGGCGACAAGTCACTCCTGCATAGAAAAACGAGCTAAGTCTTCTGGCAGTCAGATATTCGCTGTGACATTGATCATTCTTTACTGTCCTTTACGTGTCGGAATTGTCATAATTTACAGGCAGTAGAATGCAGGAATTATATTCTGTAAAATTTCGAAATTCCCTTCACTAAATTCAAGTTTAAATATTTTTTAACAGTGCTTTCATCAATGATATTCAAAAGTGTCCTACAAATACGGGTAATATTTTATCTGTGCATAAATACTTCATTGTTAAGGATATTTGATTAAAATGTGTCCAGGAAACGTAACTAAAATGAACATTCAGGCTTGTTTGATACTCTCTTCATGAATTCAAGATAATGTCTGGTTAAAATGTATTTTACAAACATACTGTACATAATATGAAAATTCAGGCTTGTTTATTAACACTTCCTGAAAACTGGATAATGTTTGGTTAAAATGTTTCTTGGAAACCTAGGCAATATTAAAATTCAGGCTTGTTTATTAGCTCTTCATGAATACTGGATAATGTTTGGTTAAAATGTTTCTTGGGAATTTATGAAATTTGAAAATTCAGGCTTGTTTATTAACTTTCATGAATACTGGATAATGTTCGGTTAAAATGTTTCTTGGAAACTTAGGAAATATGAAAATTCAGGCTTGTTTATTAACTCTTCACGAATACTGGATAATGTTTGGTTAAAATGTTTCTTGGAAACTTTGCAAATATGAAAATTCCGGCTTGTTTATTAGCTCTTCATTAATACTGGATAATGTTTGGTTAAAATGTTTCTTGGAAACTTAGGAAATATGAAAATTCAGGCTTGTTTATTAACTCTTCATGAATACTGGATAATGTTTCGTTAAAATGTTTCTTGGAAACTTAGGATATATGAAAATTCAGGCTTGTTCATATAACTCTTCATGAATACTGGATAATGTTTGGTTAAAATGTTTCTTGGAAACTTAGGAAATATTAATATTCCGGCTTGTTTATTAACATTTCATGAATACTGGATAATGTTTCGTTAAAATGTTTCTTGGAAACTTAGGATATATGAAAATTCAGGCTTGTTCATATAACTCTTCATGAATACTGGATAATGTTTGGTTAAAATGTTTCTTGGAAACTTAGGAAATACGAATATTCCGGCTTGTTTATTAACACTTCATGAATACTGGATAATGTTTTGTTAATATGTTTCATGGAAACTAATGAAATATGAAAATTCAGGCTTGTTTATTAACACTTAATGAATAATGGATAATGTTTGGTTAAAATGTTTGTTGGAAACTTAGGAAATGTGAAAATTCAGGCTTGTTTATTAACTTTTCACGAATACTGGATAATGTTTGGTTAATATGTTTCTTGGAAACTTAGGAAATATCAAAATTCAGGCTCGTTTATTAACACTTCATCAATACTGGATAATGTTTGGTTAAAATGTTTCTTGGGAACTTAGGAAATATCAAAATTCAGGCTTGTTTATTAACACTTCATGAATACTGGAAATGTTTGGTTAAAATGTTTCTTGGAAACTTAGGAAATATGAAAATTCAGGCTTGTTTATTAACACTTCATGAATACTGGATAATGTTTGGTTAATATGTTTCTTGGAAACTTAGGAAATATGAAAATTCAGGCTTGTTCATTAACACTTCATGAATACTGGATAATGTTTGGTTAATATGTTTCTTGGAAACTTAGGAAATATTAAAATTCAGGCTTGTTTATTAACACTTTATGAATGGTTAATATGTTTCTTGGAAACTTAGGAAATATTAGAATTCAGGCTTATTTATTAACACTTCATGAATACTGGATAATGTTTGGTTAATATGTTTCTTGGAAACTTAGGAAATATAAAATTCAGGCTTGTTTATTAACACTTCATGAATACTGGATAATGTTTGGTTAATATCTTTCTTGGAAACTTAGGAAGTATGAAAATTCAGGCTTGTTCATTAACGCTTCATGAATACTGGATAATGTTTGGTTGAAATGTTTCTTGGAAACTTAGGAAATATGAAAATTCAAGCTTGTTCATTAACGCTTCATGAATACTGGATAATGCTTGGTTGAAATGTTTCTTGGAAACTTAGGAAATATGAAAATTCAGGCTTGTTCATTAACGCTTCATGAATACTGGATAATGTTTGGTTAAAATGTTTCTTGGAATCTTAGGAAATATGAAAATTCTGGCTTGTTCATTAACTTTTCATGAATACTGGATAATGTTTGGTTATAATGTTTCTTGGAAACTTAGGAAATTTGAAAATTCAGGCGTATCTATTACGCTCTTTATGAATGTCACGTTAAAGTGTATCTTTGAACCCTATGAAATACGAAAGAGTAGGTATATTTATTAAGATCATTATACATTATGAATACAAGGTAATGTTTGGTTAAAATATACCTTGGAAACCTACGAAGTCCGAAAATTAAGTTTTTTTTATTAGGCTCTTCATGAATAAATGGTGATGTTTGGTAAAAATGTACATTGGAAACCAACGAAGTGTGAAAGTTCAGGTTTGTTTATTACGATTTTCATGAACACTGGGTAATGTTCCTATTAAAAAGCAAGTTATCTTTTAAAACTGCGAAATACGATAATTCAGGCGTATTTTTTCGCTCTTCATGGGTAATATTTTCGTCTTAATATATGGTAGTCACACCCCACATAGCCAATCGCATTACTTTTTTATTATTTTTTTTTCAATCAAAATACTTCTTGGTACAGGTTGTTGACCTAGAACAGAGGTCGTCAGCACTCGCTGAAATGTGCAAAGTGTACGCGGTGCCGTCCCGTGTGCATCGTCGTGCAGCAGGGAGAGATAGAGAGCATACCCGCTAGCAGCTACGGAATGAACCATAGTGCACTGCGTTTTGCGTGGGGAAGAGAGGCTAGCCCCAGCGTGCTCTGTGCTGACGACCCCAGACCTAGAATGTCATTGTTGGATTAATGCAAGATACTTTTATTTGAAAATACGTTAGAATTTTGTTTAATACCTATAAGTGTATATATATATATATATATATATATATATATATATATATATATATATACTGGATGAACCGTAAGTAATGCAATTAATTTTAGGGGTTATTCTTTTAGATATTTGAAACAAAAATGTTTAATACAATTGTTCTAAATAGAACATTTCATAACTTGTTTTTGGAAGGCCATTGATTTAGGGGGGAGTCGGGTAGTATCGGACATCGGGTAATATCGGACAAGTCCACACCTGTGGAGTAACGGTCAGCGCGTGTGGCTGCGAAACCAAGTGGCCCGGGTTCGAATCCCGGTCGGGGCAAGTCATCTGGTTGAGGTTTTTCCGGGGTTTTCCCTCAACCCAATACGAGCAAATGCTGGGTAACTTTCGGTGCTGGACCCCGGACTCATTTCACCGGCATTATCACCTTCATTTCATTCAGACGCTAAATAACCTAGATGTTGATACAGCGTCTTAAAATAACCCAATAGAAACAATATCGGACAGTGCGTTTCTTTCATCTACCACCATATGGTAGTACCTGAATGACATGGTTACGTTTCTCTATGCGACATCACAGAAACGTAACCATGTCAATCAGGTACTATCATCGTGTGGTAGATAAAAGAAACTCACTGTCCGATATTACCCGATGTCCGATACTACCCGACTCTCCCCTAATGCTCAATGTGCTCAGTCAGTAAAGAAATTAGTGTAATATGTTAATAAATGGTTGAAAGAATTTTAGTTGTGTGCTTTAAGTGTGCAGAAATTTGATCCGAACAAATGTAACATTTTATAATTCCTTCCCAGAACGAAAAGTTACATTTGTTCAGATCAAATTTCTGTAAATATAAAGGATAAAATTAAAATTCTTCCAATTATTTACTATCATAATACACTGCTCTCTTAAACTGACAGAACGTATTGAGAATTAAACCAATGCCTTTCCCAAAACACGCTATGAAATGTTTAATATAAAACAATTTCTATCTCGAAAAGGAAAGAAAAGCAACCAAATTGTACTAAACTTCTTTGTTCGAAATATTTCGAAGAATAACCCCTTAAAATTAATTATATTACTTACGGTTTAGGCTACACCTGTATTCTGCGGAGGTTGTCCTATGAATTAGCCACAATTATTTGGTCGTCGGCATACAATAAAGTACCTAAAGATGTCCGATTTTGAAAGGTAATTGCATATGACTAGACATCGGATTTTTAGGCACTAAAAATTGCAGTTTTAGGCGCCTAAAATAAGCTCAAAATTTGTAAAATTAGGCTCTATTTTAATGAAAATAGGCATTTTAGGCACATCAAGGTATCATACTTATTTCTTTCACTGAAATTTTTAGTTATACACTAAAATACGCACAAAAAGTATGTTTAAACATTAAAAAAAATACTATATTATATTTATAAACAGAGCTGCACAAATTTAATATATTGAAACTAATGAAATAATGATTATTGATATCAAGATTACTCATTTTAAGTTATTGAAATTCAGTTCCATGCTCAGACTTTATTATAATTATCTGCACAGTACACCACCAGAATTTTTTCTAAATTCTCCACAGTTAACCTTTGCCTTTTGTCACTGAGAATCATTTTGAAAGCAGAAAAACTTCTTTCAATCGAAACTGATGTGAGAGGCGCATATTTTAAATTAGGTACAATAGAAACATCAATACTTACTGGAACATTTACACTTTCCCCCGATATCACTCTTGATACTTTTTCCAACATTGAAAATCCTACATTCTTATTTAATACGTTGTCCCACTTATTTTTAACTTTTTTCCCAGTTTCGCCCAAAGCAGAATGTACGTTCACTTGAGCTTCCTTTACTATTGCTATTTGGCTACAAAGAGATTGTTTTTCACGTTCTAATTGTTCAATGCTTGCAGGTATGAAAGAAAAGTTTGATGTTATGTAGGCAATATCGTTTTTCACTCGTGAGTCATTCAGACAATCTTTCACTGCTTTCACACACGCTGCACTATCAGTTTCAGGTAATTTATCAATAACTGTGACCACTTCTTTAAAATACTTAGAATAATACACTACTGACTGAATCCAGGTTCCCCATCGTGTAACAACCGGCTGAGGTGGGAGTGGGATATCTGGAAAGTTCTCTCTGAATATTGAAATCCTGGATGGGGCTTTACAAAAACACTTTTTTGTGTTAGAAATAAACGAATTGACAAGAGGAAATTCATTCCGGATTGTTTCAGAAACCCTGTGAAGGCCATGTGCTAGACAGGTTACATGCGTGAGGTTAGGATAAAATGTTTTAAGAAGTGGAGCTGCAGCACCCATGTATGAGGCAGCATCAGTACAAAACAACAGAACTTTAGAATCGTCTATATTACCTGAGTATAAAGACTGTAGGCCTTTATTTACAAAATAAGCAATGGCTTGGCTATTCACTTTCGAAAGTTCCTTAACACATACGAGGTGTGGAATCGAAGGTCCATCAGGACTAAGTTTTCCTACTACCATATTTGCTATATACCTATTCATAGGATCTGAGGTTTCATCCACAGAGACCCATATGTAAGAATCACCTATATCCTCCCGAATGGAAGCTAAAGTTTCATTGTATATTCTGTCTAAGTAATTTTTTCTTAGGGTCGACTCAGATGGGATATTTTGTTTGCAGTATTTTTGTAAAAACTGTCTTAAAACCGGATTTTCAATTGCATTCCAGGGAATGTTAGCAGCAACAAACGCTCTGGTTAAATCAGCATAGAAATTGCTGCTGAGATTGGATGAAGTAGGCTGTGTTAGTAAAGTTTGTTGCAGTTGATTTTTCTGTTGAGCTTTAGCCTTATGAGCCGCTCCTTGCACATGCTGCTTTAGGTGGCACTTCTTTTCTTGCGAAATCTAAAAATGTAAAGTAAACTGAATTAAAATAAAATCCAAATTGTTGTATTGCCGTATTTCTATCACAAAGTTAGTGGGTTCGAACAATCAAAATTTTAATGACCTGCAAATACTTTAACTATCGGAATTTAAAAGGTTAAAGTGTAGTGGTCTTAAAAAGAATTATAGCTCAGGATAGCTCAGTCAATGTATAAATATTATAGGCCTACTCATTAAAATTAATAGAATTTATATATTTCAACTATTGTTACATACCTGTTTGCTACAAATCTTGCAGAATATTATTTTTCCATCATAAGTGAATTCTGAATATTCTGTTAGCCATTGCCGGATCAATGTAGATTTTGCACTTATATTTTTCGGCATTATCGCGTTAAACTTCACAGGAAAACGTCCTACCGCTCAAAACTTCTCAACACAAATAAGGTGAGGGAAAGAGCAACTGTTAACGAGCATTCAAATGAACCGTTGTTATTGAGATTCAATTGGACAAAAATACAAAGTTCCACTTATTGTTGCATTTCCTGGTAGTGTTAACACTAGGAGGGCCATTCTTTTAAATATTTTGTAACGGTTTACCCTACTAATTCGCAGTTTTACGACTTTTCATAAATATTTCAAAAACACTCTTTCTCCAAAAATTGTGATTTTATGACACTCTGAAGGGCAGTACAGCTAATCGGTTTCAGACCGAAAACAGTCATTTTTATCGTATAGTATATCTCTGAATCGGTAGCAGCACATGTTGTGATTGTTGCCTGCTTCAAAACTAAGGTTGGTTCTTTGTCGGCATTTATGCCTCCAAACATGTTAAATTCGGTGAAATCTATTGCGAGTGTCGTGAGATTCAAAACATTTTGTTTCCTTTATCAATGATTTCATGGCCGGTGTGAAGCAAACTTTCCACTTTTTAAATGCCTTAAATTTCGCAGTGAATGCATGTATAAATTATAAAAAGTAAGAGTAAAATGCGAAACTTTAAAATGAGTTAGGCATTTTTAGGCGAATATTAACAAATTAGGCTCTAATAACCGTTTTAGGGCATTTTAGGGCACTATAAAACTCTTTGAATACCTTTCAATTTCCATGAAAAACAAATATTAATAATTATTTTTACTTTTCTCCTAAAGAAACAAAATAGGCATTTGCCCTAGAATCCGATGTCTGCATATGACTTAACCCCCTTTGACATGCAGTACAGAGATACAAATGAGTCTCAGGATGGGGAGTCCAATCGTGGAGAGATATATCAACTGTAACAGCTTTGTGTAATTCTTTTTGTCTCTTACATGCAGCAATAAAGTTACAGCCGTATGCGGTGTATATTTCTGAAGCAATTAGTCCAGTGTGTATTACAATGTTATAGAATTTTTCATGAAAAAAATAAATTTCACTGTTTTAAAAATTCCAGAAGCAACATAAACATGCCGTAACAGCATGCACATAACGGAGGGTCGAATGTAAACTGGGTCTCTAGTAAACATTTCGACCTCCTGTGATGTGAGGCTTAAAAAGTAACATTTGTTGTCAATGGCCATTATGCCACCATACTGTTGTAACAGTTGCTTACTTCACTTGTTCAGCCGTGTGATGTCGCTTCCACATGATATAACATCTTAATTTGTATGGTTAGTTGTTATTCTGTGCAATTTTTTTTGTAACGAAATAACTATGCACAATTCTTTACACTTTTATGTGATAGTTATACCATGTAATTCGATGTTTACTTCAGAATATGTCTAGATGGTTTTAATAAATTATTCACTGTTTATCTGCTTCTTTTTTTTCGTTGTTGGTAATTCTATAGCATCTATTAGATGCTTTATGGTTGTGCTAACAGATGGAGTTACTTGTCAACAATGTGACGCTGAAACGTGTGTTCAGGTTACTGCCCAGCGACAATCCTTATGTATTATTATATTAGTGGTGATTGGTTAATTAATATTAACCCGGCGCACTCACAATCACACTCACATTCATACAAATTTCCAGACTCTAGACATCCCGGGAATTCTTCCTCTTCAAGAAAAATTCACCGAAAGTCGAACCCGGGAATCGAAACCGGGACCTCCGATCTGGAAGCCAGAATGCTGACCACTAGACCATGGAGGCAGTCAAATTTATCTGCTTTGTGTTATATTAAATTTATTATATTATTGTGCATTATTTACTTAGTCTGTGGGTAGGATTTGCTATCATGTGCTATTCTTTAACACTTAATTTCTCGATATAATCTACAACATTATATTTTGTTACATTCTCATTCTGCTTCTGATTCGATTTATTTCTCTTTCTGACATTATTATGTACCCTTTCTTCCGGTTCTGTCCTCTTGTTTCTGGTTTTGTTCTGTCCTCTTCTTTCTGATCCCATTCTATTCTTCATGATTCTGTTCTGTTGTTTTTCTGGTTCTGTTCTCTTCTTCCTTCTGATTCTGTCTTTTATATTTTCTTCTTTCCATATCTTTTCTACTCACTTTTCTTGTTTCTGATCCTATTACCTTATCTTGTTTCTGATCCTGTTAACTTCCCTAATTTCTGATCTTGTTAACTTCTCTCGTTTCTGATCTTGTTAACTTCTCTCGTTCCTGATCCTGTTAACTTCTCTCGTTTCTGATCTTGTTAACTTCTCTCGTTCCTGATCTTGTTAAATTCTCTCGTTCCTGATCCTGTTAACTTCTCTCGTTTCTGATGTTAACTTCTCTCATTTCTGATCTTGTTAAATTCTCTCGTTCCTGATCCTGTTAACTTCTCTCGTTTCTGATGTTGTTAACTTCTCTCATTTCTGATCTTGTTAAATTCTCTCGTTCCTGATCCTGTTAACTTCTCTCGTTTCTGATGTTAACTTCTCTCATTTCTGATCTTGTTAAATTCTCTCGTTCCTGATCCTGTTAACTTCTCTCGTTTCTGATGTTGTTAACTTCTCTCATTTCTGATCTTGTTAACTTCTCTCGTTTCTGATGTTAACTTCTCTCATTTCTGATCTTGTTAAATTCTCTCGTTCCTGACCCTGTTAACTTCTCTCGTTTCTGATGTTGTTAACTTCTCTCATTTCTGATTTTGTTAACTTCTCTCGTTTCTGATCTTGTTAACTTCTCTCATTTCTGATCTTGTTAAATTCTCTCGTTCCTGACCCTGTTAACTTCTCTCGTTTCTGATGTTGTTAACTTCTCTCATTTCTGATCTTGTTAACTTCTCTCGTTTCTGATCTTGTTAACTTCTCTCATTTCTGATCTTGTTAAATTCTCTCGTTCCTGATCCTGTTAACTTCTCTCATTTGTAATCCTGTTAACTTCAATTGTTTCTGATCCTGTTATACTATATATGGCGAGTTTATGTTCTCCGCTGCACGTTTACAATGACGTCTAATTTCTGTAAAAGAAATCTTGTAGCCTAATCCTTTTGCAGAAGTTTTTCTGGTTGTCATAGTTTTGAAGCATCATGTGGTTATTCTTCCATTATTACCGTGTCTGCGTCACGTGACGCGGACAGAATCTATCAACTCGCCAAACGGACTATAACTTCTTATGTTTCTGATCCTGTTAACATCTCTTGCTCTTGCTTCTGTTCTATTCTCTTTGGTTCACTTTCTGTATTCTTTTTTCGTTCTATTTCTGTTCTCTTCTTTACGATTCTGTTCTTTCTCATTTTGTTTTTTTTTTGTTTTCATTCTGATCTCTTCTTTCTGATTTTCTTCTGTCATATTTTCTCTGGTTTTACTCTTTTCTCTTCTCTCTGGTTCTACTCATTTCTCTTCTTTTACTTCTGGTTTTGTTCTGTTATCTTGTTTATGGTTTATTCTCTTCACTTGTTTCTGGTTGTTTTCTGAGCACGTCGCTGGTATTTACTGTTCCCTTTTCTTGTTTCAGTTTTCGTCCTGTTCTCTTGCCTTGTTTCTGGTTTTATTCTGTTTTCTTGTTTAGTCCTTGGTTTTATTCTGTTCTCTTTTCTTGTTTGTTTTTTCTGTTCTCTTGTTTCTGTTTTTATTCCCTTCTCTTGTTTCTAATTTTGATCTGTTTGCCTTCTCTTGTTTTTGGTTTTGTTCAGTTCCCTTATCTTGTTTCTGGTTCTGCCATGGTTCCTCCTATTGTTTCTGATTTTTGTCCTGTTCCCTTCTCTTTTTTCTGGCTTTATTCCATTTCCTTCCCTTGTCCCTGGTTTTGTTTTGTTCCCTTCTTATGTTTCTGGTTTTGTTCTGTTCTCATCTATAGTTTCTCGTTTTTTTCTGTTATTTTCTCTAGTTCTGGTTTTTTGTTCTCTTTTCTTATTTCTAGTTTTATTCTATTCTCTTTCCCGTTTATGGATTTGTTCTGTTCTCTTGTTTTTGGCTTTACTCTGTTCTCTTCTTTTGCTCGGCTTTTGAGCTGTTCTCTTCTCTAATTCCAGGTTCTGTTCTGTTCTCTACCCTAGTTCCTGGTTTTTCCTGACCTCTTCTCTTGTTTCTGGTTATATTTTGTTCTCAGTTGTAGTTTCTGGTTTTATTCTGTTCTTCCCGGTTCTGGTTGTTCTATCCTAATATTTCTGGTTCTGATCGGTTTTCTTTCCTTCTTTCGAATTCTATTTTATTATCTTCTTTTTGTGTTATGTCTCTTATTTCAAGTCATGTTCTCTTCTTTTTAATTCTGTCGTTTAAAATTCTGTTCTGTTTTCTTCTTTCATATCCTGTTCTGTTCTGTTGTACCTACAGTTCTGCTTTGTTTTCGTTATATTATATGATTCTATTATGTGTGTTCTGATTCTGATCCACTTTCATTATGTTCATCCTGGTTCTCTTCTATGTTTTCAAGCCATTCTATATCAGATACTGATTCTATATCATGCAATTCTATTCCAGTACTTATTTCTCGAAGCTATGCATCAGAACTGCGCAAGCATATAATTTTGCATGCCTGAGAAAAATACGATATTTAACTTTCGTGAAATATTGTTTGATATTTGCAAGCATAATGAAGAATCTGATGTAATTTCCATCTGGAAAATGTGGTAAAGAATCTACTTTGAGTTACTAAACGTTAATTTCTGAACACGGTCATTTTTATGAATAATAAAATAGCACTTCTTCAGTATCAAAATACGCAGCTACATTTTATAATTTCAGTGAGAAAAATTATGTTTCAAAATTATATTTTGATAATATAATTGGTTTTCATAAATTCATAGGTTAATATGTTTTCACTTGTGTATAACTTAAATAGCAAACGATAAAACGCATCTTATATTGCTGATTTACGACTTTAATTTAAATAAATAATTGAGAAAAAGTGACAGTTGAATATTTACTCCTACACTAAAATTACGAGTAAGCACTCAGAGAGTCGTAAGCGTTTGTCTCTGAGCGTTAAGATTGATGGTGCGATCAGTTTGGTTCGCTTGCAGTCCATTCCTCTTGACAACACATTTCATATTACAGATTTATTAACACCCTGCATCCACTCACAGTCTTCTGTACAACTTCATCTCGTGTGTCTGTCGTGACAGGAAACGCACCCACCTGTAGTCGCCGCCAGTATCGTATTCTAAGACCATTATTTTCATTAACGCACGATGTCAAATGCTCGATTCTGTTGAAAGAGTTGTAGATGTCAGTGAGCATTGAAGGACAGTAGACGATGCGCCGTCTCTTTATAATATAAGACCTAGGCCCGATTGTATAAACCATTTAATCTTAGATCAGAAGTTAAATTGATCCTCGTTTTTAGCTGAACTTGGAATTTTGTGTTGTATAAAGTCTAATCTGAGATTAATTTGTCTCAAACTAAAGTCAACTTTGATTGAAGAAATTTCTCCGATTAAGTTAGATGATCCAAGTTCAGTTATTTCTTTTCTGTTTGAAATATACGAGTGACAGATTGTGCAAATAAAATATCCATTATTATTAATATTAATAGATATGGTAGGTACATTTACATATATTTTTTTCAATTTCTTGCCTTAATACACAAACATTCTTATATTTTATAAGGCTCTATCGTGTTCAGCAGTATCAAATAACATAACCTATAATTATATTATGTTTATAACAACCATTAATTTTTAATGGATATGATAGGTACATTCATAAATTTTCAATTAACTGTATTAGTAAACGAAAATTGTCGTTTTATAAAGCTTTATTATGTTTAGCAGTATCAAACACCATAACATGATAAGAACTTGGAGAACAGTCAACCTTCTTCTTATTGTCCGCCATTATTTACATTGCAAAAAAAAAACAGTGTCTCTAACACAGTGTACGGAAAGTCGGCAAAAAGTAGTTGTAAAGTCGCTAGATTTCTCATTATCAACAAAGAAAGATTAAATTTTGTCACTATAGGGTGCTAAAAAGGTCACTAAATCCCTATTTAAGCAATATAAAAGTTAAAAGAAATTGTTGTTGAAAAAGACTTAAAGTCGCTAGATTGGCAACACTGAACAAACCTGTATAACATTGTCCGCGCATCACGTATTTCACCTGTTTATGCGATGTTGCCAAATCCTTTTCACGTGAACTTAGATTGCATTTGAACCAAGGTAATTTGATCGCAGAAAAGTTTTATACAATAGAAGAAGTGTCTGAACTCGGTTCACTTTTCGATCTTCGATCAAAGTTGATCTTTAGTCAGGGAGTTTTATACAATTGGGCCCTAGAGTCTCAGACATCGATGTTTTTTTTTGGGGTTATTTTACGGCGCTGTATCAACATCTAGGTTATTTAGCGTCTGAATGAAATGAAGATGATAATGCCGGTGAAATGAGTCCGGGGTCCAGCACCGAAAGTTACCCAGCATTTGCTCGTATTGGGTTGAGGGGAAACCCCAGAAAAAACCTCAGCTAGATAATTTGCCCCGACTGGGATTCGAACCCGGGCCACCTGGTTTTGCGGCCAGAAACGCTGACCGTTACTCCACCGGTGTGGACACATCGATGTTATAATTTAAGGGGATAATCTCGTGAAAAATGGGAGCATTTTAGGGATTTTTTCTCCACTTGAAAACACCATTACTATGTGTACTTTTATCCTGTCAAAGGAATTTGTCCAAATCGGCTTCTAAGTTGGTTTAAAAAAGTTTTTTTGAACGATCGTTTTTTTTCTGTATTTATAGCTATTTATATCCCCTGAGTTACTTATATTAAGAATAATTTGTCTAAATACATTTTTGGTTCTAGTTTACATAATTATCCAACACGAAATTGTTCAAATATTTATCTTAATAAAAACAAATACATCATTATTCAGTATCAGTTAAACTTTTTATGTATGATAAGAACTTTCTTGTGTTAAATTTTAACGTACCTTGTTTACGTGAGGGTTTGGACTTTTTCCATTGCTGGTTGTCACAATCAAAAAATTAAGACACAACGTTTCGAAGGGTGGTTCTCCCTTCGTCTTCAGGTGGAAGGAAGGAGAGAAAGGAAAAAACCTACAGTTGGGATCGTTACATACAGCTATTCTGTATGACTGATCGATTGATTCCTGGCTTCGGTGGAGATTCTTGTTAACATGTTTCGACCTATTTTCGGTCATCTTCGGAACTGGTCGTTGTTGGTCTTGCCGCCTCTTGTTTCCTGTGTGGGTGCGTTCGTAGTGTAGAATCAAAGAGTGTACGTGTATTGAAATTGAGTTGTGTGTTGAGAATATCGTTGGGGTGTGTTTTTGTGTGTCTGTATATTTCATATTGTTGTAGTGTGTTGAGATTCTGGCTTTTTGGTTGGATGTGCAGTATTTCCATGTCTGTGTTGATGTCTCTGTAGGTGTGGTTGGCATTTGTGATGTGTTCTGCATATATGTGGAGGTGTTTTGTAATTTTGTTATGGCTGTGATGTGTTCTTTGTAACGTGTATGAAATGATCTGCCTGTCTGTCCTATGTAGAAGTTGTTGCAGGTGTTACATTTGAGTTTGTATACGCCTGTGTGGTTGTATTTGTTTGTTTGTGTTTTTGTGTGTTGAGATGTTTTTGTAGAGTGTTATTTGTTCTGTATGCGATGTTGCAATTTAATTTCTTGAATGAGATTGCAATTTTATGTGTGTTTTTGTTTTCGTATGTTAGTGTGATATATGTTTTGTGTTCTTGTGTTTGTGTTGTATTCTTCTGTTTTTTGTGGTTTTGTTTTGTCTTACGTATTATGTTGTCTATTATATTGGGGTTGTATTCATTTTCTTGTGCTATGTATTTGTTGACCGAAAATAGGTCGAGACATGTTAACAAGGTACGTTAAAATTTAACAAAAGAAAGTTCTTATCTTACATATTCCGAAGTGATACAGTGTTAAAAGTTGTGTAATCAAGATGTATAAACTTTTTAATATTTTACCTATTCATGTAAGGGAATTACCCATTAATGTTTTTAAATGTAAGCTCAAGACAGGTTTGATTTTAAATCCTTTGTATAGTCTTGATGAATTCTGTAATATTAATTTTTATTGTTTTTTTATTATTGACGTTGCTATGCATTATTTGTAATGTCTTCAGCATTAATAAAGTATCTATCTATTGTTGTTTGCCTTGAAAGTTAGAATTCCCACACGGGAACTTGTTGCTACGGAAACCATTCTTCATAACATAAAACTATACTGAAATAGACCCATTACAGTGTACTTATTGGTACTTAGTTACCATTACAGTGCAGTTTTGCGAAGGATTTGGAATAATATTGCTCCAAATTTTCAATGCAAAATAGTATAGTGTACTTGCAATTTTAAAAATATGATCGTGCAAATAATGTTGCACAATACACGTTTGTGAAGAGCATTACAAAATCTCTCTCTCTCTGCTCTTTTTTTTCAAACTTTTTCTCGATTTTGCATAAAGCACTTCCCAAATTTGTATCGTAATATACTATTTTATGTCTGTGTGGGCAATGGAATGAAATAGTACTTTTAAATTGTTATTGAAAAAGGTGAACATTTTAGGGATATTTTTATACTTAAAAAACTCCATCATTATGTGTACTTTCACCTTGCCAAAGGAATTTATCCAATTTCTGTTCTAAGTTGGTTAAAAATATTTTAATAATATCTGTGGGGGCAGTGGAATGAAAATAGTACTTTTAAATTGCCATTTACCGTATTTTTTTTAGTATTTCTGATACTAATTATATTTTGTAGTAAATATTATTCAATTTTTTATTAAATTTTGCAGACACATAGACACCGTGTCATAGAGCAATTCCAAGTATCGATTTTGTATAAGTTTATTTATGCCCCGAATAATAATTTTATTTTTATTGTTGTTAAATTAAAAAAAAAGATTTCTAAATTTTGAAGATACTAACTACAAAACTAAAGGACATACAGGAAAATTACACTATGAGTTATTTCTCTGATTATTCTGCACCGCATATTAAAATCTGATAAATTTAGAATTAAATTTAACTAAAAAAGTAAAGTGCTAAAAATATTTAAAATAATGATTTGAAATGTATTATGAAAAAGAACTAGAATTAAATTACTTTCAAATATTCAATATTTCAATAAAATGTCCATGGGAACTTGCTGTAAAAATTTGGTTGAAATCTGTATAATAGAAAAAAAAGTTTTAAAAATATCAAAGTGTCCTCTTAACTAGTAACTAAACTAAAACAAATTTTGTTTTACAGAAAATGTGATAAAATGTGCAGACACGTTCACTAAAACTTGAGAAACCAAATAAATACTCAAGTATTAGGATTAATTGCCAGTTAAAATAGTGTGCATTTTATTAGTAACAACAATGTAATTTATTCGTCACAACAATAATTCCTTTCTACAATTCACCTTAAACGCTCTCGTCAACAATTGGATCTTCACTCAACACAGTATTCGTTATAGCACTCCACCGACGACAATGACAATTTACTTGGACTATTACGCACAACAATGAACTGTTAATCTTAACTAATATTTACAAAGCACTATTTACAAATCAGAACTACCAGTTCTCAGTTCACAGTTCTTCTATCTCAGTCACTCGAGTTCACGGTATCTCGAACCACAGACCTTCAGAGACAGTTCACTGTACTCGAACTCGGGTCCCTCCAACTGCGGTCCACTGCACTCGAACTCAGGCCTTCGGATGCTGACGCAGATGCGGACGCACACTCGAGTCGAACTCCGGCACACAAGTCTGGCTTGCTTGCTCTGGCTTACTCACTGACTGAATAACTGAAAACTCTGAAAACTGCTGTCGTTCCTTCGCGACCGTAATTTATAACCACAGCGACGTAGCCTCGAAGGTTCCACGCGTCTCTAGAGATGGCATTCCAGAAAAAGCCAGAGGCCTCTCCTCTCTACCAGCACCAGATGCGCGCGCACTCTCGCTCCACTCTCTCGCCGCGTTGGCCCTTTCCCCTCTTCGCCGCGCGCCATCACAAAGTGCTCCGCGCGATCTTCTCTCTTGCGGGACGCTGGTCGTGAGTTCGAATCTCACGTCGCTGTCGCAATAGGTTGCTTAGAATTTATTGTCAAGTTCCAAACATAATAATTTTTTCAGTTTTAATCTACAGGTTTTAATTTTAATATTATTTATTACAGATGTTACCCAACACAGGAACTGCTCTGAATTTCAGGTAAGATTCACTCCATTTTCTTAAATAAATTATTTTTCTGGTTACACGAAAGATCACTTTCCAGACTGTAGTTCAGTGAGACGGCAAGAACGTTATCCGCGAGAGCCTGCAATCTGCTTGATAGACTGTATTGCCGATAGACGGCAGGAGTGTCGCTAATCTTAGGTTTGACTCGAATTGTATTATTTCATATGATTTTCAATTAAATAAATTATGAATAGTGATATTATTCGCAGTATGATAAATACGGCAACTCAATATTTGAGAAAGTAGTAAAACTTTATTGATAAACTATGTGTCACTTTGATACTTATTTTTCATTTGTAGTTTTGTTTTCCTTTGTATATCTTACATGGTATGGAAGTTTACTTGTTTTCAATAATATCCTATTAGTTTTGTAATATTATAAATTTAATTGATATTTTCGTGTAAAAATCACATTTTCCAAAATCTGCAAAACATTCGGTTGGAGCGAAACAAGTTGCTTTTCACCTTGAAACGTACCATAAAATGCAGTAAAACTTTACAAAAATTCGAACCAGTATCCTTGGGTAGTCCGCTAGTTACTTCATCTAGTGTGAAGAAAAGAACACTGATTTATTTTCGCTAAAATCTCGACCTGTTGTCTCCTGGCAACACTCATATATCCAGATTGTAATTTATTTTCGTTAGTGTTTTGTTTTACTTGACCATATGAAGACCATGTTTATTTCTACAAGATTATTGAGCTCATAACTTATTTCCATACCAACCAGGGAATCCCCGCTTTGATATGTGGGGTTTTGTATGTGGTACCATGATCAAATAACCCTTTAAAATGATATGGGATTTGTACAATATATAAGCTGAGTTGAAGACTGCAGGAGTCATTGTTTACGTTCTTGTAACTGGGTGTTGATTGGAGCAGTTGTCTATGAAACATCTCTTGAAAGGCATTTCTTGCCATATAGGCTACATAAGAAGTAAACGTATTTAAAATATTTAGACATTAAAAAATCCGAAGAAAATTCAGACTTTAGGACAAGATTGATAGGGGTTCATCGAATTCTTACAAATGGCGTGAAACATTTACGCTGTTCGTGATTGTTATTGTGAGCGTTGTTGGGATTGTTTCTCCCTGCTTGGAACAAACAAAACGTTTCGTCTGCATAGTGTGTTCATGTGACAGGCAAAGTATCTGTTTACGTCTCGTGATCAGAACATATTACTCACTTACTTACAAATGGCTTCTAAGGAACCCGAAGGTTCATTGCCGCCCTCACATAAGCCCGCCATCGGTCCCTATCCTGTGCAAGATTAATCCATTCTCTATCATCATATCCCACCTCCCTCAAATCCATTTTAATATTATCCTCCCATCTACGTCTCGGCCTCCCTAAAGGTCTTTTTCCCTCCGGTCTCCCAACTAACACTCTATATGCATTTCTGGATTCGCCCATACGTGCTACATGCCCTGCCCATCTCAAACATCTGGATTTAATGTTCCTAATTATGTCAGGTGAAGAATACAATGCGTGCAGTTCTGTGTTGTGTAACTTTCTCCATTCTCCTGTAACTTCATCCCGCTTAGCCCCAAATATTTTCCTAAGCACCTAATTCTCAAACACCCTGAACCTATGTTTCTCTCGCAGAGTGAGAGTCCAAGTTTCACAACCATACAGAACAACCGGTAATATAACTGTTTTATAAATTCTAACTTTCAGATTTTTGGACAGCAGACTGGATGATAAGAGCTTCTCAACCGAATAATAACAGGCATTTCCCATATTTATTCTGCGTTTAATTTCCTCCCGAGTGTCATTTATATTTGTTACTGTTGCTCCAAGATATTTGAATTTTTCCACCTCTTCGAAGGATAAATCTCCAATTTCTATATTTCCATTTCGTACAATATTCTGGTCACGAGACATAATCATATACTTCGTCTTTTCGGGATTTACTTCCAAACCGATCGCTTTACTTGCTTCAAGTAAAATTTCCGTGTTTTCCGTAACTGTTTGTGTATTTTCTCCTAACATATTCACGTCATCCGCATAGACAAGAAGCTGATGTAACCCGTTCAATTCCAAACCCTGCCTGTTAGCCTGAACTTTCCTAATGGCATATTCTAGAGCGAAGTTAAAAAGTAAAGATGATAGTGCATCTCCCTGCTTTAGCCCGCAGTGAATTGGAAAAGCATCAGATAGAAACTGAGTTATACGGACTCTGCTGTATGTTTCACTGAGACACATTTTAATTAATCGAACTAGTTTCTTGGGAATACAAAATTCAATAAGAATATCATGTAATACTTCCCTCTTAACCGAGTCATATGCCTTTTTGAAATCTATGAATAACTTATGCACTGTAGCCTTATACTCCCATTTTTTCTCCATTATCTGTCGAATACAAAAAATCTGATCAATAGTCGATCTATTACGCCGAAAACCGCACTGATGATCCCCAATAATTTCATCTACGTACGGAGTTAATCTCCTCAAAAGAATATTGGACAAAATTTTGTACGATGTCAACAAAAGTGATATTCCTCGAAAGTTACCACAGTTGAACATATTACGAAATATAAATATAGCTAAGTACTGGAAATAATTTATCGTTTGAAAAGATGCAAAAATTCAAATATCTTGGAGCAACAGTAACAAATATAAATGACAATCGGGAGGAAATTAAACGCAGAATAAATATGGGAATTGCCTATTATTATTAGGTTGAGGAGCTTTTCTCAACACTATTTAATATTTATATGAATGAAATCATTTCTAAATGGAACCAAATCTACACATCAGGAATTACAATAACCTGTACCTTAACATTAAACACCCTGCTCTTTGCAAACAATCAAGGTGTAATTTCCAATTCAGAGGATAACTTACAAAGAGGACTATATATACATAAAATAAAATATTATCAGATTTTGGGATGGAGATTTCAGCACAAAATCAAAAGTAATGGCATTTTTGGGACAAGAACCAATCAGAAGTAAGATAATGCACAATAACCAATGCTTCGAACAAGTACAAAATTTCAATTATCTTGTTTGTGAAATGTCTTATCAAAATGAAAAAGATGTGAACAAGCAAATCACCAAATTTACACACATTTTAGAAATAATAAATAATACATTAAAAGCTAAATATTAGTATATAAATCCACAAGAATAAAAATATATAATACTCTAGCATTACCCTCCCTTTTATACGGAAGTGAGATTCGGACATTAAGGACAAGAGATTTGAGCAGAATCAAAGCAACGGAAATGAAATTTCTCAGACGGACAGCAGGATATACTCTTTTAGATCGAAAAAGGAATGAAGAAATATTGGAACAATTAGAAGTAGAGTCAGTAGAAGAAAAAATCAACAGATACAAACTAAATTGGCTACACCATGTAAAACGAATGGACAATTCAAGAATCCCCAAAATGTTGATGCATTATCAACCCCGAGGATATCGACGGTTAGGAAGACCCTTTAGAAGACTGTTAGATGGGGCCGAAACAGGACTACACAGGCCTAATTCGTGACGGATGATGATGATGATGCTTTTGTCATCCAGTCTGCTCTCAAAAAAGCTGAAAGTTAGAATTTATAAAACAGTTGTATTACCGGTTGTTCTGTATGGCTGTGAAACTTAGACTCTCACTTTGAGATAGGAACAGAGTTAAGCGTGTTCGAGAATAAGGTGCTTAGGAAAATATTTAGGCCTAAGAGTGTTGAAGTTACAGAAGAATGAATAAAGATACAAAACGTAGAACTGCACGCATTGTATTCTTCACCTGACATAATTAGGAACATTAAGTCCAAACGTTTGAGATGGGCAGGGCATGTAGCACGTATGGGCGAATGCAGAGACCTTTGGGGAGCCCGAGACGAAGATTGGAGGATAATATTAAAATGGATTTGAGGGAGGTGGGATATGATGGTAGAGACTGGATTAATGTTGCTCAGGATAGGGACCGATGGCGGGCTTATATGAGGGCGGCAATGAACCTCCGGGTTCTCTAAAAGCCATTAGTAGGTAAGTAAGTGAGTAAATCTATACTAATAATAAATCTGTAGCCGAAATTTTTCTGGTAATTTTCGATTTTCCAAAAATAATTGGTCCTAACATATATAATTAACCACCCTGAAACCGAAAATCGCTTTTTTGAAATTTTTGTTTGTATGTCTGTCTGTATGTTTGTTACCTTTTCACGCGATAATGGCTGAACGGATTTCGATGAAAATTGGAATATAAATTAAGTTCCTTGTAACTTGGATTATAGGCTACATGGCATTCAAAATACATTATTTAAAATGGGGGTTATAAGGGGGCCTGAATTAAATAAATCGAAATATCTCGCTTATTATTGATTTTTGTAAAAAAATGTTACATAACAAAAGTTTCTTTAAAAATAATTTTCGATAAGTTTTATTCCTTGAAAAATTTTGATAGGACTGATATTTAATGAGATAAATGAGTTTTAAAATTAAAATAACTGCCATCTAAGGCCGTGTAATGAATTAAAAAACAAATGACTTCGTCTATAAGGGGCCTTGGACAGCAACAATCGAAAGCTATGAAAGATAGCCTACAGATAATGTTTCTGCGTTTGTATGAAGTAATATCGGAAGCTAAATTAACCGATTTGTATAATTAATTATTAATTCACCATTGGAAAGTGTAGTTTCTCTAGATGGACATAATGCTATAATGTTATCACAGTAACTTTTGAGTGAATCGAGGACAGGTAAGATTAAAATAGATTCTTATGCACAGAAAACTTGATAGGCTATTCTGTATATTCGTTTCCTGTATTTCCTAAACTAATTTTTATGACCAAATGAGTGTTCTCTGGATCAAAATGATCGCGTTTTAATTTGTTAATTAAATTTAAATTAAGTAACATAATTAACGATTTATCCTTCTATCAAACACGAATGTTCCCTGGATCAAATGTCCTATTTTAATTATATAATTACTTTATATTTATTTCTAACGTGTGCAGCGGAGCGCACGGGTACGGCTAGTAAGTAAATAATTTTAGAAGTCTTCCGCTAGAATACAACACGTCTGAGGTCGCATATCACATTATTTCATATTTTGTACCCCTATTTTATATTTTTAACTCTTCCTCTAGGTAGGATACTGCTTTATATTCTCTTGCCTGGCAATATATCTGGGGAAATAAAGCCGATCGGAAGACAATAAGGTAAGCTTCAAAGTACTTGATTGCAAACATTTTACAAGTCAGGAATTCACACAATTCACTTACCTTAAATGTACCGAAAAGAAAAGAAATAAAACTGAGAAGAGAGGTAAAAAAGAGTGAAATAGGAATAAATAGGATGGACCGAAGAGAAGGAAAGAATTTGGTTCAATTCTGCGTGTAAATAGGAGTTGCGGCGGCGAATGAGAACCCCCACCCCTCTCATCGTGGTTCACTTGTCACGCCAGTGTTTTGTTCCGCTGAATTGTTCTGCTTTACCCGCCATCAACGTTCAGAATTTTAATTTCGATTCCTTTACTCGCTACACTTTTTCCTGAATCGGTTTTCTTGGATTTCTATTTCAATTTAATTTCCGAAAGGGAGCTATTGTAACTGAAATAAGTATTATTCAAGCAATTGAAATTGAAAAGAAGGAATTTCTAAGAAAACATAAATAAATAAAGGTAATGTATTGTATAAGAGTTCGGGATACCTCGGTCAACAAATGGTATAGGCTACTTGTACTATGTACTATGCTATGTACTGTATGCCATGAAGACGCATGGGGAACAGAGAGATAATCACAGTCTACTATATACAGTCGCGAAGCTCAATATGTAATAAAAATGCAAACATGAGTAGTTGCCCACCACTAGGATCGCTACTATCGCCTCATCATCGCAGATCTCTCTCCTAGTAGACGACAAAATATGTTACACTTTCGTTGTGTTCTTTTGGAAAAATTAACACCTTCCTTCCATTATTGAAATATTAAATGCATAAAGTTAATTTATTATTTTAATGAAGTATATTAAATTCCACCATAAACTCGAAGATACCTGCAAGAAATAGGTTAATATTATTTTTTTTTTTTTTGTGCAAAGCGAACTGAAATTTATTATAATCGCGTCACTCATTCAAGATTATAGCGATAATTAACTATGAAACCAATAAATATTAATTTGCATTTCCCTTTACAAAAATAATAATTGAAATATGAATTAATAGAGTAACTTACGTGTACCGGTACTTGTAGTGTAGGCTTACGTAGTTAACAAAGTGGGATGAGGTTAAGCAATAATAATCACACCAGAATTGGAAATAAAACGTGATCAATAAATTTTATTGTAACAGACTTTTTCTACGTCTCTAGTAAAGTAACAAATAAAAATAACAACTAAATTAACAGCTATAATTAAAAACATATCCTTTGAAAAAAAAAGTAGGCCTAAGCAATAATAATCCCACCAGAATTGAAAATAAAATGTGATCAATAAATTTCATCAAAACAAACTTAATTTTTCTATGTCTCTAGTAAAATATTATTATTCCAATTATTGTATTTTAGCCATTAACATTTTCATTACAACCAATAACAAACATTTCACAAGCATCAATGTGAAATACGCAACGAGCTAGCACTCGATGGAAATACGACACAGTCCAAAGTCGACCGTGGACAGTCTATTGTTTCTAGTTGCTAACCGCTTGGAGCGCTTTATCTCGAGGTTTGCAAAAAATCACCTCAAGCTTCGCGACTGTATATATTAGACTGTGATATGACGTTCTGCGATTTCTGACGTCACGTTAGCTTACGGTCCTATAAAAGAATATTTAGGTCACGTACAATATTGGAATAATGAAATTAAACTTTGAACAAATATTTCTCATAGACAAAATGTTTTTTTTTTTTTTTTTCGCAGGAAAATTGAGAATTAGTGAAATCTGAAATGTTCCATCAGAACTTATGAGTGCATACCTTAATAAAAGAAGTGGCCTATATGGGATATAAAGACGATCGAAACGTGTTGCCAACCAAACCATCTCCCTTACGTGACCATCATGATGACATTTCTTACGTTTTTCATTTCATTTATTATATTCCATAGATCTTACTTTGGCTTTGAAGTTTTAAGATATGGAACAAGTAAAAATTTTACAAGATTACAATTTTTTGGCAAGATGTGAGTCCGAGGATTCGCCATAGATTACTTGGCATTTGCCTTATGGTTGGGGAAAACCCCGGAAAAACCCAACCAGGTAATCAGACCAAACGGGGATCTAACCCAAGCCCGAGCGCAACTCCGGATCAGCAGGCAGCGAGTCTACCGACTGAGCTACGTTGGTGTCTCTACAAAAAATATACAGTACGTAGCAATTAGATGATTAAATTTACAAATCTAAACAGTTATTCATCAGTTGAGCTATAAAATATAATACATGACAAGTAAGTTAATTCAATTTAAAAGCATAAACAATTAAATCAGTTGAGACATAGGGTAAACTGGGGTCTGTTGGACAGTTGGGCATATTGGATACTCTGTACTTTAACGTGTTACCTCGTCACTTGTGGGCACCACATTCTGCTAGAAGTCAATGACGGAAGTAGTCACGAGTGGGGCTACTTCCGTCATTAACTTCTAGCAGAATATGGTGCCCACAAGTGGCTGGTAACACGTTGAAGTACAGAGTGTCCAACATGCCCGACTGTCCAACAGACCCTAGTTTACTCTACAAAAATTGACAATACATATCATGCAAATTACTTCAAATTGCAAACATTAACAATTCATCAGCCGAGCTATACAAAAATATACAATACATAGTAAACAGATTAATTCAATTTACAATCATACTTCTGTTAAACTATACTAAAGTATACAATACATAGTAAACAGATTAATTCAATTTACAATCATACTTCTGTTAAACTATACTAAAGTATACAATACATAGTAAACAGATTAATTCAATTTACAATCATACTTCTGTTAAACTATACTAAAGTATACAATACATAGTAAACAGATTAATTCAATTTACAATCATACTTCTGTTAAACTATACTAAAGGATACAATGCATAGTAAACAGATTAATTCAATTTACAATCATACTTCTGTTAAACTATACTAAAGTATACAATACATAGTAAACAGATTAATTCAATTTACAATCATACTTCTGTTAAACTATACTAAAGTATACAATACATAGTAAACAGATTAATTCAATTTACAATCATACGTCTGTTAAACTATACGGAAATATACAAAATACATAGTAAACAGTTTAATTCAACTTACAATCATACTTCTGTTAAACTATACAAAAGTATACAATACATAGTAAACAGATTAATTCAATTTACAATCATATTTCTGTTAAACTATACGGAAGTATACAATACATAGTAAACAGTTTAATTCAATTTACAATCATACTTCTGTTAAACTATACAGAAGTATACAATACATAGTAAACAGATTAATTCAATTTACAATCATATTTCTGTTAAACTATACAGAAGTATACAATACATAGTAAACAGTTTAATTCAATTTACAATCATACTTCTGTTAAACTGTACAGAAGTATACAATACATAGTAAACAGATTAATTCAATTTACAATCATATTTCTGTTAAACTATACAAAAGTATACAATACATAGTAAACAGATTAATTCAATTTACAATCATACTTCTGTTAAACTATACAGAAGTATACAATACATAGTAAACAGTTTAATTCAATTTACAATCATACATCTGTTAAACTATACGGAAATATACAAAATACATAGTAAACAGTTTAATTCAATTTACAATCATACTTCTGTTAAACTATACAAAAATATACAATACATAGTAAACAGATTAATTCAATTTACAATCATACTTCTGTTAAACTATACAAAAGTATACAATACATAGTAAACAGATTAATTCAATTTACAATCATATTTCTGTTAAACTATACAGAAGTATACAATACATAGTAAACAGTTTAATTCAATTTACAATCATACGTCTGTTAAACTATACGGAAATATACAAAATACATAGTAAACAGATTAATTCAATTTACAATCATACTTCTGTTAAACTATACAAAAATATACAATACATAGTAAACAGATTAATTCAATTTACAATCATACTTCTGTTAAACTATACAGAAGTATACAATACATAGTAAACAGATTAATTCAATTTACAATCATACTTCTGTTAAACTATACTAAAGTATACAATACATAGTAAACAGATTAATTCAATTTACAATCATATTTCTGTTAAACTATACGGAAGTATACAATACATAGTAAACAGTTTAATTCAATTTACAATCATACTTTTGTTAAACTATACAGAAGTATACAATACATAGTAAACAGTTTAATTCAATTTACAATCATACGTCTGTTAAACTATACGGAAATATACAAAATACATAGTAAACAGTTTAATTCAATTTACAATCATACTTCTGTTAAACTATACAGAAGTATACAATACATAGTAAACAGATTAATTCAATTTACAATCATATTTCTGTTAAACTATACAAAACTATACAATACATAGTAAACAGATTAATTCAATTTACAATCATATTTCTGTTAAACTATACGGAAGTATACAATACATAGTAAACAGTTTAATTCAATTTACAATCATACTTTTGTTAAACTATACAGAAGTATACAATACATAATAAACAGATTAAATCAATTTACAATCATATTTCTGTTAAACTATACAGAAGTGTACAATACATAGTAAACAGTTTAATTCAGTTTACAATCATACTTCTGTTAAACTATACAGAAGTATAAATTACATAGTAAACAGATTAATTCAATTTACAATCATACTTCTGTTAAACTATACAGAAGTATACAATACATAGTAAACAGATTAATTCAATTTACAATCATACTCCTGTTAAACTATACAGAAGTATACAATACATAGTAAACAGATTAATTCAATTTACAATCATACTTTTGTTAAACTATACAGAAGTATACAATACATAGTAAACAGATTAATTCAATTTACAATCATACTTTTGTTAAACTATACAGAAGTATACAATACATAGTAAACAGTTTAATTCAATTTACAATCATACTTCTGTTAAGCTATACAGAAGTATACAATTCATATTAAGTAGATTAATTCAGTTTATAAACATAAATAATTAATCAGTTGAGCTATAAAGACTATTATTCAGTTTACAGCGTATACAATTCATATTCCTCAAAATCTAAGTAAGATAATGTAATGACATTTTTGCCATACATTTTAAAACTGTATTCTTGTATGCGGAGACTAAGAGGAGGGCACAAAATAGGGAAGATTGGAGATAGCTGGATATGCAGCGAAAAACCTGTCTATGGGCAGAAGACTAATGAATGGAGTGACTTATTTTATTTATTTATATTTCTAATAATTGTAACATAAAATATAATATAAACAGAAAAACTTTACCTCACCTCTGAAAGAGTAGAACTCGTGCTCAAGGACGGATTCCTGTTTTGAAATTAAGAAGTATATAATACAATTTGTCTTATGTCTACTACGCAATAAGAATATATCAATTTAAATTTACAATTCTTCAATTTTTATAAAATGCATACATAACTTTTTTAAATTTAATACTAGAACTATTAGAATTGACAAGATTATGATATTTAAATATAAATTTGTTATATATTCTTGGGCCTAAATTATTACTATGATTAAATACTGTAGCAGTGTTGCATTTTGGTTCAAACAATCTTAAAGAATTCATACCTTTTGTTTCATAACTATGAGAATAGAATTCAAAATTATTTCGATTTTTATGTATAAATTTTATTAATACAATATAATAAATTTGTCTTATTTTAAGAACATTAAAGTCTAAAAATAATTTTTGAGATGGAAAATCAATAGGTTTATGAAGACATATTTTAATTATTTTGTTCTGTAATAAAAAAAGAATAAACAAATAAAAAGAATAAATAAATAAAATATTAAATAAATAAAAAGAATAAATAAAGAAAAAAATGGATAGATGGATGGATGAATTAATGAGATAATTTGCATAAATTTTAATTACGATATAAATTCATATAATATTCAACAACACTGATTCTATATAAGTTTTCTTTATATATTAATTACACAGTAGATATTCACACATGAAAATCTTATGCATGTACTCCCTTGTACTTCTGATTAGTTGAATTAGTACACACAGTGATTCTGCGTGTAATATTTAGAGGCGGGAAGTGAGATGTCTTCCGAAACAAAACGAAGTTGGGAGCCAAGTTAGAATTGGTTATATAGCTTTGCCCACTACTACAACTTGGTTAGCTTCCAAGGCGGCTCGTATGCTACGCACAGTAGCACATAGACCCATTGTTTTGTCAATCTCACATTGAAGTACACTCGCTTAAGAAACAAACTTTGCGCACGGAAGTTAGTGCTGTTCGAAATACGAATGGAATATCAACATATATTGGGCGAGGCACCAGGAAACACATTCATAAAGTGTTAAAATTTCAAAATTTAAATTTAACGTGCCATAATCACCATCAACAGACTAAAAATTTGTTCCATTTGAATCCATTCGACCTCAAATGTAGAATTGATCGTCATATTCTTTCACACGTCGTTTTCTGGCATTTAATTTGTCTACTTCTGTAGCCAGACTCTAATTGAATACAAATCTGAAATACAAATCACGCTTTCTGAAATTATGTTGATTAATCTGAAATATAAATGACGTTTTCTGAAATTAAGTTGATTTATCTGAAATACAAATGACGTTTTCTTAAATTAAGTTAATTAATCTGAAATACAAATGACGCTTTCTGAAATTAAGTTGATTTATCTGAAATACAAATGACGCTTTCTGAAATTGAATTGATTAATCTGAAATACAAATGATGCTTTCTGAAATTAAGTTAATTAATCTGAAATACAAATGACGCTTCCTGAAATTAAGTTGATTAATCTGAAATACAAATGACGCTTTCTGAAATTAAGTTAATTAATCTGAAATACAAATGACGCTTTCTGAAATTCAATTGATTAATCTGAAATACAAATCATGCTTTCTTAATTTAAGTTAATTAATCTGAAATACAAATGACGCTTTCTGAAATTCAATTGATTAATCTGAAATATAAATGACGCATTCTTAAATTAAGTTGATTAATCTGAAATAAAAATGACGCTTTCTTAAATTGTATTTCAAATTAAGTTGATTAATCTGAAATACAAATGACGCTTTCTTAAATTAAGTTAATTAATCTGAAATAAAAATGACGCTTTCTTAATTTAAGTTAATTAATATGAAATACAAATGACGCTTTTTGAAATTAAGTTGATTAATCTGAAATACAAATGACACTTTCTTAAATTAAGTTAATTAACCTGAAATAGAAATCACGCTTTCTGAAATTCAATTAATTAATCTGAAATACAAATCACGCTTTCTTAATTTAAGTTAATTAATATGAAATACAAATGACGCTTTCTGAAATTCAATTGATTAATCTGAAATACAAATGACGCTTTCTGAAATTAAGTTAATTAATCTGAAATACAAATGACGCTTTCTGAAATTCAATTGATTAATCTGAAATAAAAATCACCCATTCTTAATTTAAGTTAATTAATCTGAAATACAAATGACGCTTTCTGAAATTCAATTGATTAATCTGAAATACAAATTACGCTTTCTTAAGTTGAATTGAATTGGTTTTCTTAGTCTTCCCCTTGTTTTCCTAGCCTTCTCCTTGTCTTCCCCATGTTCACTTAGTAGGCTATTTTCCTTGTTCACCTAGTCTTTCCCTTAACTTTCGCGAGCTGTTAGTCAAGGACCACTTTTACGTAAATATGTGTAGCATAGAATAATTTTGCAGCTGTGATAGTTTTCTTTCTGAATCAGGACATGCATTTTCATGAAAATCTCGTTAATTTATTTTTGCGCCATCACAATACTTTATTCTTCTTATAATGAGAGTTTTTATACTCGTAGCAAGTGCTTGACTTTCGTCATACACCAAAACGTCTCCTCTCTATGAGGGACATAGCGTAATTGTACACTTTTCCCTTCGTAACTTTGCCCTCGATGCACTTTAGGAAGTGGTCTACAACGCTCTAGATCAGCAGTGACCAAAACTCAAACTGCAGTGAATACATGTGACAGACAGCCTATGAAGTAAGGAGACGGAGGAAAGGTGCTTGGCATGAAAACTACAACCAGTGGTGGTTCCTGTACTAACATCTTGATCAATCCCGCGGATAAAAATCTCAAGCTTTGCTGTATCAGTAATGTCACTACTGTCATCAAGAGCCAGTGAATAATATACGATTTTTCTTGCTTCTTTTTTAACCTTCCTCTTGAATATAATCAGGAATATTCTAAATTCTTCGATACTTGGTCGAGAAATTCGTACTTTTTCAAAATTAAAAACTTCTTATGGACAAGTTATTTAAACTATTATAATCATTACTCTTTTGAGAAATTCTGTTCTATTAAAAGGCTTTAGAGTAGGAGATATTTCAAACCCCATTAATCGAAAAATCGAAAGAGAATTGGAAGTACAAATTTAAAAGGTACGCAAAACGCGTCCTTGCAAGGGGTTGGGGGCTGTACAAAACTAAATATGTGAGCTCCAAGCCTGTTGGCCACTAGTCTCACTCCGGGTTACGCTGCTCCACTGAAGGAGCTATAGAAAATTTTGAAGGGGAAGCCGAAATTGGACGTAACCTGTTAGGTACCACATACGCGAGGGGGAATGAGATTTGATCAAGTGATCACGGAACGGGAAGAGGAAGAGTTGGCTGGTGTTTGCCGTTAGGATGGCAAGACGCTGTCATCTGTTGTTCGATGACAAAGCATGCGAAGGCCGTCGGAAGAAGCGCCGTGAAATCTAAATCTGCAATTTGAGAGGTCCCTGTCCTTTCAAATTGCGACTAATTGAATGAGTGACCTCGTTAGGTAGCTGACTACCTTAAATTTATTTTTGTCATCTTTCTCTTCCTGGCTATGATTTAAGACATGTCAATTCCTGGCGTCTAACAGTTCGTTGGCACATAATATTGAATCAGTTTTTCTACAATATTATTATTAAATGAATAACTGATAAATAGTTACCCTCATCTAAACATTAAGAAAATTAAAATTGAGATAAAACCTAATAATTTTATCCTTCTAGGGAGAAGATCTAAAAATATCAATATTCATGCACGTACAGAAGAATTATGGAAACAAATACTTAGTGGTTAATAATAATAATAATAATGATAATAATAATAATAATAATACATTATTCAGCGTTGCAATTAATGTTTCTATATACTCCTAATTGAACCGTTGAGCAAAGTAAACATATTACTTTTGTCCGACAGAACAACAAAAAGTTCTCATTCTTTACGGAACCACCTCTTACTGCTTGTAGAGACAGAGTTTGTAGAGCGACATGATACCGCCACTACTTGCATTCAGTACGTGAATGAAACACGCAGCAATGTACAGGAAACTCCTCGTACCCGTTTGAATGTCTGTGATTACAGGATGTAATCACGACACCCGCTTTGGTCACCGCTGCTCTAATACGATGATTATGAGTTATTTAATAATGAAGCTTTTGTCCACCACAAATTCCACTTGAACTTACAGAGATTCCAACATTGGTTACCAGCGTGAAAAATCCGGCGGTGTATCCAGTAACGAGAAGTGGAAATATATAGAAATTGCATTGCTTTTAAAATACTGTGGAAATGTTTCATCCTAGTATTGAAGTTACTGAGAGGTGATGCTGTGGTCCAGGTTTCAATGTAACGTGACTGTACATCGCAGCGGCCGCATACGCTTGTCCCATTCGGAATTAGCTGTTGTTTGGATGGGCAGATTATTCAGGGAGATGCAGGGGCAGCAGTATCTCATTTTTCAAAGTCCCATAAAGCACAGACTTCTCAGGTGACTCTTGCAGATGGCGGGACTGTCGCCAGTATTAATAGCATCGTGTGATGACTTGTTCTGCTGCTGCCATTTTGGCGTTGCTTTGCTTGAGTTACCATAGTTGGCTTGCTTCGGAAGCCTGACGTAAAACTAGCATTTCAGACAATGCAAATTCTTTGTTGTGGGGGAGTTATTCAGAATCTGATTTTATCTATAATTTTATAACACTTCAACCACTTAATACAGACGTGATTGACAATAAAACTTAACAGAATACACAGTTTCAGAGTAGAATCTCACGAGGACATGGGCCGTAGTTTTTTTTAACGTCTATATGTTATGAATTTATTATTATTATTATTATTATTATTATTATTATTATTATTATTATTATTACCATTATTATTATTATTTTGTATTCGACAGATATTGGAGAAAAATGGGAGTATAAGGGTACAGTACAACAGTTATTCATAGATTTCAAAAAGGCATATGACTCGGTCAAGAGAGAAGTTTTATATAATATTCTTATTGAATTTGGTATTTCCAAGAAACTAGTTCGATTAATTAAAATGTGTATCAATGAAACTTACAGGAGAGTCCGTATAGGCCAGTTTCTATCTGATGGTTTTCCAATTCACTGTGGGCTAAAGCAAGAAGATGCTCTGTAGCCTTTACTTTTTGACTTCGCTCTAGAATATAGCCTACCATTAGGAAAATTCACGATAACAGACAGAGTTTGGAATTGAACGGGTTACATCAGCTTTCTTGTCTATGCGGATGACGTGAATATGTCAGGAGAAAATACACAAACGATTAGGGAAAATACGGGAATTTTACTTGAAGCAAGTAAAGAAATAGGTTTGGAAATGAATCCCGAAAAGACAAAGTATATGATTATATCTCGTGACGAGAATATTGTACGAAATGGAAATATAAAAATTGGAAATTTATCCTTTGAAGAGGTAGAAAAATTCAAATACCTGAGGGCAACAGTAACAAATATAAATGATACTCGGGAGGAAATTAAACACAGAATAAATATGGGAAATGCCTGTTATTATTCGGTTGAGAAGCTTTTATCATCCAGTCTGTTGTCAAAAAATCTGAAAGTTAGAATTTATAAAACAGTTATATTACCGGTTCTTTATGGCTGTGAAACTTGGACTCTCACTTTGAGAGAGGAACATAGATTAAGGATGTTTGAGAATAAGGTGCTTAGGAAAATATTTGGGGCTAAGAGGGATGAAGTTACAGGATAGTGGAGAAAGTTACACAACACAGAAGTGCACGCATTGTATTCTTCACCTGACATAATTATGAACATTAAATCCAGACGTTTGAGATGGACAGGGCAAGTAGCACGTATGGGCGAATCCAGAAATGCATATAGAGTGTTAGTTGGGAGGCCAGAAGAAAAAAGACCTTTGGGGAGGCCGAGACGTAGATGGGAAGATAATATTAAAATGAATTTGAGGGAGGTGGGATATGATGATAGAGACTGGATTAATCTTGCTGAGCATAGGGACGAATGGCGGGCTTATGTGAGGGCGCAATGAACCTCTGCGTTCCTTAAAAGTCATTTGTAAATAAGTAAGTAAGTAAGTATTAATGATGCTGCGCAAATCTGCAAAAGATGCAGCTCTTTTCTTGAAACGATAACATGGGTATGTGAAATCCGTTATGATAAATGGAGCAACACCGCACATTCTTCCGATTACTTTCTTAGCTGCTCTTTTCTATGGAATCTGTTTAGTCTCTCCTATTCTCATAAAATCTCTGTATCTTACCTATGAGTAAATTTGGTCAAACTGCACCGTCTGTAGCCTATAGTAAGAAAAGAAGTTGTAACTTACAAATGAATTTTAGAGAACCCGGAGATTTATTGCTGCCCTCACATGAGCCCGCTATCGGTCCCTATCCTGCTTACAACTTACTTACAAATGGCTTTTAAGGAACCCGAAGGTTCATTGCCGCCCTCACATAAGCCCGCCATCGGTCTCTATCCTGTGCAAGATTAATCCAGTCTCTATCATCATATCCCACCTCCCTCAAATCCATTTTAATATTATCCTCCCATCTACGTCTCGGCCTCCCTAAAGGTCTTTTTCCCTCCAGTCTCCCAACTAACACTCTATATGCATTTCTGGATTCGCCCATACGTGATACATTCCCTGCGCATCTCAAACGTCTGGATTTTATGTTCCTAATTATATCAGGAGAAGAATACAATGCGTGCAGTTCTACGTTGTGTAACTTTCTCCATTCTCCTGTAACTTCATCCCGCTTAGCCCCAAATATTTTCCTATGAACCTTATTCTCAAACACCCTTAACCTATGTTCCTCTCTCAGAGTGAGAGTCCAAGGTTCACAACCATAAAGAACAACCGGTAATATAACTGTTTTATAAATTCGAACTTTCAGAATTTGGACAGCAGACTGGATGATAAGAGCTTCTCAACCGAATAATAACACGCATTTCCCATATTTATTCTGCGTTTAATTTCCTCCCGAGTGTCATTTATATTTGTTACTGTTGCTCCAAGATATTTGAATTTTTCCACGTCTTCGAAGGATAAATGTCCAATTTTTATATTTCCATTTCGTACAATATTCTAGTCACGGGACATAATCATATACTTTGTCTTTTCGGGATTTACTTCCAAACCGATCGCTTTACTTGCTTCAAGTAAAATTTCCGTGTTTTCCCTAATAGTTTGTGGATTTTCTCCTAACATATTCACGCCATCCGCATAGACAAGAAGCTGATGTAATCCGTTCAATTCCAAACCCTGCCTGTTATCCTAAACCTTCCTAATGGCATATTCTAACCCTATCCAGAGCAGATTAATTAATCTCTACCATCATATCCTACCTCCATAAAATACATTTTAATATTATCCTTCTCACAAAAGTCTTTTTCCTCCGGCCTCCCAACTAACACACTCTATGCATTTCTGGATTCGCCCATACGTGCTAAATGCAACACCCATCTCAAACGTCTTTTTTTATTACAAATATAACAACTAATACATATTTTAGTCAGTTTTATCATAATTTGTAAGCAAACTATATCCTCTGTTAATTTATCAAGATATAAACCGACCACTTTTGTTTTGATACAATTAAAACAGAATACACTTTTCTAACCTATTACAGCCCCTATTTGATAGTGTAGTCGTCATTTCATAAGTTACAATAATACCAATTTGTTGTCAGTATGTGAACATATACATACATTTATTATAGCCCTACACGTTCACACACAAGTTTTTGAAACAACCAAATTTACCATAATTTAAGTTTCTAATTATGTTAGGTGAAGAATACAATGCGTGCAGTTCTGCGTTGTGTAACTTTTTCCATTCTCCTGTAACTTCATTCTTCGTAGCTCCAAATATTTTCCTAAGCACCTTATTCTCAAACAATCTTAATCTCTGTTCCTCTTAGTCATCACTTGTTCATTCAACGTTTAGTAGTTTGGGTATCCTTCCCTCCTACCTTCCACTTTACTGTGTATTGCGGGCTGCATTTGGTGATGTAATCTTTGCCGATCAGTGGTTTAAAGTTATACGTTTTTTTCTTTTTCTCTTTACATTTTTCTTTACCTGAACTGTATTGTTTTATTTTTCAGTTTAATTTTCATAATACCAGAAATTACAAAGAGAGTAAAAGGGTTTTAATTTCGACTAAAATCACTATTGCATTTTTCTGATTTCAAATGAAGAATATTCACCATTTTAATAAATGTTATTAGTCTGTACATTACATGCGTTATTTCGTGACACGTTTAGGGCTTACTGATGGATACTGAATATGGAAGAAGTCCGTCCATGAAAATGGTTATCATGTTAGTAGTAGTTTTCATGATTTTTCAAAGCTTTCGACATAGTTTCACATGCAATTCTTTTACGGAAACTTAAATAGTCTATTTTGGTTTTAATGTTATTAGTGTTTAATTTTTTAGCTTCTTATTTGAATCATAGACATAAATCTGTTTTTGTAAATGGTGAAATGTCACAGTATCAGGTATTAAAACATGGTGTGCCTCTAGGTTCTGTTTTGGGACCTTTATTGACTATTATTTATGTCAGTGACCTTCCTGGCTATATATTGGTGTCTGCCTGTCTGCCTGCATCTCTATATCTCTCTATCTATCTCTCTATATCCCTATATTCCTACCTATATCTCTATCTTTATCTCTCTGTCTCTATATATATATCTATATCTCTATCTCTCTATCTCCATCTCTATATATATATATATATATATATAATCTATATCTCTATATATCTCTATTTCTCTCTAGTCTCTATATCTCTATATATCTCTGTATATCTCTCTCTAGTCTCTATATATATCTCTCTAGTCTCTATATCTCTGTCTCTCTCTATATATCTCTATATCTCTCTCTAGTCTCTATCTCTCTATATATCTTTATATCTCTATATATTGGAGGCTGGGTAGCTCAGTTGGTAGAGCAGCTGGCTACGGACTGGAAGGTCCGGGGTTCGATCCCTAATGGTGACGGAATTTTTTCTCGTTGTCAAACATTCAGAACGGCCCCGAGGTTCACTCAGCCTCCTATAAAATTGAGTACCGGGTCTTTCCCGGGGGTAAAAGGCGGTCAGAGCGTGGTGCCGACCACACCATCTCATTCTGGTGCCGAGGTGATGGAAAGCATGGGGCTCTACCTCCAGGCCCCCTTCATGGCATGTAACGGGGATATTTTTTACCTTCATCTCTATATACATCTGTATCTCTCTATATATTTTATTTTATTGGGTTATTTTACGACGCTGTATCAACATCTAGGTTATTTAGCGTCTGAATGATATGAAGGCGATAATGCCGGTGAAATGAGTCTGGGGTTCAGCACCGAAATTTACCCAACATTTGCTCGTATTGGGTTGAGGGAAAACCCACTTGGTTTCGCGGCCAGACGCTCTGACCGTTACTCCACAGGTGTGGACCTCTCTATATATCTCTCTAGTCTCTATATCTCTATATATCTCTGTATCTCTCTAAATCTCCCTATATTTGTCTTTCTCTGTCTCTCTATTAGAAATCGCTAGGCTTACAGGCAAACGGTATACAGGAACGCCTCTTTCATAAGAGATATCGAAACTGACTTTTTGCAACATCGCAACACTACAGCGCAATTGTGCTAGAGAAATAAATCATTTGGCGAGAGATACAGTGGTTGGCTAGAGTAAGGTACAGAATAAAGTTTACGTCAGAATTTTTCCACAAAACGTAATAATCAAAGTCGTTTGAGAATATGTCCTTGTCCTTAACTAAGAGTGCACTTTCTCACGACTACTAAGCAACAACATCTCGCACAGTGGCTGTTGCTGCCTATCTAGGATCATTACAAGCAAACAGTTTGTCCCATCCAAGCGTGATGGTCTCGTACGTAGAGGTCAACATGGGTCTGGCAAGACGGTACAGCCTGCGGGTCTCAAGGTAGACCCTTGCAAATAGTGGGGGCAACCCTGAAGAGGGAAACGCTATATGCGTGTGAGAAGACATGCGTTGCAGGAAACGCACTCTAGCCGCATGACGAATGGAGTAAGAGGCATTATCAGATCGAGATTTCATCTTCTGTTCTGTTGTCGTTTCCTAGAAATGAAGGTAGATTATGGTTGTTCGTAGTTGGTCGAAACAAGGAGGGAAAAGATCATTTTCCTTGGCCAGGCCCAAGTGACGACAACTTTAAAATCTTAATTCTTTTCTTCTTCCCATCGGGCTGAAGTTCTGCTTCGTGAAGTTTGTGTAACGTGTTTTCATTGCATGCGAGGAAAATGATTATTGTTGATTCAAGTAAAATGATTGATGAATATTAATTCCTTCAGTTTCTCAATTGTTTGGCCACAGGGCTAGATACTTCAGTACTTTGAAAATAATTTCAACATTTTATTTCTTTTCATTTAATATCACATGTAATATAATACAATGATCTATAATACGTGGCATGACACATTAATAACAAAATATGACGTATGATATACCATTTCATTTTTACATTTACATCTTGTGTTAGGCCTACCTCTTTTTTTATTTTTAAGACGCTACTATAATTTTGTACTGCCTGTAATAATACAGTCTTTGCCATAATGAGGAAAAATAAATAAATATATATATATATGTAAGTAAATAAGTGTATAAGTATATAAATAAATAAGTAAATAAACAAATAAATGAATAAGTAAACTAATAAATAAATTAATAAGTAAATGAATAGATAAATAAGTAGGTAAATAAATAAGTAAATGAATAAGTAAATAAATAAGCGAATAAATAAATAAAAAACAAACAAGTAAATAAATAAAGAGACAGTAACTAAAGTAAACAAAAACATGTAAGCAAATAAATAATGGAATAAATAAATAAATACATATAAAGAAATTAACAAATAGAATAAATAAATGAATAAAATAAAATAAATAGGCAATAAATAAATAAACAGAGTAATTAATTAATGAGTAAATAAATAAATAAAAAAATAAACCAACAAGTAGAATAAATAAATGTATTAAATAAAATAAATAGATAAATCAATAA